>NW_003852468.1:5753646-5764472 GCF_000181295.1 Otolemur garnettii | reverse complement strand
TTTTTTCTATCCCCATCCTGGGGAACTTCTAGCACATGTATGTTTCACCACTTGAAGTTGCCCATGACTTGCAGGGTTCACTTGTTAATTTTTTTCCTCTTTGTGTTTCATTTTGAACAGTTTCTACTGCCATGTCTTCAAGTTTGCTAATCTTTTCTTCAGCAAGGTTTTATCTTTCATTAATCCCATCTGGTGCATAATTCTTATTTCAGAATTATAATTTTTATCTCTAGAAGCTCAGCTTGGGGTTTTATTTTCCTCACTGTGCAATCCCCTTCAGTGCTCATCACCTACAGGTAAGGAGGAGCCTGGACAATGTTTAAGGCTGCAGTTTACTCTGGTACAGGCACATTATGAGACCCACAGAGAACACGCCCCACAAATCCATTACCACACTCTTAGATTTGTTTTGTATCTTTCATTTCTCTACTTGTCATGGTTTACCTTCCTTCTAGCTTTTTAAACATGTGAAATACAATTAAGTTACCATTTAATGTCTTTTTCTACTGTTGCTATCATCTGTGTCCGTCACGTTGAGTTTCAATTAATATAAATTTCCCTTCTCATTATGGGTCATAGTCTCCTGTTTTTCAACATTTCATAGTTTTTTTATAGGATCTTAGTCCTTGTGCATTGGATGATGGATATTAGTGAATTCCATAAATATTCTTGAACTTTGTTTTGGAATACAAAGTTATTTGGAACACAATTTATCACTTCCAGGTTTTGCTTCTAAGCTTTGTTGGTCACAACCAGAGTGACATTTAGTATCAGGCTTTTTGCACACACTACTGAGGGAAGACCTTTTCTGATTGCACTACCTAGTGAGCCATGGTTTAGGAGGTTTTCCATCCTAGTTGGTTTCAACAAGCCTTATTTTCATTCCTGTGAGTTCTAGGTTATCCTATCCGGCTTATTCATTCAAAGAATTCCTTTCTCAGACACCTGCACTGAATAGCACTCAGCTGAGAGCTGGAGGGGATCCTCTGTAGATTCTAGAGTTCTCTCTCCTTGTAGCTCTCTCATCTCTGTTACTTTGCCCTGCAAACTTTGGTCTCCTTGACCTCCTTGGAATCCTAGGCTTACCTCTTCAACGCAGGGACCAGTAGGCTCCATTGGGTTCCCACTCCCTGCACCACAGTCCAAGAACTCTGTCTAGGCAGGAAGCTGGGACAATTGCAGTGACCACTTAATTTACCTCCTGCCTGTCTGTGATCATTGTCTTCTGTTGCCTGATGTCCAGTTTCTTGAGTCCTGTTGTTTCATATATTTTATCCTAATTTATAGTCATTTTAGGGGAGAGTAAATCTGACCCAGTTACTCTGTCTTGGTCCTGGTGTTTTTGAAAGACATTTAAAATAAAGTACATATTTGAAAACTTTATAACTGAATTTAAAATGTAAAAATGCTTACAAGTTCAAAACTTAAAATCTTTTATAATGAAAAAAAGGAATTTTGTTATATCATGTAATTTTTAATTTATTTGTCTTTTATTTATTTATTTTTTTGAGACAGAGTCTCTCTTTGTTGCCCCTGGTATAGTGTTGTGGCATCGTAGCTCACAGCAACCTCAGACTCTTGGGCTCAAGTAATTTATTTGTCTTTTAGATTTTCTCCTGGGTCATACTTTGGGGAAGGCTGACAAATAACATTGCAAAGGAACATTGTTGCTTTTTTGTTTTTTGGTTTTTTTCACAGAAAGGAAATGGTAGAAAGAAAAGTGGTAGAGGGCAGGCGGTGCCTGTAGCTCAGTGGGTAGGGCGCCACATACATTGAGGCTGGCAGGTTCGAATCCAGCCCAGGCCAAAACCAACAATGACAGCTGCAACAGAAAAGTAGCCGGGTATTGTGGTGGGAGCCTATAGTTGTAGCTGCTTGGGAGGCTAAGGTAGGAGAATCCCTCAAGCCCAAGAGTTTGAGGTTGCTGTGAGCTGTGACACCATAGCACTCTATTGAGGGCAACATAGTGAGACTATATCTAAAAAAAAGAAAAAAGAAAGAAAGAAAAGAAAAATAAAAGAAAAAGTGGTAGATGGTAGGGTGAGCAGTGATCATTAATCAGAAAAGAAATAGAGAGTAAAGAAACAGCAGAAAAAAATCTGCCAGGTGCAGAGACGTGCACCTGAAGTCCTAGCTACTTGGGAGGCTGAGGTCAGAGGCCTGCTTGAGCCCAGGAGTTTGAGTCCAGCTAGGGCAACATTGTGAGATTCCCCTGCCTTTAAAAAACAAAACAAAATAAAAAGGAATAGTTATCTATAACTAGTGTAGTAGGAAACTTCTGGGCTGGGAACCAAAAGACCTGAGGTTAGTCTCAGTCTTGTGACCTAGGGAAAGTTATTTAACCTATTTGAGTTTTTATGAAATATTTACTTTAGATTGGTACTAGGAAAATACCATTAAATAACATTGCTGATAAAAGATGACTATTATAATGACCGACACATTGTAAGGACACAATAAATATTAATTGCTTCTATCTGACCTTGTCTATAGTTCACAGATCAGCAAAGATTCAGTACAAACCCTGTTTTAAAATGGAGGTTTTGCCAGGCATGGTGGCTCACGCCTATAATCCCACCACTTTGGGAGTCTGAGGGGGGTGGATTGCCCTGAGCTCAAGGGTTCAAGACTAGCCTGAGCCAAAGCGAGACCCTATCTCTAAAAATAGCCAGGTGTGGGGGGAGCCTGTAGTCCCAGCTACTCAGGAGGCTGAGGCAAGAGAGTCGATTGAGCCCAAGAGTTAGATGTTGCCTGAACTATGACACGAGGGCATTCTACTGGGGTGACAAAGTGAGACTCTGTCTCAAAAATAAATAAATAAATAAATAAATAAATAAAATGTAGATTTTATTATATTTAGGTGTAGTGAGGCCATCAGGTCAGGAGAGAACTGCCACTGGAAACATAGTTTGTTACTCATAGTTCTCCAGCGGAGGGGGCATGCCCTGCCATGACCACAGTCAGCCAGGACGCAGAGGGAGCAGATGGAAAATGTGGGCGAGAGACTTTATTGTGGGTCCAGAGGGCAAAATCAGGCCAGGTAGGGTGAGCAGGCTTAGGACTGAGTAGTTTGAGTAATTTCAGCAGGCTCTGGAGTGTGGGGGCCGTCTCCACTTGTCTGGTACCTGGGCCTGGAGTGTTTTGGGCAGGGGGATAATGGCCCAGTATTTGAGCCCCACAAGAGTCTGATAAAGGAGGTGGCTGAGTACAGGGTCTAGATTGGCTCTAATTTATCTCTAGAAATTAGCTAGTTCTGGGAGGGGCTGGCCCTCCAGGGTCAGCAAGGCCCCAAATGTCAAAGCATCAGAAATACAGAAAATAAAAAAGCATGCTAAATACAAATGCTGATTGCTAAGATGTGAGTTAACAGTGTCACCCTACTATGCCCAGAGAAGGCTGTCCCTCTGTAGTTCCCATGGGGACCATTTAGGAGACCACTTAGACTTAGGAGGCAGCGTGGAGCTGCACGTGGCTGGAAGCCAAGGCCTTCCTTCCATGCCTGCGTCTCCCCCACAGCCAGTCTGAGCAGGGGACAGCAGCTCCAGAGGCTGGTTCACCCTGGGGAAATAATGCCATCTGGTATTAGTCCACATAATTAGTTTAACACTGTATGTGGTGTGTTATTCAAGTGTTTCTCATAAATAGTTAATGATTTACTGATGATGATGCCACAGATTAAAAAGCAACATTAAAGAAGAAACTTCCAGGTCCCAGAAGGTATTATTAGCCTTGTCCAGCTCTGCCCAGGGTTGGCGCTGAGCATTGCTTAGGCAGGTGTAAGCATTTGGGGAACAGCTAGCAGCCCCAGCACTGGGCCCTGGCTGGTGTCTTCATCAGGCTCTCTGCCCCTGGCTGGGCGCCAATCCTTTTCAGTGATAACAAGGCTGCCCAAGCCCAGGGGTTGACTGCAGGCTTGGCAGGATCCTGCTTCTGAGATCTGATATCTACCTGACATTGGGCTTCCTCCTCCCAACCCCCAAGGTAACTCTGCCTGGGAGTGGGCCGGTCTACCTGCTGGAGCCTGCAGAAAAGCCTGGCAGGACACCAGGGAGTGGCCCGACTGGGGAGTGAGTGCCCTTGGTCCATAGACCATGACTGCTTGTTCAGGTTCCCAGCGGCCCAGTGGCCTTATACACAGCCTGTTTGCTTCCTGTGCACAGATTATACTCCCGAGCTTAAGAGGAAATCGCACCATTGCAACTGCTTTCCAAGTTTCCCCTTGGACATCCCACCCTCAACGTAAACTCAACTCATCAAAGACAAAAATTCTTAGACATGGTAGAGACTTCAGAAAGTACTATGTCTAGTGTCCTTGGAAGGGCCTCTGGGTCTGTGAGCCCATTCAAATTATTTTTAAAAATTTGAAGAATGTGCATTTTCCTGTGGTTTTCATGCCAGTGGCAGTCAGGGTCTCAAAGGGCTCTGAGAAGCCATCAGATAGATCTCTGCTTGGCCAACTCCATCTCCTGGCCTCCCTGGTTCTGCCAGAGCCTCTTGTCTCCCACTTCATGGAGAATACGGGGATACCCTTGAGTTTCTGCACCCACCTGGCCATCCCACCCCTCTGTACCTGTACAAGGCAAGTCCTGCCACCTGCACTCTCAGTCACATGTCCTCCTTGTCCCCCAAATCACCCCTTCTTTCTTACATCTTGAACCTCTCTCTGGTTACTTCTCCCTGTCTATAAACTTGTTTAAAGGTTTCCCATGTTGTAACAAAACAATGACACCATCCCACCTCCACGTGGCCCTGCCTTAGCTCTGCTGCACAGGGTCCATATTTCTCCACCACCGCTCGTTCTTTTCTCTACTGAATCGTCAGCTACATGGTGTCTCTGACAACTATATTCACTATCACTATCTTCCCTTCTCCTGAGTTCTAAACTCTCACTGCCAAAAAGCAGTCTAGTGTATAGACTAAAAATGAGGATGTGGTCAGCCAACTTGGGTTCAAAGTCAGGCCCCACCAGTTAGCAGCTAAGTGAGCTTAGTCAAGTTATTTAACGTTTCTCTGCCCGAGTTTCCTTCTCTATAAAATGATGAGATATAATACCCATAGCACAGGTACTAGTGAAGAGTATAGAATGCTTAGCACAATACTGGATGCATAATAAATGCGCGACAGATGTGAGCTATTATTCTCTGCACCTGCACATCCCATGGGTCCCTTACACTCGACACGCCTAGAACTGAACGTACCTTTACGCTTTCAGCTTCCTCCTCCTAGTCCCCCATTTGTGATTGAGATCTGCCTGCATCAGCTGCATTACCCTGGCCCATTTGTCACTTAGGGCTTCCTATGTCTTCCTACCTTCCTTTTTCTCTGTCACCAGGCCGTGGTCCACACTGTAGTCCACGTCTGCTCTTCCTATTCTTCTCCATAAAAACCCTTCAGTGGTTCCCCATTTCCTACCAGATAAAATCTAAACTTCTCAGCCTGCAAGGAGGGCCCTCTGAGTTCAGGCCTCTGCCCCTCTTCCTGACCCAAGCCTACCCTCTCCTGCCCATCCCAGTCCCTTCCTCCCTATGGTCCCCCATGCCAAACTGCCAACAGGTGCCCTAAAGAGCTGTCCTGCAGGAATACCCTGTGCCTGCCTCTCCTCCCGTTCACAACACCATCTCATCCACAGCCTCGTCACTGCTGACCTGCAGCTCTGCAGCAGCCGCCTGGGTGGTCCCCAGCTGCCACCTTCTGTCAGCCAGCTCATCAGCACTTCAGGCCACCACAGATGCTGCCTTGCCGGCTTCCTGGACCTCCTCTGTCACTTTTCTGTGCCTTTTCCCAGCATGCTCCCTTCCTCTTTATCTGCCAAATACTCACCTTTTTCCTTCTGGTCCTGGAGTCACAGCCAGGTGAAGCCATATCCTTCCTGCAGGCTGAGCTGGGCCCTCTCTCTGTGCTCCCACAGTGTTCCCATCCTGCCTCTGTCTCTGTCAAGGTGCTAGCATATTCAACCGCAGGCAATCTCCTCCTGGCGGGCCGGGGTTACCTCCAGGAGAGCACTGCACACCCCGCATCCCGTGTCCTCCCCTGCTTTATTTTCTCCCTATCCCTTGTTACACCCTATACATGTTGCTCATTTGTCCATCTCTCTGCACTAAACTCTATGCATGCAGCTTTAATTTGTTTCGATGTATCCCCCAAACCTAGAATAGTAACTGGTGCACAGTTAAGTGCTCAATAAATATTTGTTGAATAAACTGTTGACTCACTGATCAACGTTGCATTACCTAGCTTTATATCTCTAGTAGCGAACACATTGCCTGGTACTTAGTAGATATTAAGTATGTTTTTTGATGAATAATACTTTATCATGTTGCTAAACTATTTTATAAAGCTCAGAAGCTGGCCTAGTAGCTTGGGTGCGTGTAGTCCCACCTGAGGTGGGAGGAGCTCAGCTGGGACAGCAAAGTGGGACCTTGTATCTAAAAAATTAAATTAAAAAATTTTTTTAAAAAGCCCTTGGTAAGAACATTTCAGGCCTATCTAGGGTGTAAGAGAGAAAACAAATTCACATATTTACACTGGATTCTAGATTCTTTACCTTCTAACCCTAGGCACTCAATGTTGAGTCCTCTGTCCTAATCTAAGCCCTTCTCTGGAGCCTGACTTCTCTCCTGCAGCCCTTGAGGAGATATGGCAGGCCCTGCTCTCCCCACTCCTTTGCCCACTCTGACCAGAAATACCACTGACCTATTTATTCAACACACACATATGAAGGACGTGGAGATGAGCCAGACACTCTTCTAGCCACTCTTCCCACCTATGCCTGTTTCTTTTCTCTTTCCTCAAGGTAAGGACCATCTAGGCCTGTGTGGCTCTTTGGGTATTAACGACCCATATGGCAGCACCTCGTTACTGGCACCAAGAGACATATGTTAGACACGTAGATTTTACAGAAAATGGCCCTTTAAAGAATGAGCACTTTTTCACATTTCAAACGCTTTGAATGGAAACTGTCAACCTTTATTTCACATATTCTCATCTACTGTATACAGAACAGCCATCCCTTTTACAACGAAGGCCCTGTGCATCCCTCGCTAATTTTCTGCGCTGCGCAGTGCACCAGAGGAAAAGCTGGTAAAAAGAAAGGGCACGGAATTAAGCAGTCTTCACAGTGGGACCCCCTTGGCAGTCCTTGACGTCTCCCTGAGCTAACCTCCTAATTCTTTTAATATTTTTCTAATCTATGGTGGGCTTAGGAATCAGAAAATGAAGTTACTTCTAACTAACTTCATTAGAATTGTTATAAATTCAGTGTTAACAGAATCTAAGTGAGGGATTAGAGATTCTCCTATTTCTAAAATCTCCACCCTAAAGCACAGACTTTCCTAGGGGGAATAGTCATCATTCTTGTGATTCGTTAAGTAACCTCTTTAAAAAGCATGCTTTTAGTACATTTAGCATATGATCATTTCACATATGATCTTTTGCTGTTAACTTCCTTCACATGCACATACTACAACTTTTCAATTAGATTGGTCACTGGTTGGGTTATTAATGTCCTGGTTAATAACGTCATGCAATTTCACAGTTCTTCATTCTGCAGTGGACTCCATTTGGGTATTCTCTAATTCAATGGTTCTCAACCTTCCTAATGCCACGGCTCTTTAATACAGTTCCTGTGGGTAGCGACCCACAGGTTGAGAACTGCTGCTCTAATTCAGATCAGCTTTGACACTACCGACCTCGACCTGAACAGCATCACGTCCTACAAGTTGAAGGCTTAGTCCCCAAGACTAAGATGCCAGCTGTAAGTCCAGACGTCCAGAACTTCTGACTGAATGGCTATAAACCAGAGTTCCCACAGCTCCCTCACCAGGTTCACATAATTTGCTAGAGAGGTCACAGAACTCAAGGAAACCTGATAGTAGTTTATTGTAAAGGATATCTTGAAGGATACCAATAAACAGCCAGAAGAAGAGTTACACAGGTAAGGTTGGGACAGGTCCTGAATGCAGGAGCTTCCTTCTTCACGGGGCTGGGGTGTGTCACCCTCTTGCCCCACGGATGCATTCTTCACCTTCCTAAAACCTCTTGAGTTTGGCTACCTGAAAGCTGCTGACCCAGTCCTGATAGATTATTATTATTATTATTTTTTTTTTTTTGTAGTTTTTGGTCGGGGCCGTGTTTGAACCTACCACCTCTGGTATATGGGGCTGGCGCCCAACGCCTTTGAGCCACAGGTGACGCCCAGTCCTGATAGATTTTTATAGAAGCCTCACTGTGTAGGCAGATTGATTAAATCACTGGCCATGTGTGATCACAGAATCGGTTGCAGCTTGGTGTATGGGGACACACTCCTGCACATTTGGTCACAGAAGCATTCCATGTTGTGAGAGTATAGGAAGACACCGAGTCTGTTTTTAACTCTCAGCTATCCACTAACGTTTTTCCTGTCCACCAAGACCCCACCCAAATACCACCTGGCGTGCAAAGCCTTTCCTAGGTCTCTCAGCCAGAAACGTCTCTTCTCCTATCTGAATTCCCTCGGCACTCAGGATTTTTATGCTCTACCTTCTTACTTTGTATTGGTTATTTGCATCTTGTCTCCTCAATAATGTGTAAATACTGTGGGCCAAATATTCCAACTCTCTGCGCACCCCTAGACCAGCAGTCCCCTCTCAGGGGCTACATGGGGACTTTCCAAAAATTGCCTCATTAACACAAGCACAGGTGTGGTTGAAAAGGGTTTGTAACAAATAACAAAAGACTGTCTTTCACCTTTATCATGTGAAGCTGTTTCCACAGCTGCTTCAGGAACCAAGGACAAAAGGCCAAACATAGCAAAAGATATGTTTGCTGTGTCACTTAGAAAACAAGACTTAAGAGACCTGTGAGCCAGGATGAAAACCAAAATATAAATATAATGTAATACCTCAGTAGCATGCCAGTAGCATCTCATAGATGTGGGAAAGCTATGAGAATAAAAAGACATGCATGTGTGCATTTTTGGAAGGCATAGCCTTGAGAACACCCCATACATAGGATTCCACTTCCTAAATTAAGTGTGGAACAAATGGGTTCATGAAACAAAGGAAGGGCAGATGGCACCCACAATATTACCTTTATTACCAAGCGAGGCCAAGCTGGAGGACTCAATGTTAGGTAAAATGCAAATGAGACTGACTGCTTGGTGACAGTCGGCAGGAGCCAGACCAGACCACCACCCAGCTCCTGAGAAGTGCTACAGTGCTTACCTTCCCAACCCGAATACTTGGGATTGTCGGCTAAAAATGCACAGCAAATAGCATTTAAAGAGAAATTTTATTTTAAAATAGTTTATCTTGGACTGCTCCTCTTTACCACAAAAGCATCCCATGGTCATGTAGCTAGGCGTAACAACCTACAGGGAATTAGCATGACTTTGTATAAAAACTCACTGAGCATCTGTGTATTACACTGGGGCTATGCAGGGTCATCGTAACTAGAATTGGAAATGCCTGGCTTTTGAACTTTGAAGGTTCAACATTTTAAAGAAAGAGACATATTTTTATAAAACTCTACATATCTACACCTGAGGGCTGATGTGAGTGAACAGACGACCAGCTTTGGCTGCCTGAGTCAGCAGCATCTGCCCTCTGGAGCCTACTGAGAGGCTGGGCCTGGGGGGCAGATGGTCTGGGCTGCTGAGGGGCCAGCAGAGCCTGGTGCTTTGCTGCCAGTGGTGAAAATCAGCTAGGCTGAACATACGGGTGTCCTTTCAAGGATGTGAGATATATGCTGGAGAAAACGGGAGCTAGAGGAGATAGGAGGTGGTGAGGGCGAGTGAGGGCTTCTTGGGGCTACAGTTCCCTAAGGAGAGATGTGAATGGGCCTTTTCCCACTCCACTGCCCACAGTGCTCCTGCACACAACCCTTGCAAATTCAGCACTTCACTATACACTGGCCCCACTTGAACATTCTGTCCGGTGAACAGCTTTGGGTGGCAGCGAGGTTGGCATGAATTCCTAATCCTAATAATCCTGCTAACACAAGACTATTAAGTAAGAAGGCTGCGAATATTCATGAAGATAGTTGCCAGTTCAGCACTTACTGGGCATCGGCCACCTACCATAATCCTTACCACAATCCTGCACTTTTGAGACAGGGAAACAAAGGCTCAGAGAGGGAGTCATACCGATTGGATCAGCATCAAACTTTCTTCTCCCCACCCGCAAAGATGTCACTGGGGCAGGGGGCAGTGCCTACTCTGTTAGGGCAGGAGAAGGGTAAGGCTGATAGCGGTGGGCTGTAGGGTGTGGGAAGTGTGTGTGTGTGTGTGTGTAGTTATTTGTGGGGTCAGCTCCTGGGCTGAGGTGTGCATGCACACGACTACTTGTAGGTTAGTTCTGGAAATGTGCATATGAGTGTGTGTTATGGGCTTGGAGAGTTAGTCCCTGAGCCGTGTGAAAAGGAGAGTTGGGGCTTTGGTGAGGGCAAATAGGCTTGAATTTTGAGCATGAGTGTGCGCGTGTTTGAGATTGCAAGTATGTTGGGGCGCTGAGGTTGGGTGTCAGTCCCTCACTGATACATGTTTGCACATCCACCAGAAGAGGGTGGGTTACCGACTGTGCGTGTCTGTGGAAGAGTGGATGTGTGCGTGTGGAGGGTGCCTCCCTGGCCCCGGTGCGCTGTGTATCTGAATGTATTTGCGCACAGCTCTGCGTGCGTCCCCTGTGAGTGGGGAAGGGGAGGGACCGCGGGCAGGGGGACGCTGGCCGGGCCCCGCCCTCCGCGGCAGGTGGGCCGGACCCGCGGCGGGGCGCAGCGCTCGCTGCTCTTGGCTCGCGGCCGCGCCGGGCTCGCAGGGCTGGGCTCGGGCTGCGGGGCGGCGCCGGGACAGG
>NW_003852468.1:5736861-5753118 GCF_000181295.1 Otolemur garnettii | reverse complement strand
CGCTCCCCGGGCCGGCGCGCACTGTCCTTTCCATCCCGCCACTGGGCTCGACCCGGGCAACCGCCCGCGCCCGGGGACCGCCTGGCTCGGGGCCAGGCACCGGGACAGAGCTGGCCTGTGTTCACACCTCGCTTGCAGAATTGCGCCGGCCCCGGAGGCCTGGGGGGGCGAGTCCGGTTGCGCCTCCAAGAGCGCAACAGGCAGGTAGGAGTTTACTTTCAAAAACGCCGGGGTGGAGCAGAGGCGCCCTGCGAGCCTCCGCCAGAGGTGTCCCTGCTGGAGTCTCACCGCGCCGGGGCGGCCTTCGCCATGGACAGGACTTCATTTCCTCCCGCCGCCTTTGAACTGCCCCGAGCACCGCTCCCAGAAAAGTGCGAAGCTTTATAAAAATTTAAACGCGTCTGAGGCGGAGGCAGGAGCGGGGCGGAGCCGCGGCCTGGTGCTGGCTGATGAGGCTGACTTAGAGCCCCGAGAAATCTGTTGCTCTCTTTTCTCATCTCCAAACCAGGTCTACCAGGTCTAAGCTCTCCGCGGAGAAGCTGTTATGAGCTCCTTTAGATGCTTGCTGGGAGGTGTTAAAGCGCTTTATTATGATGATTGTGTGGCTGGCAGTGTGCATTAAAACTCTTTTGACCGGGCTGTAGTCAGAAATGCATGTATTCTTAGACACATATTCCCAAAGCTACAAGCTGAAAGGAATCTGGCATTTTCACTGACATGTTTATAAATTTTACAGGGTGGCTGAGAAATATTATAACTTGAGTCACCAATCAACAATGCTAATTAGCATTCTCCTTCCAGTGGGTGGGTTGTTTGATTACACAGCTCCTAGGCTCTGTAAGTGAGATGGCAGAAACTGTCTGAATCCTGGGAGATGTAATTAGCTGTTTTATGTAACCACTAATTACAGAGTTTTTAGAGTAGAATTAAATCAATGTGATATATTTGGGGCTTTGATTTGTAGGAGGAAACTGGTTTTTTTCCTGCAGTTCAAAGAAGTAACACACTTCACCTATCGGTGTGCATTAAGCATTCGCAGACGTTGGTATCTCTCAATACAATTAGTGAAATGCTCAGTGTGAAATTTCACAGGTAACGATGTAGGTTGTGACTTAATTTGTAGGTAAAAAGGGGAGAAGAATGTTGAGAGTGGCGTATTTGTAAGGACTGCTTGTCAGGCAGTATGTGTATTATCTTACATATGGCGCCACAGAACAAAACCATAAAGGAAATTTAATTTCTTTAATAAGTAACAATCCCATGATACCCTTGTCTGTAGAAGAATAAATGAATATGAATGAAGGCATATCCTCCTAACACACCTATGCTAGGCTTTGGCTATTTGGATGGGATGGGACCTTATCACATTGTGTTTTAATTGGAGATTTCCACCTTTGGGCTTGGGAACTCTTCTGGAGCTAGAAATACTGTTTCAGATTCATTTCTTCTCTCCTGTGTGCCCCACAATGCTTGGGACACGAAACCTGTGAGTAGGAATTGAAATTGCCAATTCTTTGTGGGATCATGTGTGGTTTGGGACAATTTATGATTGTTGCCTACTCTCCTCTATGTAAACAAACAATTCTGGTAATTGCTACATTGCTGTACATTTTCCACAGCTAAGAGCATGGGTTTTGGAGTGAGACTCTCGAAGTCCAGCCCTGGCTCTAGCCCTCACCAGTGTGTGAGCTTAGTTTCTTTAACTGTAATGAAATTAATATTTTGTATCTCTTAATGGCTTGTTCTGAGAATTAAAGCAGACATTACATGTAATAGCCTAACCCGTAGTAAGCTAAGCGCTTGACGACTATCAGTTGTTCGGTAGTTATTGCTATCATGTCTCAGGAAAGTTCAGCTAGCTGGTTTGGTGTGTGATTTGGCATTGTACTATTCTGTTTTCCTTAAGATGGACAAGATTAGGTGGGTTTGTGGCTGGACCATGTTTCTGTTAGCAGCAGTCTTGATCTCACTGAAGTTTGATGAAACAGTGCATGTATGTTTGGCTGCTCTCTGTCCCTAAGTGGGGTCCTTCTGAATCACCCTTTTGGAAAGCAGTCATTGGACCCAGCACTGCTAGATTTAGAGAGGAGGTAGTACTCTTGAAATCTGTATTTCTGAAGTTTAAAAATCTGGCAAGGGACAAGAAAGCCACTTGAAAACAAATATACATCCTAGAACAACAGACATGTTAACCATTCACAGCCCTTCGGAAATCTCCACCAAGCTGCTAGAGGTGTTTCAGAGGTAATTAATGCCAGGAGCCTAGAGCAGTTGAAATCAGTGGCAAGACATGTAAAATGAAGTTGACGACATTATTTTTCCTTGTGTGAATAGTGGCACAGAATTATTCATTTGTAAGAGTTCTGTTATAATAAAAGGCTTTGGGTTTGGCACGAATGCCACAAGCCCTACAAATCTTTACATCAGTGACCTGGATGATGTTTTATGCTTTATGGACCACAAATTCAGCAAAATGTTTTATAAACCTTGCCATACTTCTCTCTTTTTTTTTTTTTTTTTTTGAGACAGAACCTCAAGCTATCCCCCTGGGTAGAGTGCTGTGGCATCACAGCTCACAGCAACCTCCAACTCCTGGGTTCAAGCGAGTCTCCTGCCTCAGCCTCCCAAGTAGCTGGGACTACAGGCATCCACCACAATGCCCGGCTATTTTTTGGTTGCAGGCGTCATTGTTGTTTGGCAGGCCTGGGCTGGATTCGAACCCGCCACCTTAGGTGTAGGTGGCAGGCACCTTAGCCACTTGAGCCACAGGCGCCTAGCCACCATACATTCCCTGTGGCTCTCCAAATAAACCCACTAAAACACACACAGTGTTCTCTGATCTCTCTGACAATCACTTCCAACCTGGGGGCAGTAAATAGAGGACTGCAAGGAACCCAGTGGAAACCACTAAATTACTTAGCTATGGTTAATAGTAGTCATTACAAAGGTATTCTTTCTAACTAAGGGAATTTCACTTTTCCAGGTAATGACTGGATACTTGCTAATGATTTTCATGACTTATCTCATTTATTACCCACCACAAGCCTAGAAGGAATTCTGTCGTTGCAGCTAGGGAAACTGAGGCAGAGGGAAGTTGAGTAACTTGCCCTGAGGTCACACACAGTGAATGCTGATAAGCACTGGAGCCAGGATTTGCATACTGATAGTCTAACTCCAGAATCTAGTCTCTTTGCTACTCCTCTCTGGAAGAGCTCACTCTAAACAAAATCATTGAAACTGTCATTTTCCCCTTCAGTGTCACATAATTAAAAATGGGTACCTACAGAAAAATGTTAACTTCAAGACATAATTAATGGAGTAAACCTTTTAGAACTCTGTGTATGGTAAACATTAAATATGTAAAGTAATGGACACAGTTGTGCAAGAAACTGCTTTTCCTTGGAAATGCATCCACTGCAGAGGGAGAAGAACAGCTCTTCCCATTCACTGTGTCTCTATACTCCTTGCAAGGTAATGAGCCATCCTCAAGCCAGAGCTCCCTTAATTACCCAATAGCTCTAGGCAGAGCAGTTGATGTTTTTATAATTTCCTTTTCGTGAAGGCTAGCTATGTTTACCACTGTCATTAACGTATTATTTCCTTCATATGACTTTCTGAACACTGTGTTTTTCTTTTAAGTAGTAGTCAGGTATATTTTATATGAGTGAACATGACTTTAGGGGAAGGTTCTATTCAAGGGCACCGACTTTCACTCTGCTTTTAATAAAGGGCAGGGAAGGAGGTTCTTCCGACATTTTTGCCTGGGAATTCCAGAATTTAAGACACTGCCATTCAGACAAAACACCCTGGGCACCTGTTTCAGAGTGCGCTTGCCTTCGTGTGATGTGGTTTGACGAGCTGGCCCTGTCACGGTGTTGGCCTCCAGCCTCCACCCAAGCCGAGCCTGGAGCTTTTAGGGGGTGGGTGACAGGTGGGGCAGGATGCTCTCGGGCGGCCTCTGAAAGAGGCTGCCAGCAGTTTTTACTTGGTGTGTCTGGAATATAAATTCTGCCCCTGAGTGGGTCTGTCCTGTGAGTCAGTGTCCATCTCCAATCTTGATGGTTCTCACATCACTGCTCTGCCTAAAACGTTGCATCTTTTTTTGGCCTGTCAAACTGAGGATTTAAATAATCTCTAAGGTTTCCTCCACGGTGACTGTATGGGCTCCACGTCCTGAGAACTGCTGCAGAACCCTTCCTTCAGCAGACATTTATTGGGTGCCCACTATGTTCTAGGACAGTGGTTCTCAACCTTCCTAATGCCGCAGCCTTTTAATATAGTTCCTGTGGGTCGCGACCCACAGGTTGAGAACCGCTGTTCTAGGAGCTGAGGAGACAGTAATGAAGGTGCTTTTTGCCTTCATGGAGCTTACAGGAGCCAGGACCAAAAGTAATCACACAAATAAATGTGTACTTGGTGGCTCGGCGCCTGTGGCTCAAGTGGCTAAGGCACCAGCCACATACACCTAGGATGGTGGGTTCCAATCCAGCCTGGGCCCTCCAAACAACAATGATGGCTGCAGCCAAAAAATAGCTGGGCGTTGTGGCGGGCACCTGTGGTCCCAGCTACTTGGGAGGCGGAGGCAGGAGACTCGCTTGAGCCCAGGAGTTGGAGGTTGCTGTGAGCTGTGATGCCACGGCACTCTACCCAGGGGCACAGCTTGACAAGGCTCTGTCTCAAAAAAAAAATGTGTACTTGGAAGTTGTGATACAAAAGAAGAGTACAGGGTGCAGGGAGGGCCTGATTGGGATCCGAGGATCGGGAAAGGCCTCTTGAAAGAAGCATTATTTAAATTGAGAGGGATGAGTAGAAATTTGGCAAAATGGGGCATGTAAAGCATGGGTACCAAGCCACCTGTGGTGACATGTGCCTGTAGTCCATGCTACTGAGGTGGGGAATATTGCTTGTGCCTGGGAGTTTGAGGCTGCAGTAAGCTATGATCCCACCACTGCAGTCCAGCCTGGGGGAGACAGTGAGATCCAGTCTCTTTAAAAAGAGAGAAAGAGAATACCAACAGATCTGCTGGGCTCTGCCTTCGAGTACCTGGAACTAGAGGAGGAAAGGGGAGCTGGAGAGCAGTGGGCAGGGCATTGCATGCCAAATGAAAGATTTTATGTTTTATTTAAGTGCAGGGGAATAGCATGGAAGGGTTTTTAAGCAGGGAAGTGAAATCTGCATTGTAATTTAAAAGGGCAGTCTGACTGCTGCCTCCTCTGGGCCAAATACAATGTGGGTCATATTGGGGGCCACTATGAGGGAGAGTTCCAGATTCTAGGATCCACGTCACACCCTTATGTGACTCCATCCTCCATGCAGGCCAGCGTGCAGCCTGTCAGTCTGTTACCTTTTCTGATAAGGGATTCCTTCTGACCTTATCAGGAGTTCCGTTAATTTTTTTGTGTATGCAAGGGAACTATCTCCTAGAAATATCATTGCAGTGATAAGCTTCAGGATATGCTCTTCTGTGACATCTAGTGAAGCTCTTACCTGGGCTCAAACTCTTTTAAAATGCAAGTTCACTTGATTTAATTCGTTTGTCTCCTGTTGCTTTTCCTTAATTCTCCGTCAGATCTTGGATGGGTCAAAAGTTGACAGCTGTGGTAGAAACAGTCTGACTTAGAATATGGAGCCTTAGCCTTGTGTAGGTTTGATTAAATAGAGGCTTCATCTACTAGAGGCTTTGTAGTAGGTAAGCCCGTTGTCGACTGAGCCTAAAGGAATTGGGTGGCCGGGAAGCGGGAGGATGAGAGTGGGGATCCTTGGGGACAGGTGGAACTTAGTGACCATGGATGTATGTGTGGGCTGAAGGGGAGAGAGCATTGAAGATGGCACGGGGTTGAGGCCATACAATTTATAGGGTGATGGTATCACCTTGGCAGAAGAATTTGGAAAGAATAGGCGAGGACGCAGGAGAGCAGCTATGGGTGCTGCTGGTAATTCCAAGGGGAACAAGGGGTATCGGAGCAGGAAATGTGCGCTGGGGATTTATTCTTTCGGTGAGTATTTGCTGGGTGCCCGTTATGTTCGGAGTAGAGAGGTACATGGGATGAGTTTTGAGTGTCAAGGTAACTTCATAGGGGAGAGGGGAGGGAGTGTAGAGGGAATGGTGGCATAAGTGCCGTCAAATTGGAGGCCAGCCCTCTGCGAAGAGAAGCTCTGTGGGGACAGGCAGAGTGTGCCTTCGTCACTGTCCTGCCCTGGCACTGCCTAGCAGGGGCTTCTCAGTTGCTTATTAACCATGGGGGTGGAGGGATAAGAAGGGCTGGAGGAGGAGGGGAAGGATGTGACCTTTGGATTTGGCTCACAGCAATCTCTGGCTAAGTTAGAATTGTTTCAGGGGAATGTAGAGGATGGGGATTTGGGATGACAGCCAAGGGGGGGGGTGACAGCATAGACATACCAGCCCTTTGGTAAGTACAGGCAGGAATGGTGGGAGGGAAACTGGACAAGGGTGGTTGGTGGAGTCAGGTAAAGCCTTTCCCCAGAGGGCTCTGCGGAGCCCATGGTTTCCTTTGAGGGACATGCCTGGAGTTGCCTTAATGGGTAGCTGGAGGTTTTAATGGGGATAAAGAATGACGTCCTCTGGCAGAGGTGGAAGGAAATGAAACTTGGTTATCATGAGCCAGAGACTTTACCTCCTTTAATTCTCACGACAACCCCAGGAAGAGATATTATTGAAGGACCTCTTTTTATAGGGGTGGGGAATATGAGAAGCTGGGAGAGGCTCACATCTGACTACCAGAGTCACAGCTAGGAAGTACCAGGCCAGCATCAGGCCAGGTTTTGCAAGGCTTGTGTCATCTTCCTCTGATACCCCAGCAGCGTTTAACGAAAAGTAGCTAGAAATGGGGGTGGAACAGGGAATCAGAGTTATGGGTGGGACACAAAAGCCGTGTAGGACCTGTGCACAGCTAATGAACCTAGCAGAAGTCAGTCCGTTTTCTGGGCCACAGAGCCAAGCATTAGAATCTGCAAAACAGTTTCTAATGGAAAGGGGCTGGACCTGGGGCTTTCAGGGAAAGAGCGTGAGTTCAGGACGGGCTGGCCATCTTGGCTGCACCTCCTGATGTTGGTGTCTACGGGGTACAAAGCAGGTGAGAGAGCAGCAGAGCTCAGAGCGGAAAGGAAGTGAGACTAAGGAGCTAGACGCTCCTGGAGATTGCGGCTGAAAATGATAACAGACAGAGCAGGCAGATAAAGAGTGCGCTTCAAGGAGAAACTGCCTTGCCAAGTACCCAGCTAGTTAGAGCCCAGTTCTGTCTTGATGGCAAGTGGCCCACAGGTGAGTCTCGTGGTGGGAAGGCCGGCACAGGCACAGGCTGTCTGCTCTGTTTCTCTCTAACTTTTCTCTTACTGAGAAAGACAGGAGAAGGCGGGATTTTCATAAATGACAGAAGGAATCCTGACTCCACCAACTTTCATTTAGCTAGAATATCTGGAGCTTATGGGGCCTGCTCTCACGGTTGTGAGCTCGTTTAGTCTTCACAGCAACCCTGATATTTGTATTTCATAGATTCATGTTTAAATAGGTTTAATTTGACTGAGGTCCCATAGCTACTCTAAGCAAGTCAAGCCCGAGATTGGAACCCAGCTTCAGGTACTGTGTCTGCTTATATTTTCAGGTCACCCCTGTGACCTGGTGGCCGGGTTGGTTGATTATTTCCCTTTGATATAGAAGATGAGGCTTAAGGCAGGGGGGCTTGGTCCAGGTTGTACTTAATAGTGGCTGAACTCAGGCTTCCCCATGGCTAACTTTGGGCTCTTGGTGGCAGAGGAGATGTGAAATGATGAGTCTGGATGTCCAGACAAGGGAGGCTGGCAGGGCGGGCAGACCTTGGGAGTGAATGCGCCTCCCTTCCAGACAGAGAGAAGGCTGAGGGCAAACGCATCCTAGCTAGTGCGTATGTGAGGTTCTGGGGGCTGTGTTGGTGGGTCGCTGAGGCCGATTCCCTGCAGACGTGTAGCTGGGGTCAGGGAGAGTTGGCTCCTCCCAGGAGGGGTAGAGGTATGGCCTTAGCAGCTCCTTTGTTTTTTCTTCACACTTATCTCACTGGCTGTGTTTGCAGTTTCTGCTTCCAGGGGCCCCAGAGAAGGAACTCTTGTTGGACTGAGACTCTCTCTGGGGTAAGGGATGTAAGGAGAGACAGAACTTGGGAACTTGTAGATCTCAGTTTTCTAAAAGTAAAGATTCAGCGAGTGGGAGCTCAGGAATGTACATGGAAATGTTTCCAATTTATTTTTATTGCAAAGCAGTATCTAATGAAAATGTGGGAAAAGACCCAGGAGCCTGCAACTAATAAATCACCTGCTTTCATTTTCTGCGGCCCCCTCTAATCTGAGTCCTTACGTAAGGGATTTTATACAGTGGTAACTGAAATGTAGATTCACTGTGTACCTACAATTCTGTGTCCTGCTTTTAAAATTTATAATTATTCATAATTATTGTTTTAAACAGTTATGTGATATTTCTTTGGGTGAATGAACCACGTTTTCCTTAAATGTTCCTCTGTTTTTTGAGGCATTTAGATTGTTTCTAGTTTTTTACTATTGTAGACAATGAAGTCATAATAACTTCTCTTTCAAAAAGAAAATAGTTTCCTAAGATAAGTTCTCAGGAGATGGAGAATTTTTAAAAATTGACTTTTGGGAATAAGACCGAGTCCCCTTAAAAGTGATTTCTGTGGGAATTGTTTTTATAACCAGTGACCTGGCAGTGGGGGCTGTAGATGGGGGAGTCACTTCCCACAAGCTAAAGCTGGTGAGTGAGCTCAGGAAATGGACCAGCGCCCGGGTCTCTCCCACCTCCGGCTCTCCTGCTGCCGTGATGGGGGTTCAGCATGCTTGGCACCTACCCTGTCTCCCTCCCAGAACCTGAGAAAGCTCATTGGCCCATGAGTGGAGCATTTAGAGCTTCTCCTGGCTCACTGGGTCCATAGAGACTCCAGAGAGGTGCCTGTGGCTGTTGTCTTTTTATCTTTCGGCCCCATTAAGGTTGGCTTTGAAGGTTGACATCTTTTTTTTCTCCCTTTTCCCCAGAATTGGTTGCTATTGAAGTGTGCCTCCTGTGATTCGCAGACTCCTTGAGCTTTTAGGAGTCCAGTAGGTGAACATCTCTACCTCTAAGGAGAAACAGTACCTGCTCCTCCATCAAGCTGAGCTCTCCATTGCTATGGATACCGAATCCACATATTCTGGGTATTCTTACTATTCAAGTCATTCGAAAAAATCTCACAGACAAGGGTATGTAAGCTATTTATTATTCTACTTGTCCTTTTGAGGAAACCTGCAAGGGTCGATGGGACTTTCTGGCCTCTGTTCAAACAGCAGTTCAAGTGCTGGAGCTTCAGCCCATTGGTGTGAGAGAAGCTGAGCTTTCAGAGTGTTCCCATGCTTGGTAATAACTACACCTCCAATTTATATTGTATAGCCACCCTTAGAATTGATGACCTTAATTTCTCACAACTGATTTTAAATTAAAGTTTCTCCCTGCAGTGGAAATGTTTTTCATTCTCAGTACTTTTCATAGATGTTAATTTTTTCAGAGTTTTACCCAGAATGTAAATAAAAGTTTTTCAAGAGTGTTCATTTGTGGTTGCTTTTCACCTAAAGCTGTTGACTTACTGTCCATTATGCTTTTGCCTTGAGGCTTCTACACTGAGCTGGTGGGTGTGGCCTGGCGCCTCATTTCTCTTTGCCTGCCCTTTACGTGAGCAAGCCCAGGTTTTGAAAATGCTTTCCTGAGTGATGGCGGCAAATTCTCCTCCTCTGCAAAATACAGGTCTGCACGGGTACTGAGCCTGCTGTGTGCTGCCCTCTGAATGTCTGCAGAGTAGAGGAGTGAGTCAGGGAAGAAGTAAATGAATAAATATGGGGTCCTGCGCTGGTTAGGAATGCAGGTGTTAAGTTGTAATGCTGCCACTCACCTGGCCTCCTCATCTGTGAAATGGATATAGCAGTCCCCTCCTTACAGGGCTATTAGAGGATAAGTAAGTTAGTACGTGTAAAGCGTGTATCACACCATGGGTAGGTCACTAACCAGTGCTGTATTAATAGCAATACAGGTCTTAGCATTTCAGCTTCATGTTCCAAGGTACCAACTGGCCCCAGCCCAAATGTCCACCTGTGATCACAGCTCTGCGCTGGCTTGGGCATAGTGATTTTAAAAAGGCATTTCCTTGACCGAGCCATTCCTCCCACATGCAGCTGAATGCAGAGTGGGATTTTGTTTTATCAAACAGTAATGCCATATGCATATCTGATTTACTTATTGATCCACAAGCCCAGGTGGATGTCCACACAGGGAGGTCTGGGAGAGTGTTCTCCCAGGCGGGCGTGGTCATCCACGGGGCGGGGGCTCAGCCAGACCTGGTGACTGACAGCAGTGTGTGTGTGTTATATCTTTGTGTATACATTCAATTTTTTTACGAGTATGCATTTTGTAATTTAAAAAAAGGAAAGGTTTTCAAAGATTATTTCATGACATGAGAAAATGTTCATGAGACCATGTTATGAAAACAGTATTCAAAATTTTGTACATTGTAGAAGTTCTGTATACAATGATAGAGTGACTGTTAGCATACTGACCAAGCCTGTCTCTGATGATAGGATTGTGGATGGCGTTTTCTTTTTAACGTTCATCATTTTCTACATCATTATGTATTGCTCTAATAATCATAAGGATTTGGGAGAAGAGATGAAAACGAGCTTGTTCTGTAGCCCAGTGTGGGAAGCAGAAGGAGTTAAGGGCAGAGCCCAGATCCCGAGAAAGTCAGAAACCTCCTGCAATAAGAATTTAATCACAGATTTCCACCTGTGAGTAAACTTATCAGATTTGATTATGAAATAGCAGACAATAGTTATTTTAAAATACCAAATCCTTGGGATTAGCTGGAAAAAACTACTCCCTTGTCAGTGTACCAGGCATCCCTTATATGCAGCTCAGGACGGGAGCATGGCTTTGGGGTTCTCTTGGCGCTTGGGGAGGAATAGCAGAGGATGGCTGTAGCATTCTGGTAGGAGCTGTCCCTCGCCCTCCTGTGTCTAGACTGCTGTCCCCACATCCATGCTTCAGGGCCCATTGGTACACTCTGTTGTTTCCTAAGGCCGCTTGGGCCCTCAGACATCGATGCTCCAGTGCCCTGTGGGAACTTTAAGAGACTATAACTTTCAATTAAAACAACATGCAGAACTCTTAGTGCATTCTTGGACCCATGTGGAAAGTACTTGGCGACTGTTAATACAAGCTAAGACTTTTAATCAGTTAATCAAGGAATGTTACTGAACGCCTCCTCTGAGGAAAGCTCTGAGTCAGCGGATGAACCCTGGAGATGGGTAGGTGGGTGTGCTCCGTGGGATCTTGGCCGGTGAATTCTCCACCTGAAAGTAGAGAGGCTGTAGCAACTGTGGGGGTGAAGGTTGTCATCCCTAGACAGTATGTGCTGAGCAGTACTTTCCCCAGTGTAAAGAAAGTCGGCAGTAACAGCACCCTCCACAGGCCTGAGAGCCGGGCCTGCACCCAGCCACTGGCACTGGCTCCCAGGAGCGTCCCTGTGAAGGCCCCTCTGCCTGGGGATTTGTTGGGAGCTTGTATGGAAGAGAAGGAAAGCGGGGAGAGGAACCTTGCTTTTTGGTCATTTTAGTAGAACTTTAACTCAGAGAGGAATAGGGAAATGCGCCCAGCTTGATATGCCTGATGATACCCTGGTCATCTTGGAGGTCTGGCCGGGTTTCAAGCCAATGACAAGTGACTCTTTTCTAACAAAGAGGTCAGTGGCCTGGTTTTGTGATCCCTGCATTCTCCAGAGGGTGTCCAGTTAACTTGCTGGGAAAATGGTGCAGACTCATGCCGACCTCATCTCACCTTTGGGTCTAGAGTGTGAGTGCCCTGATTTCACATATTGCAGCTGCCGCTATGGCGATGGCCACTTTGGGAGTGTCTGTGAGGGCCCTCACACTCATTGCCTTTCCCCACAGCAGTCCTGGAATGGTGGGAGACAGTAGCCCCGTTTTACAGAGACACAGAGGTATTTTCCTTGAGTTCTTAGGTTAGTAGGTACCCTCAGCAGGTTTGGGGCCCAATGTATTATTTCTTTGGAAGGGAAATACCACTTTTTGAAAAGGGAAATGAAGTGAAAATTAACTAATTTTACTAAAATCCATAAAAAGAGAGCTCCTGTGCAGTGGAAGAATCAGTATCTCTGCTTTAGGGCTTTTTTGGAGCCTGCTCTGTGCCACCCTCCCTGCGCAGTCAGAGCCAGGAGGAAGCGGCCAGGCCCCGGCAGGCAGTGGAGAGAAAGGACAGGTCGTGGGTGGTGGGAGAGGAGGAAAGGGAGGAGTAACCGGTGGGGCCGCTTTCCCCAAATAGAAATAGACAAACAACAGGAATGGGACTAAATCATCTTCCCAGGAAATGCTGACTGTAAGTGGGGATGGTGTGCAAATAGAGGGATTCTGACTAGAGCCAGGGGGGCTACAGCAGCCCCCAAGGGCTCAGCTTTGCACTCGCCCACATTGGTGCATTTGCACTCACACACGCGGTTAAGACACGCCGGGCCTCCTGCGTGCCACATGCACACACACGCACACAGTGCTTATCTTTACTCAACACGGGCAGGCAGGTGTCCCCTGGAGACAGGTTCAGAGATCAGGGTACAGAGTAAGATTCCCATGGCTGACCCAGCTGCCCAGCAGAGGCACACAGGTGATCCAGAGCACTGGGGCAGAGTGGGGAGGCACACACGTGTGCCGTGGCTATGACACCCCTCTCCGTGTTTGGTAGTCAGAGTGCCCTGGTATTTCCCTCCTCTGAGATGCCAGGAGCTGATTGTCATCACCGGGGAACCCTCGCTCAGCGTTTACGGGGACTTGCAGCCTCTGGAGCCAGCGGGGTGAGTGCCTGGGTACGTGTCCCAGTAGGCGGCCACACCGAGACGGGGGCTCTGCAAGCAGGAAAGCCCTGAGCAGCAGTGTTTTTGTTGGATGTCACTCGGACGGCCTGGCTTGGTCCAGAGACCCTTCTGGAGCAGTCATTTAGCCCCAGAGATTTCTTATAAAATTTTCTAAGAAATTTTTCCAATAAAAGCTGTCAAACAGGTCTCGGTCCCGTGGTGACCAGGATGACCAGCAGCCCCAAGCCTAGTGTGGTGCTGGTGCCGAGCAGATGTGACCTGCCACCCGTCCACCTCTCACATGACAGTGGGTGGGGGCTCTCGGCTCTGGGCACCCTCGGACGTGATCGCACCCTGTCCTGAGCCTGCCTCTGTGCTTCATCCACATAATGGTATTTTATTAAAGAAGCACTGCGTGCTGTAACATCGTGTGGCTGACCATTACACTCAGGGCTCCCACCATTATGCTCCTGCTGTATACAGGATGTCTTACTCATGCGCAGACTTCCAAGCAATCACTGCAGCAGCCTCTTCCGCCAGGAGCATTTGCATGGGAGAATCCTGGGGAAGGCTTCCTGGACCACCCGGGACCTAGTCACCTGGGATACTGGTGGAAAGTGTGGATTCCTGTGTCTCCTTTCCAGGCATATTCTACTGGGGTGTGGCCAACAAATCTGCCCTTGAGTTCATACCCTGGTGGTTTGCCCGCATGCTTTTTTAAGTCTAAGAAGCATTGGTTTAGGATTTCAGCCTCCCAAGAGAGGATTAGAAACCCTCCTTGGCTTATCAGATAATGAGTTCTTATCTGGTTTACCTCAGATGTTACCAGGGAAATTGTTAGACACTTAGGTGTCCCTGGGCCCTCTGAAAGCCAGGCTGGGAGGGTTGGTGGTTTGGAGCTCTGGCTGGCCACAGAGAGGCTGTTTTCATCCCTGGGTGCCCCTCCTCACCTGCTCTCTGCCCTGGTGGTGTTCCAGCTCCAGGAACTGATACTCAGTAAAAGAATTCTGATTTCCAGCGGAATTTGTGCTGTCACAGGATTT
This sequence comes from Otolemur garnettii, assembly GCF_000181295.1. Taxonomy (NCBI): domain Eukaryota; kingdom Metazoa; phylum Chordata; class Mammalia; order Primates; family Galagidae; genus Otolemur; species Otolemur garnettii. Next base: position 5,739,188 of record NW_003852468.1, on the reverse strand, counting down.
GACCTGCAGAACTAGTGAATAGCTAGATGGGTTAGGTGAGCATGTGACTTGGATGGTGGCCTGGAGAGTGACAAATGCGAGAGCAGTGGGGAAAGTGGAAACGGGTTAAGGTGGGAGAGGGCCTCATCCATCTGGCCGAAGGAGGGGCCCGTGGAGTAGCCATTCTGGACTCCGCCTGGTGCTCATTCTGAAGACTGAACAAGCACATGGGAGCATGGGAGATCTCTCCCCAGTTGTTTATTGTTTCTCACGGTGACTGCCCTTTGAAGTGATTGTCTTTGAGAAGCCTGAGTGCTGGGCACACAGCTTTGTGCTTCTAAGGTCACCGTCCAATCGTGACTCCTGGCCGTAGCTGCAAAGGCATATTTCATAGCTCTAATTGTTTGTCAGATGGAAGGGTATGGGGATGAGCATCAGGGATACTTAGGCTGTAAAATCTTCCTATTGCTCTTCAAAATATTGCAGTGTAGTGGGTTTTAATAGAGGTGGTGGCAACACACCTAGAATCAGATCCTTCTCTGCAACTTACTACAACTTTGGGAAGTCACTTAAACTCTGTGAGCCACAGTTTCCTCATTTGTAAAATTGGGGAAATAATATTGGCATGATGGGGTCATTGTTAGAATGGAGTGAAATTAATATAGTAAAACACTTAGCAAAGTGCTCTCTAAATTGGGATGTGAGGATGGGACGATTGGCGTTATTAGCTACATCTCTAGGTAAATAACTGAACTCTCTCCTTACTTGGTGATTTCCCAGCTGCCTTGTTAAAACACCTGAGTTAACTAGAACACATTCCCAGAGTCTAATTTAATCATAGATTGTAATTATAAATTATGCCCCGGGGTAAAGTTATCACTGAAAGATTCCCTGGGGCCCTGGGAGCCTCCTGCTTCTTTGAAGGAATTAATCAATGCTTATGCCAGGGAGGTATTGATAAGGTAGAAGTTTAATAGGAAGTCTACATGTTTTTTTTTTGGTTAAGCAACAGGTTAATGGGAGATTTGTGTATGGAGGGGAAGGGGATTTGATTGTGTGTTACTAGTTCCATTTACAGCTTTCTCCAAGGTATACTTCCTGTGCTTTACAAAGTCAACACACCACTGACAGACAGCAACAGCAGTCGCGAGAGCTACTGTGTATTAGCACTTCAGCCCTGGTATGGAGCACTGCCAGACTTCATGTGGGAGTTTCATTGTCTCCATTTCACGCACATGGAAACTGAGGTTTTTAAAGGTTGAGTAACTCGTGCAAGGGCACACATCTAGTAGGGACAGAACCAAGATCGATTTGTCTCCAAATCTGCGTGCTCAGAGCTGCTTCTATCCTGCCTGGGAGAGACAGAATGCGGGGAGGTGGCTGTAGGAAGGAGGACTGATATCAAGGTAGCTTGTCGGGGACAGGAGGCTAAGGGAACCTACTGACTTGCTGTAGGTAGCCAGAGGCTGGGGGGCCAGTTTCCATAGGTGGTTATTGGCCAGGATGTGACCTCTGGGCTTGGCCAGGCCGATTGGTTCCTTGTGTCATTTCACGATTGACCCAAGGCAGGGTGTTTTCACAGGGTGTTTTCACAGTCTTCAGAGAAGACCACCCAGCAAGTTCTCTGTGGTAAAACCACCGAGCAGCTTGTTTCCTTAAGGGCCTGCAAACACACAGTCCCTCTGTACCTCTGGTGTCTTTTGTCCTAGTTTGTTTTTGTGGGTGTCTTCAAGTTCAGCTAGAACCTATGGGAAGAACTTTTAGCTTTGAATTTGTAAGAATGAGAAGGAAATGATTCTCTATACTGGTTTAGAATTTCCTTTCTTCTCTTGTCCAAGGGATAGAGTGACAATGTGTTCCGCATTTTTTTGGAAAGATCAAAGCTTAGATAATCTGCAGTGTTGTCCTAATTTAAAAAAAAAATCCTAGAAAATTGGTTTAGGCAAATTAATAACCAAATCAAGTTAATAATTATTATAATAAAATATGCCTTAGCTACACAAAGTCTAAAATTACAACTCTAGGCTTTGGAAAAATAAGATCACCATTGATAAAGGAAAAGTGATAATTGTTGCATTGGGTCTTGAAATGGCGGGAACATAATTAAGCAGGGTGTAAAGATCAACTTACCCTTGGAAGGATGGGTGCATATTGGTGCCACATGTAGTGTGTGTATAGAAATTTCCTAAGTTCAAAATGTAATTTATAATACATCTAAATGAGGCTTGGCACCTGTAGCTCAAGCGCCTAAGGCGCTAGCCACATATACCAGAGCTGGCAGGTTCTAATCCAGCCCAGGCCCGCCAAACAACAATGACAACTACAACCAAAATATAGCTGGATGTTGC
>NW_003852468.1:5668677-5735780 GCF_000181295.1 Otolemur garnettii | reverse complement strand
CAGGAGAATTGCTTAAGCCCAGGAGTTGGAGGTTGCTGTTAGCTGTGATGCCGTAGCATTCTACCCAGGGTGACAGCTTGAGGTTCTGTCTCAAAAAAAAAAAAAAGAAAGAAAATGTGTTTCCTTTGTCAGAGGAACAGCAGCTTCCCAGCTCCAGGGACTTAGTTGCTCCTCAGGAACGCAGGGATTCAGTGCTACTGGGTCTCTTGCAAAGTTCAAGAAAAGCTGAGAATTAAGATTTTTATGTAAAAACCTAATTTCACGTAGTTTTGAAACATTGGCAGTTTATGAACTTTTGAGAAAACATTATGTGGATTCTTCTCCAGGTCCCAACTGTCTGGCAGCCCACCCGATTTGAATAAACATCTGAGCTATATCTAGAAACATGTTTGCACACCCTCCACACATCCTGCACCGTAAGCATGTCCAGCCTTGCTCCACGTAGACAAAGCAGTGCGTGCATACAGGGTTGTAAAGATAGGAGACTACAGATAAACATACGCTGTGCTCACCTGGAGACACACAGAAAGGCGTTTATAATCAGATTGACTGAAACTGGAATTCCTCAGAGCACACGAGGTGTACTTGGGACCCAAAGCTGCAGTTACTGTTGAATGTGGGGTTTGTTGAGCAATGAGCAAATGCTTTGAGAACTGTTGTACTGGCTATCTTGGCTCTGGAAGGGCTGACCTACGATTGGATTACCCTTAAGTGCTTCAGGAGGTCAATTTCCTGCTGGGTGTGGATTCAGAAATAGTGGTGGCCCACTGGGAAGAATTTCTTTCTTTATAGCTTCTCTATACTTTGTAGCTCACTAAGAACCACGTTGGGAAGCTATTGCTGTTTTCGCCATGACGATCTGGTGGGAGAAGCAGTGAGATGGGCATTAGAGGCATTATTTCTCAGGAGTGGTTTCATGAACAATCACAACCCTTGATGGCCTCAGTTGCTTTTTTTCCCCCCTTTGGAGGCAGAGTCTTAACACTTGTCACACTGTAGAGTGCTGTATGGTCATAGCTCCTAACAACCTCAAACTTGTGGGCTCAAGTGATCTTCTTGCCTCAGCCTTGCAAGTAGCTGGGACTACAGGCTCCCATCACAATGCCCAACTAGTTTTTTCTCTATTTTTGGCAGAGGTAGGGTCTCACTTTTGTTCTGGCTGGTCTTGAACTCCTGAACTCAAGCAATCTACATGTCAAGGCCTCATGAGTAGCTGATACTACAGGTGTCCACCACAACACCTCTATTTTTAGTAGAGACGAGGTCTTGCTTTTTGTTTCAGGCTGGTCTCAAACTCCTGACCTCAAGCAATCCACCCACTTGGCCTCTCAGAGTACTAGGATTACAGGTGTGAGCTACCATGCCTGGCTGACCTCTGTTTCTTTATTGAAAGTCTAGGGGATTAAATTAGTTACAGTGGCCTACACCTGTAATCCCATCTACTTGGGAAGCTGAGGAAGGGGTATCACTTGAGGCCAAGAGTTTGAGCCCAGCTTGGGCAACACAGCAAGATCTCACCACTAAAGAACTTTTTTTTACAAAGAGAAATCTAAAAAAAAAAAAAGAAAGAAAACCAAATAGAAATGTAGGAGATTAGGTTAGAGGATTTTAGATCCTTTTTATTCTGAGAACCTCAACTTTGAGAGGACTCTTTATACACCTACATGTATAGGTTGGTTAAGCATACATTCACAAATTCTTAAATGGATGGGGGATTTAGTTAGCACATCTGGCGGGAAAAAGGATGAGTAGGTAAATCAGAGCAGTGTGGTAGCACACTCGTAACAATTACTTCAGGATTGATTATCACCTGATACTGGGTTCAATGCAAAACATGGAATCAAATATTGTAACTCAGAGTATTACAAAGCAGTTGTTATGTCTTCTGTATCCTGTGAACTTAACTATATATTAAAACAAATTGTATATCTTTTTTTTTTTTTGAGACAGAGTCTCACTTTGTCACCCTAGATCGAGTGCTGTGGCATCATAGATCCCAGCAACCTCAAACTCTAGGGCTCAAGTGGTCCTCTTACCTTAGTCTCCCAAGTAGCTGGAACTACAGGCTCCCATCACAATGCCCAACTAGTTTTTCTCTTTTTTAGTAGAAACCAGGTCTTGCTCTTCCTCAGGCTGGTCTTGAACTTGTGAACTCAAGCTGTCGTGTCCTCCCAGAGTGCTGGGATTACAGGCGTGAGCCACTGCACCTGGCCCATTCTTTTCATTTTTGCTGAGTAGTATCCTGTTGTATGACCCTACTACAATTTGTTATCCATTTTCCTGGGGAATGGGCATTTGGGTAGCACCACTTTGGCTGGTAGGAATGAAGCTGTTAAGAATGTTCTTGTGTAAGTCTTTCCTGGATGTGTTTTCATTATCTTTGGGTAAAACCTGGGAATTGCTGGCCCATATAGTTAAGTGTTACGTTTAAATTTATATGAAGCTGCCAGATCAGTTTTCCGGAGGCACTGTGCAGTTGCGTGCTGCCACCAGCAACATTTGAAAGTCTGGGCTGCTCTGGCTCTTGTCTTAATGGTAATCTCTTTCCTGGTATGTTTAGTTTGTCACGAAAACATGTTTTGGTAAGGGTTTTTGAGCTGATCTGGCCAAAGAGAGATTCTTAAATTTGCTTAACTTAATTAATGAGAAATACTTTTGAAGAACGCATGACACTGATACTTGTTAACTGGGTCTTGCAAACATCAGATGGAGGTTTGCAGTGATGTGTGTACCGGCTGCAGGTAAGTTTAACTTTGTGGGGTGATGTTAAGTTCCCTTGCCAAGCACTTCGCTCTTCAGGGCTGCTGGAAGGTATAGAAACCTGTACACACCCAGCGTGAATTGGAAAGGAAGTGCAGAAGAGATGGACTCTCCCAAGGCTAGTCTAACTACTATGTAGATTGTTTATCACAGGACGGACAGGCCCAGGCCCTCAGAGCCTCTCAGAGCTTTTCAGCACAGCCAGATGAGAATTCATGTTATGTTACTGAATCACCCAAACAAACACAAAGATTAAATTATGTTCCCTCTATTTAAAAAGGTAAAGATATAATACATTTTGGAAATTTCAGTGAAAGTTGTTAAAAGTTAAAGCATTCCAATATTTAAAGAGTTAAGTTAAAGAAACCCCTGCGTGTCCATGGGTAAACAAGGAGGGCCCTGCACGTGCTCTTTGTGGTATCAACAAGTGGCCTCCTTGTCTTCTCACCAGGATGACAACTGGGGAGAGACCACCACGGCCATCACAGGCACCTCGGAGCACAGCATATCCCAGGAGGACATTGCCAGGATTAGCAAGGACATGGAGGACAGCATGGGGCTGGATTGCAGGCGCTACCTGGGCCTCACTGTCGCCTCCTTTCTTGGACTTCTGGTTTTCCTCACCCCCATCGCCTTCGTTCTGTTACCCCCGATCCTGTGGAGGGATGAGCTGGAGCCTTGCGGCACAATTTGTGAGGGGCTCTTCATCTCCGTGGCGTTCAAACTCCTCATCCTGCTCATCGGGACCTGGGCGCTCTTTTTCCGCAAGCAGAGAGCCGACATGCCCCGCGTGTTTGTGTTCCGTGCCCTTCTGTTGGTCCTCATCTTTCTCTTTGTGGTTTCCTATTGGCTTTTTTATGGGGTCCGAATTTTGGACTCTCGGGACCGAAATTACCAGGGCATTGTGCAATATGCAGTCTCCCTTGTGGACGCCCTCCTCTTCATCCACTACCTGGCCATCGTCCTGCTGGAGCTCCGGCAGCTGCAGCCCATGTTCACGCTGCAGGTGGTGCGCTCCACGGACGGCGAGTCCCGCTTCTACAGCCTGGGACACCTGAGGTAGGAGGGAACGTCTGTGAGGCAGGGAGGACGATTGTACCTTGCCACAAGAAGCTTGTTGAGTATGTGAAGAGCGATGACAGTCGCGGGCTCAGTCCAGGGTCTGACTCTCTTCTCTTCTGGTGTGTGGGGCGGGTGTCTGTGTGCATGAAGATTCTGGACTTCTGGATAGACAGGGTGGTTACTGGCTCTCATCCAGGTTGGGATTTTGAAAGGTGTTGGCAACTCCCAAAAGTGATGGAGAAGGAATATGCATAGTGATGGCTGTTTATTTGAACCTGGAAATTGGCCCGTGGATGGTGCATAAGGTGACCAGCAGTTCCATTTTCCCCAGAATGGTATATCTGGTTTATCTTATTGTCCCAGTGGAATTATCAATTGTTCCTTTTTTTTTCTCCACTTTGCAAGGTGTCCTGATTTGGGCAATGAGTTATAATAGTCACCCTGGTGATCCTCCAGTAAAGAATCAAGTGCAAATTAGAGACTCCAAATGTGTAAGGGCTGAGTGTTTTGAACATGTATGCATGAGGAAAAAGTTAGAAATCACTTGGGATGGCATACTGTAAATCTATGCATAAAATCTCATTTTGTGGTTAACTGAAGTCATAACCATCGTTTATTTATATTTGCCTCAAGATCAGCACTTTATGTAGATTGCATATTTAGTCTTCACAGGACCCTATGACATTGATATTATTGGTCCCAGTGTTATTGATGTAGAACGTGGGATTAGGGGATAAAAGTAGTTTGCGCAAAATACTGTGGCAGCCTTGTTTGGGATCCACTCAGACATCATGAAATGCAGGCTGAGTTATGCCCCCGTATGGATTGTCTCACTTTGTGTTTTGTGCCCTATTTTTCCATCTTTTTTCTTACACAAACTATGCCCCTGAGGATGGGGCAGTGCTCATTCCTCATGACACCCTTGGCGCCTGGCATGGAGCATGGCACACAGTTGGCGCTCAGCTGGTCACTGGGTAAAGGCAGAGCCCAGGATCTGACTTCAGAGCCTTCACCTTCTCCCTGGCTCCTGTTGATGCTGATGTGTGTAACCTGTTCGACTCATGGTAGGCACTTAATTGTCCCTGTTACTGCTGTGATATTGTCACTAGCAAAGTGGCCATGGTCACAAGGGCACACCTTAGTGGTGTCAGAAGAATTGGCTTTGTCATAGTTCTGGCTGGAGTCCAGGGGGGTGGCCCGGTGCTGGTTTGGAGTCAGGCCATGCTGCCAAACCATCGTCCTGTTAGCATGCTCCCTCCTTCCTTCCTCTGGCCCAGCTTGTACCACCCAAGGACTGAATGATTCAGTGTCAAGGTTGCTGCCACCCTAACCGATCCATGCAGGGGATCGTGTCCAATTCCTGTGTTTATGCAGCAAAGCCTGGCAGTTCACAGACATCTGTAGGGCTCTGAAGGGAAGTAGGTACCTGCTGCGTGTTCATCTGGGACAGCTTTCTTTCCATGTCCTCATGGGGAATGACCAGCGGACTGATGGTAAATATCTGCTAAGTGCGAGCCCAGAGCTTGGGGCTCCAGCACCACAAGAGTGGCTGCCTTCAAAGCCCTGTGTCAGACCCGGGAGCTCAGCATCGCAGGGAGACCAGGGCACTGCTGCACAGCAGACAGATGCCAAAACAGACCTGGCTGCAGGAGACAGGAACACAGGAGAATGGGGAAGTTCAGGCTGTGGTAGCAGGAGACAGTCTGTCCCAGAACAGGTCTTGATAAAGTTAGAGCAGTGGCTGTGGTCCTGGTGGAGGTGATATTTGGGACTGGCCAAGAGTGAGGCCTGCTGAGATTTTGTTTGGGGCCGTGGTTGGTGTGACTCTATCCTGTGCAGGAGTGAAAGGGAAAGACACCTTGTCACCTTTATTGCCCCCGGTGGGGGACTGACTTCCTCCCTGGGCTTCTGTGTTCTTCCCTCTAGGACTGGTTGCACGAAAGATGGGGTGGGGACAGGAGAGGGGGAACCAAAGAGCCAGAGGAAGGTGTGTCCAGAAAACGTAACTAGCAGCAGCCCCAGCATCTCCCCACATAGCTGTGCTGGTTGGGTTTGAGTTGACTGGTTTCACGATAGATGGGGTGGGGACAGGAGAGGGGAACCAAAGAGCCAGAGGAAGGTGTGTCCAGAAAACGTAACTAGCAACAGCCCCAGCATCTCCCCACATAGCTGTGCTGGTTGGGTTTGAGCGAGTGGGCAAGGCTGGGCTGATCCTGCTGCACAGCGCACAGGATCGCTGCAAACCTCTTAGGCCCTCCTCACCCTGAAGCCTGTGAGCCCAGCTCCCCAGGAGACCTGGAGGGTGGCATGTCCAGCAGCCCCAGAGGAGGACATTCGAGGTCCTCCAGCCTCCTCCCGGCTTCTCTTCAGGGCTGGTTGTTTCCTCCTCTCCCTGCCTCTACCAAGGCCCCCTTTATCCCTCACATGGAGCCCTGGGCCAAGGGGTGCAGAGAAGGCTGAGGAAAGAAAGGTGTTATTTGCAGATGGAGCCCTCAGGCAGGCTAGATGCCCGGCCTGGCCTCTCCGCCTGCTGATATTGTGTGTGCCTGGTCACCTGCCGGTCCCAGGGCTAAATCTGGTTGGAACCCAGCAGTGGCTGGAAGAGTCACTGGGCCAGAAATATAACTTCTAAGCCCTTTTGTAAAGTGCAGGAATCAGACAGGAGGGACGAGGGAGTGGGATAGACAAAGCGGGCCTCGGAGACAGGCACAGCAGGTCTTGAGCAGCAGCCCTGCTGGAATCACAGGCGGCCACTCTGCCTTTATGTAAAGCCTCTGTTGGGCTTCGGTGCAGAGTGCTGGCGAATTCTTTTTTTCTGTTTCCACAGATGATTTTATTGAATCGACTGAGCTATTTTTGAGAGTGGTCAAAAGAATGCCTACTCTTTAGTTTCTTAAAGAAAACAGGCTTCTCATTAACCCTCATAAAAGGCACTTGCTGTGGCCTGCTTGTTGGCAGGGATGGATTTCTGGGCTTGTTTGAAAACTTTCAGAAATGTAAAAAGTCACTGCTGTAGAAAGTGGGATGCCATAAATACATTCAAACCTCTGCCCGGTGCCTTAGTTACCAAAGGCCTTTCCAGGGTTGGGGCTCATTTGCCCGGCCCGCTGCCTGTCGGGTCTGAGCAGGGGAAGTAGTGGGCTCTCCCATGCGCAGTGGTGGGCCCTGCCCACAGGTGATATGGGACCTGCTCCAGGTCGCAGGGAGCTAGCGTGTCCCTGTGTGTCACACCCCTTTCCTGCTGTCCTCTCCATGGCACCCTGGGGTGTCAGCACTGTTGGTTTGTGGCTCTCCGGGCACACCTCACTGGTCGTTTCTCTTGGCCTTTTTCTCACAGGGAGTTGCTAACTTTTCCAGAATTTCATCAGAGACCAGTGATTTTCGATCTGACTGTATTTGGGGAGTGACCCAGAAAAAGAGACTAAAAATGACATTTAACTACCCTAATTAATAATTTCTCAGTTTTGACATCTTTCAAGGGAAATACCGTGAGTATTGGCACATAGACCCTAGTGTAATTGACTAGATCTGAGCTGGAAAACAGAGAAAACCCTCGGTCAGCGGCGGCGTCATCCTTGCTGTGACCCTTCTGAGCTGTTGACAGACAACTCAGTCTTCACAGCAACCCCGTGAGGTAGGCGCTGACACCCTCCTTGTCAAGGGACCAAACTGAGGCACAGATGAGTTAAATGAGTTGTCTAAGGCCTCATGTGGTTTGTGATTGTGGAAGCTGGGATTTGAGCCCAGGCTTTCTAGTTCTAGAATGATCTTAACCGTGTTGCTGTACTGCCTGTGAGGAGATGTGTTCACATCACTGCTTTGAGAATGCATGAGCAGATTCCGGGCAGTTTTTGAGAGCTTACCATGTGCTGGGCTGGGTGCTGGCTGCTTGTGCAGACGTTACTGTGTTTCTTTTAAATCAGAGCCTCAGGGCTGGAACACACAGAGGGCGGGGACTCTCAGAGAAGGCTGGAGCTCTGAGGTCCGTCTCTTCACTCCAAGAGTTGCTTTATCCACTCAGTTGACTACGCTCGGTCCCTCAGTCCATATAAACACAGTGGTAGGTTTGAGCCTTTGATCGGACCTTCTGTATTTCACCTTTTCAAAGAAGATGTCTTTTACTTATTGTTGTATAATGTTTACCTGATGGTAGTGTAAATCCAGAACCATTTCAGTGTTTCTCACGGGTCTGCCAGTCCTGCCCGTGGCCTCTGTACTATCCACTTGTATGGAGAGTCAGCTGGGGCTGGGCTTTTTTCTCTTCTCGTGTATTCTGAGGGTCCCGCCTCCTCTGCATGGCTCTCCTTGTTATTTCTACATCAGGGTAGCTAGACTCTTACACGCAGCTCAGGGCTCAAAAGAACACAAGAGCAGAAGCCCCTGGGGCCTTTTAAGGTCTGGACCTAGAATAGGCCCTGTATTGCTTCTCCTATACTATCTTTTTTTATTTTTAAAATCTTTAATTGACTAAGATCAGATATATCCAAGATGTACGGTATGAGGATTTGATACATGTATACGTTGTATGATGATCACCACCACCAAATTAACCAACCCAGACAGCATCACCGTGCTGTGCGTTGGATTCCAGAATGTGTTCATCTTCTAACCAAAAGCTTGTCCCCTTTGCCCAAAATCTCCTCATTTCCCACCCTCACCCTCCATCCCCGGCAGATGCTGTTCTATTCTCAGCTTCTGTGAATTTGACTTTTTTTTTAGGTTTCACACATGAGAAAGATTGTACAGTCATTGCCTTTCTGTTTACTGTACCATCTTGACGAAAGCAAGGCCCAGCCTGGAGTAAAGGAGAGAGGACGACTCAAGACGGAGAAGGCTCCCACCGCCCCCGCTTGCTCTCGTCCTCAGTCTGGCTGTTCTCACTTTGTGCAGCTCTAACACACTTATTTACTCCTTCCTCCATGTTGTATGTTTTTAACATGGAGGAATCAGTGAATAGAAGTAACATTTGGAGTGGGGGTAAGAGCTGCTTTAACGACTCTTGTGGCCATCAATGAATAACAACAGCTAATAGTCATCAGCAGGGAGAGACAGAAACCACAGAAGAGAGGCAGCACTCGGCGCTGCTGGAAACTTTCCTGTTCACAGTGACCCATTCCGTAGGAAGTTCGTACTGCTGACGTTCCACTGGACCTACTTCAGCCAGCAGATGTGAACTGCTTGGTCTGGTAGCTGATCATAGAACCAAACCCCTATGCTTTTGAACAAATGATTCTTAGATTCCTTTTCAGACCAGCTTATGATTGCCCCTTTATTGAGGTGAAAGGAACTGTTATGGACCGAATATTTGTGTTTCCCCAAATTTGTATGTTGAAGCTCTCAGCCCCAGGGGCTGTATCTGGTGATGGCACTCCTACGGAAGTAACTGGGCTTAAATAAGGTCATGAGGTGGGGCTCTAATCCGATAGGACTGGTGTCCTTATAAAAAGAGACACCACAGAGCTTGCCTCTTTGCACACACAGCTAGAAAGGCTGTGTAAGCCCATAGGAAGAAGGTGGCTGGCTGTAAGCCAGGAAGAGAGCCCTCAGCAGGAACCCAGTCGGCTAGAGCATTGAGCTTGGACTTCCAGCCTCTAGAACTGTGAGAAAATAAGTTACTATTGTTTAAGCCGCCCACTCTGTGGTATTTGGTGTGATAGCCTAAGCTAAGATAAGAATATTATGCACACTGGTGACTTTTGACCCCAAAGCTCCAGAAAACCTTGGAGTCCACTCTGCCCTGATTAATTCAAGCTAGTGTGTGGTTGTTTCCTCCCAAGCTTGAGCAGGGGCCTTGCTTCTCTGGTTGCACTTTGGTTTTCTAGTTTGAATTGAAGAAGTAGAGTCTTCTAAGGAGGTCGGAATTACTCCAGGATATATTTAGGATATGCATTTCCAGCTCCTTTTGAAACCTTTTGCCTGGGTCAAGTTATTATCTAAGCAGGTGATGATATTGCTGATCAGATTTGGCCACAGTGCTCGGCTGCACCCCTCCAACCTGTGTTCGAGACTAAAAGACTAGCACCAACGGTCTCAGGAGGGCCCGGAGCCATTGGCTGTGACATTGGGGATTATTTTTAAACGATCCTTGGAGGTTTTGACTCATGTTATTACAATTCTGGTTTCACTTACGCTCTCATTTTTAGAAATGGTTATTTTTTTTACTTGTGTGACTAGTTTTCAATAAAGATATTTTGCCAGCCTTCACCCCCCACAACCTGAGAAAGCAAAGGATAAAAATGAATAAGAGCTGAAAAGTAGAGTATGAGGCTGTTGCTGAGACTCTGCTTCGCTGTGGGAGAATTTTCAGGGAGGCAATGGAGCTGCCGTTTGTGGTCGGGTCCTGCGGTGCCTGTTAAAAGTGGCTTTAATGAGAGTGTGAGGCGCTGCACACTGCAGCCCTGTGTTTGTTCAGCTGCCTCCTGGCAGCAGCCACAGCTGGGACATTTTCCCTGCACGACGTCTGCCCACAAGCCTTGTGCCGAGGCTGGGAGGACTCAGCCCTCACAGAACACAGCCTCCCGAGTGGGAGGAGGTGGTGAAGGTGAAGCTGGCTTAGGTGGCTGTGCTGAGGGTCCTTGGGTCATGATGGGTCATGCTCCCTGAACAGTGTACTGTCTGTTTCCTAAAGGACTCATGCTGAAGGCTGGACCTGACGTTCGACACGCTCACTCTCAAGTCCAAGGGTGAGATTTGGTACCGTGCATGGTGAGGCACTGATACCCCAGAAGGCCAGTGGACTGGGCTCTCCTTTCTCATCCCGCAGAGCCACAGTGCAGCTCTGCACTAGGCCGGGCCTGGTGTCCACAGGCTCTGGACTTTGCCCTGTGAGCGGCTGTAGTTTGCGTGAGGCCCGCAGTACTGGTGCGGAGGTAGGTGAGCCAGGTGAGCGCCAGCGTGGGTCTGGAGGTGTTCATGGTGCTAATCTGAGAGTACTTCTTACTGCGCTCTTCACAGGCAGCTGTCTTTGATCCCCGCGTCTCTGTTGTTTATCTTGGTGTGATTCAGCACCATAATTTAAGGTGTGAGAAAGCTGGCTTCCCATCTCAGGCAGGGGAGGGGTGACACAGGATGGAGCTGGCAGGGTGGCAGGGTCTGTACCATGGCTGGCAAGCAGGGCCACAGGCTCCCGGGGCTGATGGTGCAGACCCAGACTTGTGGCTGTCGGGGAAGCCTGGCTGCTGCGTGCCCACCGGGAGGGGTCTGCTGGCACCTCTGTGCTGTGGGGACGGCAGCCAGAGGGATCCAGCCATGCTGGCTCAGCTGCTCAGAAGGAGGCTGCCCTGCCCAGCGGTGTTGTTTCTGCAGTTGGAGCCGCCTACTGGGTCATGGCGCTGCGCCCAGGAGCAGCGTGACAGCTCTGTGTTTAGTTCTGAGACCAGAAGAACCAGGTCACCGCCTGAGCTCTTAGGTGCTTCTGGTTCTCACAAACTTCTTGCAGTGTTTAGAGAGTGGTCTCCTCTGGGCTTGCTCTGGGTGTGGCTTACTCTGTAATGTCAGAGAGGAAATTTTTCAGAGTTATACTTTATTATCAGAAATTTAAAGAGGGCGTAGCAAAGGGCATGGAGAAGTGTCCTGGGTTTCCCCAGACTGTAGTTGGAGGCCATTCCCCAAGTCCTGGGTCCTGTTGATTCTGCCTCCTCGGAGCTTTGGGATTAGGTATCTCAGCCTTCCAGTCTACTGTTCATCTTTCCGTGGGGCTACCCTGTGGGCTTGTCCACAGCTGAAAGTCAAAGCAGAGGCCAGGACACTTTTCAGCTGGCAGATGTTGATTCAAAGTACTTGGTGGCTGAAGCTTCCACAGGCTGAGGAACCAGCAGGTCTGGGGCAGCCAGGGAAAGGGCCTCCTTGCAGGCTGCATGGAGCTTCCAACCTGCTTCCCCTCTCAGGATAGGCGGTTTGCCTCGTGTTTCAAGATCTCTGGCAGCAACCTCTAGCCCTCCTGCTTTATCCTGATGAAGACCCACAAATCCAGTTTAACCCAGACCTCCTGACGCACATGAGCTAATCCCAGTTTTTGCCTATCCTCGTCCTCCTCGAGTTTCAGGGAGATTGTTACCAGTTATCTGTGTGAGCTGACTTCCCCAGGCAGCTGTTAGACACACATTTTAATTAAAAGGCAGAAGGGTCAGGAGATAGAAACACTTTTGTGCCTGGTTGTCAGAAAAGGTGGAGGTGGCATTCAGGGGCTAATTATATTTGCTTCTCTGGGACTCACACAGATATTGTCCTGACTGTCAGACTGAAGTCATTTATCTCCTCATGCAGGGAACAAGGGACCCCACACATCCAGATAGATGTATTATAGTTGACACTTCTAGGAAGCAGCAGGTGGGTAAGACCCAAGGGCATCAGTTGTCTTGCCTTGGTTGGGGGTCTTCACAGAGCCCTGGGTTTAGGCCCTAAAATGCAGCCTCACCTTAAAGAGTAGGTGATGGCTGGCCATAGCATCAAGGCAGACTTTCGTACTGGCTTCCCTTGGTGGCCCCTGCCCACTGTCCCCCTTACCTTGTGTCCGGGCAGAGCCTCAGTAACTGAGCATCAGCCCAGCCTTGCCCTTCACCTGCCTCCGTCCGTCCTTCTCTAAATGAAGTTTTCTGAGTCTGCTGTAACAAATTAGCACAAACTAGGTGGCTTTAAAACAGCTTTCTCTTTCACTTTCTGGGAGAGAAGTCTGGAACCTAGTTCTTGGCACACTGTGCTCTCTCTGAAGGCTCTGAGAAGAATCCTCCCTGGCTCCTGGTGGTCACTGGTGATCCTGGGCCTTCTCTGGATTGCCGTAGTGTCACTGCAGCCTCTGCCTCCATCATCGTCTGGCCTTCTCCGTCTGTTTCCCTCTGTGGCCCCTTTGTTATAAGGACAACAGTGAGACTTTACATAGACCAATTATAACAACATCTGCAAAGACTCCAATTCCAAATATGGTCACATTCTGAAGTTCCAGGTAGATGCAAAGTTTGGGAACCACTGCTCACTGCAGCACATTTCTCAAAGCTGTCCTGTGACTGAACACAGACCCCACTGCTCCTGTTGTATTATAGATGTTCAGGAAGATGATGATCCCAGCCTGTGTCTGCTCACCTTGCTTCCTCTGCCTGGATTTGCTTCATAACCTGTTGTCCACCTGTTGTCCTCGTCTTTTAAGACGTAACTCGGAAATGAAGCTTTGCCGCCACTCTGGATCTTCAGCGGGAACACCTCTCCCTACCCCATACACAGCCTCTCTCACAGTCTCTCCATGGTGCTCATTGTTTGGGTGTTTGTCCCCACCGCTTGGAGTGTAAGCCCAAGTCATAGAGCTCTGGATTGTCCCACCAATGTCTCAGCTCATGAGATTTAACTGCCATAAGGTGATGTCAGCATCAGCCAGCACCTAAATATTTCAATCTTGCAGTCTGTAACTAGACTTCTTCTAGCTGCCTGCACCAGGCCTGCCCTCCTCACTTCATTAGCCTTTTGGTAATACATTTGATGTCACTGGGTCCCTTGGAACCCACTGACTATTTTACAGTAGGTTTTCTGGGTTATTATCCCCATCCTCCAGATGAAGAGTCTGAGGATTGGGGAAGGAAATAGTTGTTCAAGGTGAAAGCCGAAAGGCATATTGTCTGAGGCCAGAGGCTGCACCTTCTAGGCTGTGCATACTTCATCCCAAGGTCAAGGTCACGGACTCAGACATGCCCAAGGCGTGGTGGAAGTAGTGGCAGGTATGTAGGGACATTAATTTGGTTTGTGCTTTTTATTGTTTATTAGAACTTATCTTTCAGGAATATGCCGTTCAGATTTTTTTGGGGGGGGAGGACAGAGTTACACTTTGTTTTTCTCAGTTGAATGCTGTGACATCATCAACAACAACCTCAAATTCTTGGGGTCAAGCAGTCCTCTTGCCTCAGCCTCCCAAGTAGATGGGACTACAGGTGCTGCCACCACTCCTGGCTGGTTTTTATTTTTTTCTTTGTTTATTTGTTTTTTAATAGAAACATGGTCTTTCTCTTGCTCAGACTGGTCTTGAACTCCTGAGCTTAAGCAGTCCACCTGCCTTGGCCCCCCCAGAGTTTGAGGGTTACAGGTGTGAACCACTGCACTCGGCCTGTCTTTCAGACTTTTATGAACTGACATTTGGATTGTGTTTCAAGGTGCTTCTCTCAGGTCTGTTTAACAAATGTAGCTGAGGGTGAGCCCCACTTCTCCACTGCCAGGGCAGTCATTTGACAGGGTCAGCAACACCAAAGGTGCTTTTGTGGTTGATTGGCCACCAAAGACCTTGGCATTTCACATTCTGCTCAGTGAGGCAGCGTGGTCAGCAGTGAGTTTTGAGTTAAAACGTGGTTGTCACATCCCGTCAGTCATTTGTGCTGACCCACTGCTGCCCTGTCCTAACCAGGAGTTCAGATGTGGGTCAGCCTAGACCCAAGCTCAGTGGAGATTTCTCTCCCATTGGTAACAACATCGGCCTCTACGCATTCTGAATATTCCATTGTCCATGTTCTCTTTTCGTTTGTATGTCTGGTATTCCTGTGTTGGTATTTTTACACATAGGTCTCAAGTGAATGTCTCTCTTAACTAGATGTATCCCCACGTGCTTTTTCCACAGATCCATGTGATCTGTAAAAGGTATTACCCTGGATAATGACATAGGGGGCTGTGTTGTCGTGTGGCATTGAGCACAGAGTTCTCTTCTTGGGAGAATGCTCCTTCCCACGGGGTTTTGGTGGGACTGTGTCCCCAACTGTCCTTCAGGCTGTACCTGGCTGTGACGCAGGGCTCCTGTACAGGGCTGGTTCTCCCAGTCTCCGCCTTTTCCCACTGAGTATAATGGTGATAAGAGAGCGGGCAGCTTCTTCGCCAACTCGATTTTTCTTGCGTCTCCCCTTTCCCAGAGGTTATCTAGTCTAAAGATGGGGATCAGTTGAAAGGTTCATTTTTGCTCATCTCTGAGGCCCTTTTTGCCTCTAAAGTTTCATGGTTTATGAAATATGTACTCAAGAGTGACCCTAGACCTATAAGAATGCTAAGTTTCATGAATGGATAAGTGAAGCCAACAAATATTCTATCCTATGGAGAAATCAAAGGATGTGTCCCGTGTGTGAGGGACCTAACATAGGCAAATTTTGAAAGGACGAGACTAGGGTTGGCCAGTCGTGGCTCCCCTAAAGACATCACAAGTCGTACGTGGTGGCTGTTGATGCTGCATGCTTAGGGACAGAGCACAGGGACTGGAGAGTTAGGAAGGGCTTCCTGAAAGGGGTCAGCTGCTTTCACCCTATACGTTCCCATGTGTGGACGATGCAGGAACAATGCTGAGCCCTGGTGCTGGCGGAGGGAATGGCTGCTCCCTGGGCCCTGGCCCTGGAGGCTGAGACCTAGGGCAGTGATTGGGAGTGATTGGTAGCCTGTCACAAGGGGGAATGTAGAAAAATGTAAACAAGACAGCCTTAAGTATTCAGGCTTGCTGCAGCATGGCCTCTCAGCTGGCCTGTCTCCTGATCAGACCCGACGCTTCCCTGCATTGTAGTTCACGTGGCCCAGCTCATGGCTGCCTCACCGTTAAAGCTGAAATCACATATCATGTAAGAGCTTACTCTCTTTACAAAGAGAGGCATGTGGGATTTTATTCCCAAAGATCAGAACCATGTTAAGTTGGGCACTTCAGTTACACCCCGTTTTTAGTTAGGTGGAAATTCTCATTCCCTAACGTTGCTGGACCCGCTGAGTGTCCGGCGGACCATTTGCTGTGGGTGAGGGCATGCACAACTCCTGGAGACAGCTGTAAACTTCGTCCTAAGAGTCCTTCAGCTCTGGCACAGGCTTGTCAGCCTGGGTGGCCAGCCAGGCCGCAGCTGGTTCTGAGTCACCTGGTGCCTCTGGTGGGGGAAGAAAAGTGTGCCAGCACTGTCCCCCTGTTTGGTTTTTCTGAGCAAAGTTCTTGATCCTTAGAGGATTGGGAAAGCCATGCCCCATCCCACAGTACTCAGCCTGCCCCAGGGATGTCACAGGAGACCCCGGGCTCTTCTCTGAGCGACATTCACATGAGCTGTGACTGGTCTGTGTGGGAGCGTCCAGGAGGCCCTATGCTAGAAGGTGGCTGGCCACAGCCAGCAGCTACAGGCAGCATGCCGTTTGTGGTCACAGAGCAGAGGTTTGACAAATGCAGCCATAAAGCTCTGGCCCAGTCATCCCCTTACAGGCCCCCACTGAATTAGTGGATTCCCTAGGCTGCTCCTTGTGGCCTGGCTGAACAGAAAAGCAAAACCCAGTGACCTCGGGGGAGTTTTGTGCTTTGAAGACTGGCCTGGAAAAAACCAAATGATTTCCTAAGGGAATCCAGGAGCGTAGAGATGTTTCTGTGTCCGTATGTGAGTGTGAGATGAACTGGGTTTGGACCCCAGTGTGTCTATTCAGATAAACTTGTTTCTGTGCCGGGGGCCCCTTGTCTCACAAAAGCACAGGGACCAGGTAAACAAGGGAGTGTCTGTATGTATCTTATCAGGTACAGGGCATGGCAGATCTCTGGTGGGTAGGAGATGAAGGGATGCGTGTCCCTCTGTGGGGAATGCCAGAGACAGCAGGACAGAGAGGAGGCTGGGGCCACACCGAACTGGAGATCACCACACAGGGCCTCTGGCGCCAGGGGAGTAGACTTCTTTCTGTGCAAAGATCTATAATGACACACAAACCCCAACTCAAGGGCCAGCTCCTTAGGAAAGCTACTTTTACACTCTACCCTGTCCTGGGCAGTTAGGGACCCTCCTCTGTGCTAACTTGACCCCCACGTACTCCAGGGTGAGAGCTCACTGTTCCATACATCCAGCTGCAGAGAAGCCCCAGTGCTTGGCAGATACAGGCAAGTAAATATGAGAATGATAGGGACTTTGGGGATGTGCATTTGCTCTTGGGAGTATTACAATTCCATTGTGCGAGGTTGGTTTCACCAAATTTCCCCTGACAGTGTCCCCAGCCTCACATGACTCTGCATATCCAGGGTGATGTTAAGAACCAACTGAACTCACATCACAACCCAGCACTGTTGGCACAGTAACTGAGAAGGCTTGGCCATGGTTTTGCTCTTACAGAGCTTAGCCAACTTCCAGATCAGACTCGGTTAAAAACTTTTGAAGCAGAGCTCCATGGGGACCTAAGGAGGTGGACTGACAGCATGTCCAGCTGAGAGGGCAGAGGCTGCATTGTCCCAGTGTGAAGTGCAGATCCCCGGGCCACTCAGAGCACTGGGACACAGCATGGTCGGGTCCTGGCACTCTGACTGTTATAAATAATCCTTGTCAGCCCATCTCCGTAGCAGGATAAAAGGAAGGAAAATCTAAAGGGCAGGGTAAGATGTGTTTGTGGAATTCAGCACGCTGGTGATTGGTGAGCAACATGGAAGGCTGCAGATGTCGAGATGTAATATTGTTACGTAGAGGTCTCACGTGATGGGGAGAGAGGCTAAGCTGGGCGTTTGGGACCTTCCTGGAAGCTTCAGCTTTCCTGTTGGTTAAAGGCATGCCGTCACGCAGGTCATAGGTGTTTGAACCCCAGTTTTCTCACCTGGCACGAGTGTGCGGGTCAAACAGACGAGGTGTGTAAAAACCCCTGTGTATCATTGCAGGCTGCTCTTTGAAGTGGAGAGCATCCTGCATCTGAGCAAGAGTGTGTGTGGGTGCCCCCAGGTCCTCTCTCCTGCTTGGTGACATTGCCTCTTCTCTGCTCCCCTGCTGCCCTCTGAGGTCCAAGCAGGTGGTAGCTTGGAGACTTAGGGCACGAGGACAGGTAGAGTCCCCTTTGTGCCCTTCTGCTGAGAGCCAGAAACAGTCAAAGGGCTGGAGGCCTCATGAACCAAGGAAGGTCAAATGTTCTTAGCCTTCTGTTAAGTGGAGGGCGTATGGATTTCCTGTACAGACGCAGGCATTCTGGTGTATACGAAGCCTAAACCCCAGGATCCTTACAGCAGGGTCAGTGAGGCACAGGGACAGAGCCCTCAGCTGGGACCTGAGAAGCGTGAATCTGCCCTTTGTTGTTTTACTCATTAGCTCTGTGACCATCAGTGAATCTCTTGCCCTTTTTGGGGTCCCGGCTTCTTTTCTAAACTGAGGAAAACCAGAAACCGTTCTGTATAGCCAAACCTAGATACGAGTTATGAATTATCACTTGTTCTGGATAAGAAGTGGCTAATGACAGAGCCCACAGCCTGGAAGAGAGCACAGAAACCACGTGGCCCTGGTCTTCTTCCATCTTCAGCTTCTCATCCTGGAGATAGGAGGGGTGGTGGAACCCAGGACTCTCGCGCGTGAGGCTGCCTTTGCTGTTTCTTACTTCACTTGACTCCAAAAGATTTTCACTTAGGAACTGCTTACTCAGTGCAAATGTTTTGCATTAATTTTGTTCTTTTTTTTTCTTAGTATTCAGCGAGCAGCATTGGTGGTTCTGGAAAATTACTACAAAGATTTCACCATTTATAACCCAAATCTCCTAACAGCCTCCAAATTCCGAGCAGCCAAGCACATGGCTGGGCTAAAAGTCTACAATGTAGATGGTAAGTGCCTCGAACTGGTGGGTGTGGTGTGCATGGTGGATACAGTGTGTGTAGAGAATGGTGTGTGTGGTGAGTAGGGCATGTGTGGTGTCTGCGGCGTGTATGGTGGGTACAGTGTGTGTGGTGTCTGCGGCGTGTGTCGTGGGTACAGTGTGTGTGGTGGGTATGGCGTGTGTGGCTGGTGTGTGTGGTGGGTATGGCGTGTGTGGCTGGTGTGTGTGGTGGGTATGACGTGTGTGGTGTCTGCAGCATATGTGGTGGGTTTCTGACCCACCACGTATGGACAGCTCTCTCCATTGCGGGAAGAACTGCTTTTCAAAATTTGGATAAATTACCATGGGTGGTGGGTACAGAGTATGTGGTGGGTACAGTGTGTGGTGGGTACAGTGTGTGTGGTGGGTATGGCATGTGTGGCATCAGTGGTGTGTGTGGTGGGTATGGCATGTGTGGTATCAGTGGTGTATGTGGTGGGTATGGCGTGTGTGGTGTCAGTGGTGTGTGGCATGTGTTTTGGGTATGGTGTGTGTGGTGGGTATGGCATGTGTGGTGGCTGGTGTGTGTGGTGGGGGTATGGCGTGTGTGGTGGCTGGTGTGTGTGGTGGGTATGGCGTGTGTGGTGTCAGTGGTGTGTGTGGTGGGTATGGCATGTGTGGTAATAGTGGTGCGTGTGGTGGGTATGGCGTGTGTGGTGTCAGTGGTGTGTGTGATGGGTATGGCAGGTGTGGTGTCAGTGGTGTGTGTGGTGGGTATGGCGTGTGTGGTGTCAGTGGTGTGTGTGGTGGCTGGTGTGTGTGATGGGTATGGCAGGTGTGGTGTCAATGGTGTGTGTGGTGGTTGGCATGTGTTTTGGGTATGGTGTGTGTGGTGGGTATGGCATGTGTGGTGGCTGGCATGTGTGGTGTCCGCGGTGTGTGTAGTAGGTTCACGGGGACCGTTTAGTTTAAACTTCACGGTATGTTTGGTTCTGCTTCCTCTCTCTGCTCACCTCTATGGTGTGGTCTCATTGCAGAACAGTTTCTTTTCTTTTTTACATATATGGAAAGCTCATTCGTTTGAGGATCTTATGATTGAACACAATAGCAGTGTGTGTTTCCTACCTTCTGCTTGGAATACCGTATGTTGAAAGCTATTAGGAAAAACTGCTTTTCAAAATTTGGATAAATTACCTAAAGACTCAGAAAGTGACCTAAATTCCTTAAGACTGGAAATGTCAGTAGTTCAGGCATCCGGTAAGATCCTTGCAGGCATTTCTTGAGCCTGGCCAGCAGCTGGAGTGGAGTGGGTGTCAGGAGGCTGGCGGCCAGGCTGGGTATCTGATGGTTAAGTGTGAGAAACAGGACATGGTGTCATTTCTTACTGGGTACCTTGGGTGAATTAAGAGTTTACAAACCCTGGGAAAGGATCATGCTGTCAACAAGTCCAGTGATTTATATGTAATATCAAGTTTTAGTGGTGATTTTACCTATGATCTGCTAACCTAGTAAGTAAGGGTTCCCGCTAGTGAAAGCAAGTCACCAGCCAAGTCGGTCGTGTGCAAGAAACCCTGAAATCTGCCTTATGTTTGTGATGATTGAGGTGATCCCTGGTCAGAGGACAAGGCAGGAGTTCCAAGCCTGTGCTTGTGAATGGGCTGCTCTGTGTGTCCCCAAGCACTGGCTTCTCCGTACGTGGTGGCTGCCATGGCGTACCAGCGTGGCTTGTTTTCTGGCACGTGATCAGTGTCTCATGTCCCTTGACTTTCTTTTTTCTCTGTCTGTCCATGTTCTCCCCATCCCTCTCATTCTTTCTCATTGTCTTGTTGCTGAAATCTGATGTCCCAGCTGCCCTTATGGCCAAACTGAAACTGAACAGATGGTAAGTAACCTCTTCAGCACACTCTGTGTATTGTTTTAGGCCAACATTTTAATTGTCGAGCATTCTTCATCCCCTTCTGAGTTCTTTTTCCATCTCCACTGATCAGATGTGGACGTGGGAGAGATTTCCCTGCTCTCGCGCCCTGGGCGCAGTGGGAGCCCAGCAGGGGCGCTGTTGAGCTCCTGGGAAGTTGCCTTTAGGATTTGTGTGCACTTGACAGGGGTGGTGGACAGACTGACAGACCATGGTGCTGGTTTCTGCTGAGTTTTCCAGCTCCTTAATATTAAAACTGTTCTTCCTTTTCCATCCTTTCCCCAAAGGCCCCAGTAACAATGCCACAGGTCAGTCCCGGGCGATGATCGCTGCAGCTGCTCGCCGCAGAGACTCAAGCCACAACGAGCTGTATTACGAAGAGGCCGAGCATGAGCGGCGAGTGAAGAAGCGAAGAGCGAGGTGTGCAGTCTCCTGGCACCAGCACCCTCTTGTAGACGTCTTTCCCCTTGTACTGCTAGAATGAGGTTTCTGTTCATGAACTTGACCTTCTTGAGCCTTTGGATTGTACCTTGCTCTGGTGTTCCTCAAACATTAGCGTGGACGGCATTGCTGTGGCAGCTCATTCAAACACAGATCACAAGTTCCCAGCCCCACCTGCCAAGTTCAGTAGGTCTAGGGTTGAGCCCAAGAATTTTGGATTTCTAACAAATTCCCGGGTGATGCTGAGGCCGGCTGCTTGCCTTGTGTCCCAGAGCCTTACTGCTTTTCACAGTCTGGTCATGCTCACTGAAGGGGCCAGCACTGGTTTCTGTCCTGTGAGCTGTGCCCCTTCCTTTTCCCGGGGGTTGCTGGTGGGCGGCTGGATTGAGAGGATGTGGTTCTGGTTCTTTACAAGGCTGCTCTGCACCACCAGCCACGTCTCTGTGCAGAGCCTTTTTTAGCCAGAGTTTGAGAGGCCTTTGAATCCTTTGCATCTAACTTTTCAATGTAGAGATGAAAAGGCATTAAAGTGAGTTTCCCAATGTTATTATCAGCAGAATTGAGGACAGAGTTCATCCCCCAGTCCTGGGGCTCCTTCGTCCTCTCCCCTGCGGCCTTCATTCCACATATCATTTTTGCCCTTGCCTTCCTTTCTTCCTCTCCTCTCTCAGCCCTCTGGGGGACAGCTAAGGGTGTGAGCAGCATGATCGGGCCTGGGGTGGGGTGACGGTAGGTCAGGCTGCAGCAGAGTGGAGAGGTGTCCCTGCCAGTGCCCACGTGGCCCTGTTCTCAAGCGCTGGGGCTGGCACTGTCCTGATTCCTATGTCGCCTCACCTTCCAGGCTAGTGGTCGCAGTGGAGGAGGCCTTCATCCACATCCAGCGTCTCCAGGCTGAGGAGCAGCAGAAGGCCCCGGGGGAGGTGATGGACCCCAGGGAGGCCGCCCAGGCCATCTTCCCGTCCATGGCCAGGGCGCTGCAGAAGTACCTGCGTACCACGCGCCAGCAGCACTACCACAGCATGGAGAGCATCCTGCAGCACCTGGCCTTCTGCATCGCCAACAGCATGACCCCCAAGGTGCACATCTGGGCCTTGACACGCAATAGGGGGTTACGGGACGTCGTAACATCACAGGCTGGTTCTCTAAAACTCCACGTAATAAGAATCAGTGACTCCCACTTATTTTGTTGTATCTTATTACTATGAAATGTGTCTTTCAAAGGTCTCTAGCATCCAGCAGAGGAGGGAATTTCACTAAGAGACAGTAGAGAGTCGTCTAGGTCAGGGGTGCTGTGTGGGCTCTGGAGCCCAGCTGACCCTTCCTAACCAGGCTCCTCTCACAGTGGGCTGTGTGGCCCTGTGCACATAGCTTAATGGCTCCGTGCCTGTTTCCTAACCTGGAAATGGGAGATAATACTAACAGACACAGCATTTGGTCATTCAGGGACCTGAAAGTTTCAATTCATGTGAAGTGCATAAAACAGTACCTGTCACGTGATAAGGCTGACTAAATAGCTGTAATTGTTATCAGTGGTAGAAATGATGCCATGAGACGTTTTGGATGTTGTGAAATTGGTTTTACTTAATGGTCTTTTAGATTAGCACACTTTTAGTAAAGGGGTGTGGCCAAGGAGGCAGACTGGAGTAAGGGGTAGTGTGTGACTTCTCTAAAGAAAAGTAGGTTTCAGTCCCGGCCCCACTTGACTGGTTTGTGACTGTGCATAAATCACTCTACGCTTGCTTCCTCTTCTGTAAAATGGGGAATCATAGAGATACCTACCTGATAGGATTGTTGAATAATAATTGCATTAAACATGGCAATGTGGCTTATAAATTACGTGGTAGAGAGTAAATGAACTTGGTGTGCAGCAGGCAGGTAACATTTGGTGGCTGCTGTTTAAAATAAGGACCTGTGCATACATTGTATCATATCTGCGTCCTGCTGGCTAGGTTGTCAGCCACTAACAACCCTCCAGAGAGCCATTCAGAAATATTCAGTAAGAAACCCTAAAGTCTTCTGTATTCTTTGACTCCCTAATCTCTCTCCTAGAAGTGTCCAGCACAATCAGATTTATACGTGAATATACACCAAGATATTTTTTTGGAAAATAAGGTGTAATAACGCCAAACTGGAACTAATTTAAAACTGTAATAGTGGTTCTGAATGATGGTACATCACCTTTTGAGTTATGGAAAAATCTTTGTTAAAAATGTTAAGTTACAAAGAGCAGAATGCCGAAAGGTGTGAACACTCTGGTTGCAAGTGAGGAAAATAATGTGTGCATTGGCAAAGGGACGGCTGTACCGAGTGGAATGGAAGCTGTGGATTTCCTTTTTCAACACTTGGAAGTTTCCCGGTTGCTTTCTGTTTCATTTAAAAATTTTGTACTTTTCTGAACTAAAAATATCTGTTACTTGTATAAAAATCCAAACATTATAGAAGAATATAATGAAAATGAAGTTTCATCCTCCTCGAACATTTCTTCCCGATAAGGATTCGGTATATATTCTTTTTGTTGTATGTGCTTCTATTTTTAAAGTAGAAGTAGGATCATCTTCTCTCTCTCTTTCTATGCACACGCACATATACACACACTAGAACCTTACAGTTGACCATCTCCCCAAGTTTACTGGACACATACCCCATGGACGTTTCAGTGCCATAGGCCTAGTTCCTTATGTTGACCACCTCTGTATGTTGAACTGTTTGTTACAATTTCCTGGGTAGTCAACTTACAGAGGTTCTACTGTGTGTGTAGACACATGTACCTACACACACACACACATATATGGTATATAGTGGATGTACAAATATATTAGAGAAACACGACTTTTTTTTTTATTTACCTAAAGCTATCCTCATTCCCATAAATAGCTACATCTTACTCTACCAAACTGATTGCCTGTGGATGCACATTTGGATTAAGGATTCTCTGTAGTCACAGCCAGGGCTGGCTATTTTTATTGATGGAACTTTATTGGAGCATAGCTGCTCCCTTTATTTAAAGACGACCTACGGCCACTTTCACTGGGCACCAACAGAGTTGAGTAGTTGTGACATAATGTGGCTCGAAAAGCTGAATTTATTTACATTTATAGACACGTTTGCCAGCCTCTAGTCTAAACAGTATTATAGTGAATATTTCTTAATGTAAGTATTCGTGCAAGTTTTTCTGAGGGATGAATTTCCAGTAAAGGATCAACTGCATCCAAGTTGTAGATCCTCGGCCAGGCACTGTGGCTCATGCCTATAATCCTAGCACTCTGGGAGGCTGAGGTGCTAGGATTTGAAGTTTGAGACCAACCTGAGCAAGAGCGAGACCCTGTCGCTACTAAAATAGAAAAACTAGCTTGGCGTTGTGGCAGGCACCTGTAGTTCCAGGTACTTGGGAGGCTGGGGCAGGAGGGTCACTTAAACCCAGGAGTTTGAGGTTGCTATGAGCTAGGCTGATGCCGTGGCACTCTAGCCTGGGTGACGGAGGGAAAGTCTTTACTAAATTTTAAAAAGCTGTAGATCCTGCCAAATTGTCCTAGATGTTACCATTTTATACTTTTTGCCTCCAGTGTCTGGGACTTTTTCTTTCTCCATATACTTGGCAGCTTTAGATAGCATTTTTTTTTTTAGTCATTGCCCATCTAAAAGGAGGAAAATGTTTTTAAATATTTTAATTTTTTTTTATTTATGTGACTAATTTTTTCATGTTAACTTCCCATTAGTATTTCTTTTATGATTCATAAATGGTATTTTTATTTTAGAAGTATGAAAGTTAGGCAGGTCTCTATTTTCTGCCTTGCAGTCTGTGCCACATAGATCAGAAATAATATACCTGGTCATAGCAATGAGGTATAGGGGAAAGGGATAGCACTTAAAAATCTGTTCGTGAGGCCAGGTACAGGGGCTCAACCCTGCAATCCTAGCACTCTGAGAGGCTGAGGCAGGAGGATTGCTTGAACCTAGGAGTTTGAGGCTGACACCATGACACGCTAACCTGGCAATGGAATGAGACTCCATATCCAAAAAAGAAAATAATCCTTCCTTGACTCTGTCTGGGACCAGATGGCTACATCCCAGTGCATTTCCATCAGTTTTATTGGCTCACTCTTTCTTACTTTTCTCACCTAAGTCAGTGTTTTTATTTGACTACATTCACATGCTTTTGAACTCTGAGTATGTACCAGGACTGTTAGAAATTCAAAGGTAAAATTCCTGCCCTCAGGAGAGTGAAGTCTGGGTTGGGGAGCAGACAAGCAGATCAGCAGTCACCATTCAGGAGGTGAAAGGTCCAGTGAGACTGATGATTATAGGAGCCTGGAGAGCTTGGAGGAGGGCCTGGTAATCTCCCTGGGCGGCTCAGGGAAAGTGGTTTGGGAAGATTTGAGGAGGAATGTGCTGAATGACCACGTTTATCAGAACGAACGGCTGACTGCTGGGAGCCAGGTGCCTCGGGGCCCAGAGCTGGGTGGGGTGGGCGTGGCCATGTGCACACTCAGCCCCAGGTAGAAGGATCACCAGGCTCTCACTGTGAAGGCTTCTGTAGGTGTTTTCTGAGAGGGAACCCTTCCACCTGCACAGCCGTCCTCTGAGTTCAATCGAGTCATGGTGACCGCTTACAGAGAAGGTAGATAACTTAGCCAGTAAGTGGCAGAGCATACGGTTTTGTTGGTGCTGGTAAATTCCTCTGTTCAGCTCATATTCTCTGAGTGGTTCTCTGGGCCTGGCATTTATCCTAGTTCTGAGAAACTTTCAGGTCAGGAGAAAGAGGTAGAGGGGCGTGACTAATGGGGCCGGTACCCCTGGAGGCGGTGACGCACAGCGATGACTTCCAGGCAGACACCAATGGCTGGCGGCCATCCCTCATTCCTTCACCTCCATGGTTGCCACCACCTTCACCCTCTGGAGTCCAGTAAGTCTTGGTCACATGACTATGAAGGTCCAGTGGGAATTCCTTGTGATAAGCTGGGCTCTGTCTGAGGTCCAGTTAGGAACTGGTGTACGAATGGATAGGACTGTGCTTGGAATGGGGCCTTCCTGCCCTGATGGCCTTTCTCCTCTCCTTTCAGGCCTTCCTGGAACGTTACCTCAGCGCGGGCCCCACTCTGCAGTATGACAGGGATCGCTGGCTCTCGACGCAGTGGAGGCTCGTCAGCGAGGAGGCCGTGACCAATGGATTACGGGACGGGATTGTTTTTGTCCTTAAATGCTTGGACTTCAGCCTCGTGGTCAATGTGAAGAAAATTCCGTTCATCTTACTCTCTGAAGAGTTCATCGACCCCAAATCTCACAAATTTGTCCTTCGCTTACAGTCTGAGACATCAGTTTAAAAGTTCTATATTTGTGGGTTTATAGTAAGAAACGAAGAATATATATAGAGAGATATATATGTGTATGCCAGAGGGGTGTCTTTTTTATTCTTCATTGCTGACTGAAACTGGCAGGTGACAGACCAGTGTCCTTTGACCATCTGCACTTTATTTGGAAGGAAGCAGGGGACGGGATGTCTGCCCTGAGAAAAGGGAGTGACATCTGACTTCACAGATGGGACTTCTCAGAAGCCGTTCCCAGGAGTTTCTGTTACAGCTGCAAACCAAAGCAGAGCTGGTGCATTCTTGGGAACCCCGCCTTACAACACTCGGTTCCTGCCTTTCGTCCAGGACCACGTCCCCCACTGCTTCTTGTCCTTCCACTTGTGGACTTCTAGGGGACACCTCTTTACTGTTTCAGGAAACCAGTCACTACACGTCCACATACGTGCTTGTGTATGTAAATGTCCAGTACCGCGTCCCCCACGAACACGAAGGGCGTGGGCAGTTCAGGAAATGTTCATCTTTGTTCTTTGTTGCCTTAGGTTCTTCAGAGAAAGATCACAGCAGAAAATGTGCACTGTCAGTTTACAGCTATTGAGGGATCTGATTGTTTTTTCCCTAAAGAGAAAACCTACCTGCCCCATTTCTGCCCCTGCCCCTCCACTGTCTTGAAGCAGGTAGCCCCTTCCCAGCCCTGCGACCGCCCACACAGGCTCCGCTCCATCCCAACCCCACCTGGCTGGCAGTCACCTTTCAGAGCTGACTCAGACCTGGCTGTCCACATGGGCCCTCAGGCTCTTTGCCTTGTTGCAGGTCAGTCCCACGGATTGTTTCCATAGTGACATGTAGAGTGCCCCCCACGTGGGACCCAGGAGCAAGGCAGCAGATGCCCCTCTTAGGCTGCAAGGAGCCCCACCCCACCCGGTTCTTCTCCCCACTGCTCCACACCAACCAAGAGAGGACCAACACTGTGACTGGGCCTGGT
The DNA here is from genome assembly GCF_000181295.1 of Otolemur garnettii. Taxonomy (NCBI): domain Eukaryota; kingdom Metazoa; phylum Chordata; class Mammalia; order Primates; family Galagidae; genus Otolemur; species Otolemur garnettii. The sequence continues at coordinate 5,708,815 of NW_003852468.1, read as the reverse complement.
GGGTACAGCTTGCAGCCATGTAGTTACCTGAGGGAGGGAAGTTCCCACACAGCTCATAGCAGACAGACTGGGGAGGGAGACCAAGCAATGCCAACCATGCTGGTGGCTGCTGCTGTCCAGTCCCTGTATCTCTGACCACCATCACTGTGCAGCTCATCACCTCTGCCACTTACTGCCAGGAAAGGGGCTTGTTTAGCTCCTGACCTGTAAAATTAATCTGACTTGTCGGTAAAGTTGGAGAAGGGAAATGGACACTATGCAAATCTGTGGGAGAGTCGGGAGCCAGTTCTGTCCAGAATGATTCATGTGTGATCTCTTTCCTAAATGCGGCTGGTTCAGTGGGCTCTGCCCTGGTCCTGGGGAACAGATGCTGCCTGGGGTGCAGGCAGGGGAGCCACATCTAGACGCCTTGCCATGGGCTGTCTTTGCCTCCATTTGCTTTCCGGTATCTACAACAAAACTTCTGAAAGTATTCACTCCTGCCTTTCCCAGTATTTAGGGTAATCAGTTACCTTGCTTCAGTAGAGGATGACGCTGTCAACATGTTCTTCTTACGTGTTGCGTCCCCTTACTGTTGTATGTATTCCACCAGTGGTACAGTATTCGTGTGTTATTTGAAAATCAGGATTGGCTTTGGATATTTGTCATACACCTGTACCTGAAAAGTTAAACCACATTCTTGAATCGGCAGCCTTCAGCTCAAACAGATACGTTGGAGAAAGAAGGGGGGAAACCCCGTGGTTATGGCGTGGAGCCAAGATGTACTATTTAACTACATGGTTTCGTTTATGATAAACACATACCGTGTAACCATGGTGCTTTTGTTCTTAGTTTTTGCCTTAGGTCCCTTCAGACTGTAAGTTCCTTATGAATGTCTTTCTCAGGAATATTTTGGGAGCTAGGGTAAGGGATGGTGAGTGTGTGTGAGACATTGGCTGTGTCGCAGACTGCTGTGTCACCAACCCGGTGCAGGGGGAAGTGCCATAAATAAATGTGCATATAGTTAATAATATTCATCCACATTCTGAAACACCGTGCTTCCAACTGTATCCTAAATGACCTGTCCAGGAGGGGCTGGGTTGGATTCATTGGCTTTGGCACGTGTGTTCCCAGCAAGGTGAAGAAAGGCTTAAATTAAGGAATTTATTATCTGTTCTACCCCCAGTCATAGTACGGAAGAATGTCAGACTTTTCTGAAATCATTGTCTCTTCTAAATTGAGTATTGATTTTTTTACATTGACTTTGTATTGTGTCCTTTTTGCAAAAAAAAAAACAATAAAATGCAGGATATTTGTAAAGCCTTTGCACTATCAACCTCTTAATAGCTTGAGCTACTGGTGTAGTGGGCACGATGTAAATGACATTAAAAAAATATATAAGGTTTCCAAAAGGTTGCATCACCTAATTGGACACGTTGCATTCCTATTTCAGTTCTTAGAACAACAGGCGATTTTTTTTTAAAGGGGGATAAACTGTGCCGTAAGGCTAGTAGTCTATAAATTCATATTTTAGGAGAAAGGATTTCATTTGCCTCAAATGTTTATAGATTTTCTATAATTTTCAACCTAAGTTATTAAAATTTGCACAGTAGATGTTAAGGAGAAGAACTTAATGAGGAGTATGTGTCCGAGATTGGTCTCTTTTCTGCTGTTTTTAACCAGTAGATAACCCCTTCTTCAGTGTGGATTTTTGAAGATACGGCAATTTTTAATAGTACATAAAGTGAACGTTTAAAAAATTTGCATCCTTAAGGCTACAGAGTTCATCCCTCTTTTGCATTATCAAAGTGTGTAATGCTTTTGCTAAAGTGTATAAAGTCATCTGCAGAGAAAAGGCTTGACCACCAATTTTTGGCACAACTATTATCTCCCTTTTCCCCTCTCTGTCTTTCCCTTTTGAAATCTGCATAGAGGACAGATTCTTCACAGTAAATGATGAGAGGTAGCCCTGGTGCCTTTATCCCATTGTGGTCCACTGCCTGCATCTGGGGCTCCGTTTTTAATGGGGTGGCTGTCTGCTGTGGGGTAGGGATAGCAGTGAGCTCTCCGTCTGCCTGTCTGCCCCATCTTCCCTTCCCAGGCCATGTATTTACATAACAGCTGAGCCATGGGGAATGCCAGTGGGTATTGGACTGACAGAAATTGATTACCCTGCCCTTCCAACCAGGCTGAGTGAGGGTTCCAGCCCCTCAGTGAAACTGACAAATCGAATCCTTGATTCTTCAGTTTGGGCCCTGTTCTGTAAGGCTCCCTATGTGGGGGTGCCTTTTTTTTTTTTTTGGTGGGCATTTATTTCTATGTAAGTTTCTACATCCTAACATCCAGGCTACCTGTAGCAGATGGGTGTATTTCTCAGCAGATATGCATGACTATATATGGCGGAGTGTATGGGGGTGTGTGTGTTTCTACGATGCCCTAATGCTTGGGGATTTCCTCACAGCCCCTGTCTTTGGGAAGTTAATCTAAACCCGCTCACTCCTCTTTCTCCTACTTTATTTTTCCCCTCATTTGTACTTGCCCCCACCCCTGCCCTCAGTAAATGCCTTTAGCACTGCAGCCTCTTCTGAGAGCTTGCTGTCCTGCAGGGACCCCCCCCAGACCCCTTCTCATTTCAGGACCCTGGAACCCCAAAACAGCAAGAAACAGACAAAGGTCAAGCTCTATGAGAATTATGGCTCAAACTGAATTACCCTGGAAGCCTTACTATATATTTCTTGATAGACCTTAAATATTGGGCTTTATTTTAAAAAAAATAATTGGTTACTAAAAGCACAGAAATTCTTAGCGTATTTATTTAAATAGTCCTGCAGCAGAGACCCTGAGATTGTAAAACAATGTAAGTATTTCTGAGTAGTGTTTGTACTCTATGGATTTGTTAACAAAAAATAAATCACTACTGTGAATTTACTATGTAACCTTGTGGTCGTATTCTATAATAAATAAAATATGAATTATTCTTAAGCCCATAGTGGAGCTCTTGATTGATACTCAGTGCAGTAGTGAATTGAGATAATTTAGACCAGTGATTTTCAGCCGGTGTGCCAGGAGAGGATCTTAGGTGTGCAGCAAAAAAATTTAAAGATCATTAATTAAATTATATTCAAAAGTTCAAAACACAGTAAGTGTATTTTTTTTTTTTCTGTGAGACAGAGTCTCACTGTGTTGCCCTTAGTAGAGTGCCATGGTGTTATAGCTCACAGCAACCTCAAACTCTTGGGCTCAAGTGATCCTCTTGCTTTAGCCTCCCAGGTAGCTGGGACTACAGACGCCAGCCACAATGCCTGACTACTTTTAGAGACAGAGTCTCACTGTCGCCCAGGCTGGACTCAAACTGCTGAGCTCAGTTGATCCACCTGCCTCAGCCTCCCAGAGTGCTAGAATTACAGGTATGAGCCACCACCCCCAGCCAGTATATTCTTTTTTTTTTAACTTTTTTTTTTTTTGATCAACATAATTTAAATGTGCTGTGAAAGTTTAACTATAGGTTCAAGTGTACAGTGGAACTGATTTAGACACTGCAAAAATAACTCTATTGAGCTTTAACCAAATGGGTACTCAGAAAATTAGATTTGGGGTCACATTTTTACGAAACATTTTAGTCAAAGAAAGAAGGGTAGGATACTAACATATTTATCAGGTATTGTATATCAGATACACAGCCTTGGCGTCACCATATTCTTTTAAGGTAGGAGTCATCTCAATTTTACAGGTGAGAAAAAAGAAGGTGAGAGGGGAAGGGACTTGCCCAGGGTCTCATTGGGGTAAATGGACTGTCAAATGGGTTTTGATTCCAGTCCCTCAGTCTACTGTGCCCTGGACGGTGACCTAAATGATGTGGCATTTCTGGGTGTGGAGGAGGGGGCTCAGACACACAACTTTGAATCAAAACCTGGGGTTGGGGGTTCACTGGGTGGTGGGACATCTTTCATTTTCGGTTTACACTGTGTGGTCCCTTGGTCTCTGCCGCACTGGCAGGTTTGTTAGGGTAATCGATGGGCAAAACTCGAGAATCTCCTTCCCCCAGGAAAACCCAGTCCTGCCAGTATTCCACCTGCTGTGAGACAAGGTACTATTGTTCCCAGCAGCCACCTTTGCTTTTGTGTCACCCACTCCCACCCCCACCCTGTTGTCTTGGGCACATGGGCGCCTTGGGCACAGGGAGTCATGCTGGGGCTGGACCTGGCCTCTTCCCAGCTCTATTGCAACATCGAGCCCCATCTGCCTACCCTGGTTGGGGTGAGAGGGGCTGTCTGCAGTTCCAGCCTGGGAAGGTTTAGAGTCCCCACCTGCATCCTTGAACTTGGTGTTCTCAGCAAGCGGTTTGCATCCACTATCTTCCCCACACTTGACATCAAAACTTACAGAGCAGTCATAAAATAGGGTTCAGAGAACACTGGTTTTTGCCATTCCCCTGTCTGTAAGTTTTGATTCAGTTGGGCATAAAGCATCTTTTTCTGCCTTGCTGTTTGCTTTCAGTGGAGAACAGGGGAGGGAAGATGGTGTTCCCATCCCTCAACATTGCTTCTCGTTAGGAATTAAAAGGAACTGTCACAGAGTGGATAAGAAATATAAAACTACTGCACAGCGCCTGTGGCTCAAATGAGTAGGGCACCAGCCCCATATGCCGGAGGTGGCGGGTTCAAACTCAGCCCCAGCCAAACATTGCAAAAAAAAGTAAAACGACTGAGTAAAATTAGATCTGGGGGCTCTGCACGCCCTTTTTACTGGGTTCTGTCCTGTTTTTGCATACCCCAATTTGATTTGTTTCCCTGTAAAATAAATATTTTTTTTTTTTTTGCAGTTTTTGGCCGAGGCTAGGTTTGAACCCGCCACCTCTGGCATATGGGGCTGGCACCCTACTCCTTTGAGCCACAGGTGCCACCCAAAATAAATATTTTTAATGGTTTATTTTAGGGCCTCTTTAAGACAATGACAGATGCCTAAAAGCTGATCCCATGCAGAGAAAAGTGACTTGCAATATGACACTAAGGGCCTGTAATCTGTCTGTCTCAGATTTAAAGCATCAGTGTTTCGTCCTTGTCTTAGAGGAAGAAACTTACTTTAGGTTTTGGGAACAAATGTGACAAACCTCAGGCTTTTCTCTTCAGAGTGTCTGTGGCACTTACTTTGGCACTGGGATAATATCTGGATGACGTTTGAACGCACCGCTGTCTGGTTCTGTATGTCTTGTATTTATCTCAGCATGGGCTTCTGTCGTGAGCGTTGCTCATCATTTATGAGCTTTTAAATCCCAAAGATCCTTCATCTGTGAGAACCAGAGACTGTTGCTCAGGGAATTAGCAGTAAGATCTGATCTGCAGGTGACAAGGTTAGTTCAGCAAAAGGTGAAGGAAATTTAGGCATTCATATATTATCACCATTCTAGGGCCAGTAGGAAGGCACGACAGTAGATTACGGAAGGACTGGAATATACACGTAGTGTTGATCACTCTTCAAAAAAAAAAAAAAAGGACCATGAAAATCTAAACTTTGGCAGTAATTTCTTATTTTTATAGTGGATTCACGGTGAGCTTTAATTAAATGGCAAGCTCCTTGGGGACCCCTAAATTATGTCAGGGTGAACCAAATTTGATTTCCAAACAGTCCTTCACGAGTACAGTTTTTGCAGAGAGTGCTGGAGAGTAGCAAGGATGAGGGTGGAGACTGGCTCACTTAGGTGATGAATTTGACTCACCTCATGACCCTTCCTCAACAAAGATGCTCGCAAGGGGATAAAGTAGCCTGGGCCAGATCTTATTTGAGAGAAGATTATTTGACAAATGCTTTTGTTAGAAGCAAATTCTAACAAAGTCAGCATCAGTATGGAAAATTCAGTGATGAAACCTTCTGTCTCTGGCTGATAGAGTTATAACTGTGCAAAAACAGGGCCAGGGACATTTGGTGTTCTTTCTGATCAGTTAGTACTGTACTTTGTAACCAGGATGAGTAGTTTTGCCAACCAGGCTCTACTCATGGTCACTGCAGGCATATGAGAAAGCCTGAGTGTGAGTTACTGCATAAGCTGGGGGGGGTGGGTGCTCTTGAGACATTTCTAAACACGTAAATAAACGAATTACACTCCTAGCAACCATCTGCATAAATCCATTTGCTTACACTCATGAAGTTTATGCTATGAAACCTCTTCTCATTGTGACGTCAGTAAAAATGTGTCTCTGGTAGACACAGCATAACCTATAACCTGTCATCCAAATTACTTTGTTTCCTCTGAGCCCTCCAGTTATAAAACATTTTACACATTACATGTTTTATACTTTCGATTAAACTTTTTAATTGAAACCCCAAATTGTATGTTGTTTAGTTTCTTTGTGTGATTATTTCAATCTAAAACATTATTTACTTTTGAGGAAATGTTTTTTCTCTTGCGTTATGTTGATACCCTCTTAAGACAACCCGTCACAGCTCTTTGAAAACCAAGACAATTGTAACGATAGACTGAGAAAGTAGAGTTCCCCCTGTAATGAAGACTACTGGTTGTCAATCATTTTATGGTGAAGGAAATATTTTAAGTGACTAGATAATTAAAAATGAAATCCTTAGGCACTAAAACTTGGAAAATGAAACAGACCTTTTAAGCAAATCAACAAGTAAAAAGATCTTTAGGAAGGATAAAAAAGTCAGACCCTGGATTTGGGGACTCGTGAGTATTGAATTGGTTTTGTGAATGGTAATTTATTAATAATTTAAACTATCAGCTTATTTTAGATGGAACTATTGAAAGGGAACCTGATGGTTTGACAAAGAAATGCTGAAACTTGCCTTCTGCTAAATTCAGCTATCGTTTACCTGCATGGAATGTTGATTGCACACAATCAAATTCTTACCTGTTGCATAAATGGGGATCAGAGAGAACAATTGACTTGAAGATATTCATCGTATAGATTATTGACAAACTCTGTTTCTTTGGGCCATTAGCCCAAATGTGTACAATTTATACCTGCACAAGTAAACCCTAGTACTATACCCTGTGAGATCTGTTATCCAACAGTGCTGGAGAATTATTATATAGGTGTTCTGCATAGGCAGTTATTCACCCAACTCAGTAAATGAATATCTACTTTATGATGGGCAAAATACTAAGTGCTAGGTTACAAAGATAATACATTCCTTGCCTCTAAGGACAGACGAGCAAATTGAATTCAAACATTAAGTACTACAGTCTAGGAAATGCACAGAACGCCCTGGGAGCAGAAGGAAAGGGGCACCTTCAGGTCACCCAGACAATGGGGTAGAGTAGTCCCATCAAACTGGGACTCCATGAGGGGAGGAGGACGTCAGGGGAGAAGGGAGTGAGTTCAAGTTTTGTTGAGTGTGAAGTGCTTGTGCAACATCTAAGTCAAGATGTCTGGAAGCAATTGAACAAGTGAGTCTAAACTGAGGCGAGAGGTTGAGGATCGAGAGGTCACGAGCACACAGGTGGCAGTGGCTGGGCATGAGGCTATCGCCACGGATGAGCATAGAGCTGAGAGAGGCCGTGAAGCGCTATCATTTACAGGGCGGGTAGAGGAAGAGAAGCCAGAAAGGAAAACAGAGAAGATTGAAAGAAGCAAGGCTGGAACCAGATGAGAATGAACAGGATCAGAAAAATCAAGGCAGGATTTTCAAGATAGTCTCAATATTTTCAAAATATGAGTTTAATGACAGAGTTAGTTAGCTACTTTTCCGCAAAAGGATTGTTCTATTTTTTAAAAATTTGCACAGTGTCTTACACATGTGTTAAAAGGTTGAGAAAATAAATTAGAACTTTATACTGCACACTTAAGGCTAAAACTACCAAGCAAGACGTAACGTTAGACAGCTTGGAAGGCACTTTGGGGTTTTTTTCCTTTTTTTTTCCTTCAGTGCTTGAGGGCATCATTATGAACTCCAATTATCGTTTCCCTGGTCAAAGGTGGGAGTGCTGATACACGGAGAGTTAATTGACTGCTGGATAAAGCAGCCTTTACTCTAAGCAGGAAGTCTCAGTTGCAATGACAGAGAGGGGTATTCAGAACCCAGCCCAGGCCAGGAAGCCGGCTAACCCAATACGGTACATGAACCCATCAGAAAAATGTAAACCCTTAATCCTTCCAGTTTCTCACCTCCCAGTGCTCTCCTCCCCCGCCACTGTCGCTGGTGAATTATGTGAGACTTGTGACCTAGAGAGAAGAAGTTCAGAGGGCAAATTAACCTCCCATCCAGTATCCCCATATACGAGAAACAAGGGTGGCACCCGTACACATGTTTCAAAGCCGCTGGGTAGCCATCCAAGGCTTAGATCTGAGTTCTTAATGGTCTGACCCACATTTGCAATAATAATTTTAATAGAGCCTAGAGAAGCTGATTTATAAATTTGTCTCCAAGGCTGAGCCTTCCCTAAGAGAGATCCCAACTGATGCTCTAAGTATGGCGAAACTGATGACTCATGTGGCTCCCCTGGGGGCTCCGGTCATGAGCTCACCCCATGCTTGTGAGTTAGCAGGCTGTCGATTCTGCTACTGTCATAGCCAAAGACAACAAGTAAACTTGTGTTAGGGGATTATTCTCCCCAGGCTGCCAGATTCCAGCCCTGTCATGACCTCTGATGTTACAGCAAAGAATAAGAGCTGTTCTGTGGCCGGCAAAACAGTCTACATGGGAATAATTCGCCTCCTGTCCCTGCTGGGGGGATGTTGCTGGATTTGGAGAGGCATTTCTGAATGGTATGGCTTCTGCTGAGAAGGGAGACAAGAAAGATGATGAAAGAGGGAAGGGAGCGGGCGGGCGTGGGGCGGGGCCGCGTGCTGCCGCCTCGTGTGGTTATCTGTATATAGTGGGTAGCTGTGAGTTTGCTCTCATCAGAATCGTCTGGACGTGGGCCTATTCGTCATCATCGTCACTGTCATCGTGATCGTCTTCATCAGAATTGTCATCATCCTCGTCATCTTCATCATCGTCATCATCTTCATCTTCATTGTCATCGTCTTCCGTGTTTATCTTTCCGGAAAGCACATCCTCAATCCAGTCTTCCAGCTCCTCGGCTGTAGGCAGGTCATCATCATCCGGAATGTCCATCCAGATGCTGTCAGCCTGCAGCGAGGGACAGAAGGACAAGTCAGTGCAGGAGTGAGCACACGGCGGCTGGGCCGACTGGGCCCCGCGGTCTCCTACACTTATCAGGAATGTGCACATTGTTAAATGGAAACTCCCAGTGGCAGGACGGTCGGTGTCACATTCTACTCGTGCAGCGCCAAAGGACACGTGTATTCCGTTACTCAGTGGAATACACGTATGAAGTTCCCTCAGAGGTCCATCCACCAATGCTTCCCTCAGAGACTAGGGAGTGGCTCAGGCCAGTGGGGAATACTTTTCCTCTTCACCTTCTATCCTACTGTTCTAACTTGAGCATATTTAAAAAATTATTTATCATTGTCATTAATTTTAAAAGTGGTTTACAAAATAAATGGATATAGAGTTTCCTAGGAGACTGAACCTAGACCAGTAGGGCAAAAGAACATTGCTAACCAGGCCCTGTTCCCAACAGACCCCACCTCAATTACACCTCTAATGATCCTCTGTGATCACTGCTTTCTGCCCATTATTTGTGTGGCTGTGTCTGCCCTGCTCTGTTTCATCATGGTGGAGATGTATCAGGTGTCTGGACTGAGGCCTAAGATTCCTCACACTCTCCCAGCTGTCCTCACTGGCCTGTCCCACCTGCCCATCAGTGGTGACTGAATGGGGAGGAGAATCCCCCGGCATGTGACTTTCTCCCTTCCCTTTTGTAAGCCTGGTGTCCTGGTGGTGAGGTGGTTAACTGGCTGGGCTTCTGGGCCACAACCTCCCCATCACCCATCGAGCAATGACAGCTCCAGGCATGGATTTTCCTGTATAAAGAGACCTTGTCCCAGACCTTGTTTGGCTTTGAGAAGAAAGTTCTAAATCAGCAAATCAGGTCAGGCCCCATAAGCAAGGAGATGTGCTCATGGAAGAAAGCCAGGGAACTACAGATGGGGCTGGTTCAGAAACCAGGCCTGGGCCACACTGGCAAGTTTCCTGAGCTCAGGCAGGACCAAAGTCCTCCTCATCTCTGAAGGAGCTGGACTTCAATGGATGGTCCCACAATCTAGACTGCAGAGCAGAAGACAAGGCCGGCTGGGCATGCCTGAGAAGCCTTCATGGGGGGCACTCACATCTGTCACATTCACCACTCCAATCTGTGGACGGAACAGGTCAATCTTGAAGGTCTTCTCCCAATAGGCAACGAGCTGCAGCAACAGAAAGCAAGATTAGACAATTGGCAGGAGGCATCCCCTGTAAAAGCCACTTTCTGTGGCTGGACCCACCCAGTATCTCATCACAGTAACTAGGTCGCCATTGGTCAGAGGTCTCCCAAACAGTTGTGGGTACTTACGAAATTGAAGACTTGGACCCAGCCCTCAAGCATTTTAAATTTAAAGCATTAAATAAAAGATGTCATAGTACAAACTATGAAAACTTGTAATATATAAGCTTCTACAGCTAGAAGGAAAAATATTATAGATAGGCCAAGGTTGATTCCCAAATTACTTGTAGCTCTTATACAGTTTACACAGCCATTCCTTTCCACTGCCCTTTCAATTTTCCATTGTGGAAATCCCTTATTTTGTGCCACTCTTCTACAGGAGACGGCTGGGGAAGCCATGATGTGCCATGAGTTGGCAGACAGGTAAGTGTTAAGAAGAAGAGGGGTTCCTCATTCAGGCAGGCATGGGCTCTAGCTAGAAAAATCTCTCGGGGGCAGGACTAAAGGAGCAAGAGGTCCTAGGGCTAAGAAAAGGGAAGAAGATGATCAGTGGGAAGGTCTCCCTGGCAAATACATGACCGAATGGGAGCTGGGAACATTCAGGAATCTGGAAATCAAAATAGTCTGAAGATTTCTCCCGTGCAAAAATCAAGGCTAACATACAGAACTGGCCAGGAGCACTGCAGCCTGTCTGCGAGCTTGTGTAACGACATAGATAAACCAGAAATCCAGCCAGACAGAAGCTAAATAAACAAAGCCGTGCTGTGTGCAGTCATCTGTGGCCATAATGTTGTTATAATTACCCACCATGATGACATTGGTCTCAAGTGCCATGGAGATCACCACCATTGTTTCACCCATCCTCTAGGTGGGGTTGAGTTTCAGGACCCAGTCTCAATTTTCACTATTTTATCATAGTATCATCAGTCATGACCTGTGCAACTCATGATAATTCCCAGAATATAAAGTTATAATCTATAGCCTAATGATAACTAAACTGTACTGAGCACCAGCAGTTCCCTCTTACCTAGCACAGCCCAAGGGTTGGCATCATGTAGACCTAGGTTGGAATATTATACCTACTACTTACAAGCTTTACCCTCTCCAGCTGGCAGTCTGTGCATGCGCGTGATGGGGGTTGTAATAGCACCTACTTTATGGGGGTGTAGAGAGGATTAACGGTCATGATGGGTGTAAAGAACCTAAGATAGTTCCCGATCACAACAGGGTATTAGCCGGCTTTATCATTACCACTGGCTTCAGTTCTTAAAACTAAGTGTAAGCAAAGCTTTCTGGCCATGGATCACAGACAGTCACAAGAGTTTGGATTTCAAGGTTCTAATACTCAACATGTGCCAGATACTAAACTAGGTTCTGGTGGACAGGCAGGCTCTCTGCCCTCAGGAAGGTTCCTCCTTCTCTCCACAACGTTCTTTTTACTTTTTATTTTGGATTAATATGAGTGTACAGACAATTAGGTTACATTGCTTGCGTTGTTAGGTGGAATCCAAGTTATAGTTGTGTCCCTCACCCAGGAGGTGTGCCATATACCCCTATATTGTGCTGATTAGGTGAGAGCACACCAACCCCCTCTCTCCTCTGCCCTTCCTCCCTCCTCTCCCTGCCAAAGTTCCTACCTCTATGCAAAATGTTCATCTCTGATTTTTAGTACATAATAATTCAGGTTACCTGGGACCATGCAGGAAATAAAAATGGTTCTAGGAGGGGTTGGGAGGGGTGAGTGGAGGCTATAGACCAGCTGCAGAAGGAATCACACCCCTCACTTAGGTGTACCCCACCCCTGCCCTGGGGCTCTCCAACCCCTGGTCTCCAGGGAATGAGAACAGCAAGTCTGATCATTTCAGCCTCACCACCAGGCCTCATGTTCAAAGCTGCTCCTAGGGCCAAGATCTCTCCCACTGGATGGTGGGGGCACTGGGTTTCTTCAGGGGCCCCTGCCTATCTCACTTCCTCCTTCTCACCAAACACAGATGTGGGGCTCGCAGGTGAGCTAGTTGGGGCCCTGGCCCGGAGCCACTCACCAGAGGAAAGTCATCGGGGTCAATCCACAGTATGCTCAGGTCAGGGTTGTTAGTGTTGTCCCGGGCCACTTGTTTCAGGATCTCCAGGAACTCGTAGCCATCTGAAGCAGGATTCAAGAAGGTTAAACAACCCCTCTCTCCCACCGTACATGGCTTCTGACATGGAGAGCAGCATGTGGTTTTACCATGAGGGTTTCTTAGGCCATTTGGTATACACCCGATTATAGTATCATTCTATACAATGAGTCAGATGAGAGCTCTGGCCACAAAGCAGCTTATACAAAGGAAACAATAAAACATTTGAACAAAGGATTAAAAGTTCACAGGGAACTGGCAGGTTTTTAACCTTGGAAGCCAAGTTCATTTGTTCATCTGCATGTGAAAACTGACCAGTCTTGGTTCAGAAAGGTCAACCCCAGTACAGAGAACCCCCGCTTGTCTTCACTGGTCTTGGGCATCTCTTGAGAAGGAGATTCCCTCATGGATCCCCCTAACATTTGCTCTAAGGACCAAGAATGTTTAAGCCTGGACTCTTAAGAAATTCCTAAAATCTTCAGACTTAGTGAGCTCGTGATTTAGTTGGTTCCATAGCTTCTGAGATAGTAAATGGGGTTCCCTTCCCGCCACCCCCATTTCCTGGTGTTGTGCCCTCCCTCTGTTCAGTCAGGAGCAATCACTGCCCCCAGGGAAGGGATGATTCATAAGAAAAGCAGAGACAAGCCTTACAAGAACACAAGTTTTTTAACCTTATAATCCTAAACTTTAAACGCTCAGAGCACGCAATTTTTTCCATAAAGAAAAAAAATTAGGAGGATATTTAGTAAGAGATAACGTTCTCTCAACCCACAGCATGCATGTTCCACCCCAACTACAAACAGAGAAAAGAGTGGAGATTCTAGAAGGTTCCTGAGAATAAACTCTGTGCCTGTGTATACATGTGTGTGTGTGCAGGAACACAGTTATGTGTGCATGTGTGTGCAAATATAGAATCTCCATAGTTTCAGGGAATCTCAGCACATAAGGATACCCAAGCGTTGTTTCAGAGTGAAACTCAGCAAAATGGAAAGATCCCAGAATCCCTTAGAGGATTGGTGAGGAGCCCTAGGGCAGAACAGCCTGTCAGAAGGCCCCACAGAGTTATCTGTGGTTCTGAGGAACATGGACTATGTGGGAGGGATAGCTGATGGGAGGCATTTCTGCAGCTGAGGTGGGCAGGACCAGTGGTAACCTGTTTAGAGCCAGGGCCAGATATTGGGCAGAATGGCAGACTTCTTTGTAGATGCCTGCGTGGACAGATGATGGTGACTCTGACCAGATGTATACCCCATCCAAGTCTTGCTGGGACCCAGAGAGACCCTGGATCCCTTGTATTGTGGTGTAGAACTGGGAGACTATTAATTGTCAGACCCAGTTTCCACCACTCAGTGGTATGTAGCTCAAAAAAAAAGAAATTTAGTTTCAGTTCTAAGCAATAAAATGATCTATCTTGCATAGCTGAATTTGTGGCCTGAAATGTACACCTTTAGTACAACCAACTCACATTTGCCCGGGCATTCAATGTGGTAACTGCCTTTTCTTTGCAAAGTCTTTCTCTTTCCCAGAGTCCTAGCAAACGTGAGCTCTTCTCTGCGGCCTCTGACAAAGCTCTCCTCTCTCCAGGTATGCTGGCCTTTGTCTGGCTATTTCAGACTCTTGGGAAAGGTCTTGGTACACTTCCTTATCTCTAATACATTCCAGGGAAAATGCATGCTATTCTTAGCAGCTCTGCTCTGAGTCGGAGAGGTCACGTTAAGCGTTGCTAACTCACATTGAAGATTCGGATCCAGTCCCCTTAGGCCTTAATGCCTGGAGAGAAGAGCGACCACTACTGGAGAAGAGGCTTTTCACGTCCCACAGCCCCCGTCCTGCAGAGACGCAGGGCTGGTTCAGTGATTTTTCAACCTCTGCTCATAACTATATTGCAAATGAGATTATAAGGCAGACACCTGAGATCAATATGGCCCAGTGCTTTTAGAGTTCATTTATCTATCATTGCAGAGTTAGGGGTGGAAGTGGAGCTGGGGGACTGCTCTTGCTGCCTGTAGGTGTGGCTGAGAAGGTCACACCCCTGCACAGTGTCACTGGCTGCTGTGTGTGACGCAGTGGCTCCACCTTTGGGCATGTGACCATGTAATCAAGCCGCTGCAAACTTAATGAGCATTTATTGATCACTTGCTAGGTACTGGGTACTTTGCATTTAATCTTTACATCTGGTCTTGACAGAGGTTAAGAAGATGTTATTATCTCCACTTTGAAGAGAATGAAATTGAGAGCCAGGAAGAGTAAGTGACTTGCCCAGCATCACGCATGAGCAAGTGTGAGAACCAGAGTCTAACTCAGGCTTTCCGTCAGCCTGTCTAGGACCATTTTCATGATCTCTACCCTCTGTGGTCTCAGCACTCCTGCTCATGTGGCTGCCATCTTCCTTCTTCAAGTTCAGGCTTGAGGTCTCCAAACCTAGTGAGTGTGAAAGCTTCAACTTCAGGGAAGCAGCAGCCAGGACCCTGAGAAATCGCATCTGGTGCAGCTGCAGTGCTGGTGGATGGCCTCTGCCTCACCCATGTGATAGAGAGACCCTTCCTACCTCTAACCTTGCTGCTGAGTCCTCTCCTCCCCAGGGCTGCAGGGTAAGGGTTGGTTAATGTGGTCATGGCTCTGAGTGGGACTGCAGTCTCAGAGATGACCTAAATAAAGGACAGGGACCTGGAGCTGTGAGAACTGCAATTCCTTCCCTGCCACATGGCCTGAGAGCCCATGACCCAGGGCTGAGGGCTGCACCACGTACAGCCAGAAGGTTTCCCACGGCAAACGAGAGGCCTCTGGGAATCACGTCTTTATGGGAGGAGAAACCAGTGATTATCCTCTCCGGTTTCCCTGGCAGGGACTTGTGGGAATAAGTCTGCACCAAGCCCTGGGGGACCAGTTCCAGGCCAGCCATAGCCTTTTGGGAGCCATGACCCCATTCAGCAGACCAAGCAGTTGCCCACAGCATGCTGCCCCCACCCCATGCCCTGCCTCTTATCCCAATTCCTTGGGGACCTGGCTGTGCTCAAAGGCACTAACTATGATTTAATAAAAAAAAAGAAAGAAAGAAAGAAGCTCTCCCCTCCTCCATGCCTGGTCTTTGCTCCTGGGAAGAGCCCCATGGCTTTGAGATGGCACCTGAGACACGTGAATACCCTACTACTCCTTACCACAGCCTTATTTTTCGGCTCTGTCTTATCCTGACCCTAAGATTCCCGAATTGTTGAAAAGTCAAACAGTACCATATCATAATGGAGAGAAGCTTAAGGCTGTGGGTACAAAGCCCAGACTCGGGGCTGGACTGCTGGGTTTGAATCCCAGTTCTATCACATATTATTGGCCATGTGAACTGTGCCCACGTTTAGCTTCTCTGTGCCTGGGTTTCCTCATCTTTATACTGGGAACACTGACAACAGTACCTATCACACAGGGCTGTTCAGGGACAGCAAATGCATTGATGTTTGCTCAGTGCTTGGAACAATGTTCAGCACATAGGAAGAATTAAATGTTAACTCCAATAAACCGAATTTAAATTGGAAAGCTCAAAGAAACTATAAGTGTTTCTACAATTAGTCTCCAAAACAAGAATCAAAGCTCAGGTGGAAGGGGGCTTGGAGATGTTCCTTCCGGGGCCCATCACTAATTCTGTTCCACGTGGGCAGACAGCAGCCTGTCCTTGGCGTTGCCAGCTTGTTAGCGCTAATATTCCGGGTGCCCTTGGAGGATATCCATCCAGCACGCACTCATGTAGAAACGCTGCCTTGCAAGCTTTCATCAAGTGTTATAAAGAAGATGTCAGGCTGACACAGACACATCTGGGGGTGGCAGGGAAGAGAGTCGTTCGTTTTCAAACCTGTCAAATGAGCAGCTCTGGCCAGCGCATGAGCCAGGAAGATGGACTGCATCGCCAGGCAACAGCAAGGGCAGAGAGAAGGCAGATGCTTCTGGGCCTGGGGCGACAGAGCGTGCAGCGGGAGAGACCTAGCTGTGACCCTGGGGCCAGGAGAGCTGACCGCGCCTCCTTCCAGGGAAGGCTGCCTGCCCTGAGCTTTCCACAGTGGGTGGGTGGACTCAAGCTCTTGGCTGTGAAGGTCATGTCGGAGTTGTTAGAAAGAGTCCTTGGCGACCTGGGTCACTGGGTTCAGCTGTAGTGTAATTTCAGATTCTAAAAAGGGGAACATCGGAGGACAGAGAGTGGGAGGAAGTTGGACTTTTCTTCTCTAACCGGCTCGCAAGCCTCCATGTGGTATTGCTCTCTGCTGGTTTCCCTGTCCCTTTCCTGCTCTCCCTGACCGCCCGCCCGCCCACCAGGAGCAGAGCAGCAGCACTGCGCATACTCACAGCCTGCAGCTGACTGGGGTACTGTGGCTGGGGTGATGTCAGCGTCACAGCAAGTCAGTGCCCAGAAGGAGCCTTCAGGACGGCTAAGAGGGTGCTTCTTCTGTGATCTTGAGCATGCCGTTGAACTTCTCTGAGTCTCCATTTTCTTGCCTTTCCCACGTTGGAGGTGGGGAAGGTGCAGGGCGGCAGAGGGAGGAGGTGGAGAGAAAGATCACTGGCTGTCGTCGGGAATAACTCAGAGGGCACAAGTCTGTAGCAGGGCTTTGCGGTGCTGGGCGCAGGCTGACAAGTCCAGACCCCGCAGCCTCATTCCGATGCCACTGCTTCCCAGCCAGGTTACCTGGGTCAGCTTCGGCTTCCTCAGCTGTAAATGGCAGTGAGAATTGTACCTCCCTCCTGGGGTTGCTCTGTCAGATGTGTGCCCAGTAAGTGACAATCACCACCTTCATCACAATCGACATGCCTTTGAAGATCAAGAGAGCCTGCTAGAATTTGGATTTTGGCTCAGAAACAGTGAGTGATTCGGGCAAGTCTTCCAACCTCTAAGATTCACTTTTCTCAACCAACATTGCACTAATAATACTATGTGTACACCTGCTGGAGTGGTTTTAGGGCCTAAACGAGATGATCCATGCCCGGCTCCCAGCACAGCTTCTCAGCCCAGTTAGCTCGTTAGAGGAACTGAATTACTTCCTGGATGTATGGCCTTCTTCTCTTGGCAAGTGGGTAGGAGCCTGGTTGGGACAATAGGCTGTGTATAACTTGTTAGCAACAGCAGAGGCATCAGAGGGGCTGCCACTTGCAGGACTGAAATTCCTAGTCCTGGGGCCAGGCTCCTCTCTCCAGGTTACACATCAGTGCCCTGAGGATAAATCAGTGATTAACTGCAGAGTCAGGGACTTTCTTGCAGACAAGACTTTCCCTTTCCCAGCCCTTGCTATAAGAAGAGCCTTTCTGAGCCCCTGACCCCTTCCCCTACTCTTACCGCCACCGCTATACTGCGTAGGGCTTCCCAGTAACAAGCCCCAGCTTGGGCTCTTTTGGAGAAAGGCACAGCTTTGGGCCCAGGGATATTTGTGCAAGGAGGAGGTGGAAATAGTTTAGGAGTTTGATTCATTAGAGCAGCAATCTCCGTCAAACAGGTTCTTACAACTTCAGAGAGACCTCTTTGTTCCATTGTTCCAGAGAGCCAGACAGGCCTCCCCACAATCCTGGAAGGGGGCGGGGAATGGAAGCCCCCTGGAGTCTGGCCAGCAGGCTGCTGCCCATGGCAACTTCATCTCTGTTCACGCAATCCCAGGGATCCAATTCTGTTTGATCACCCGGTGTAAACCTTAGGCAACTGCCTTCCTTTGCTGTTTGCTCCTCCAGGGGGAAAGAGGTTGCCAGAATCTGTCCAAGGAAGCCGAAACCACACTGGGAGGTTTTTCCTTTTGGACAAAGACTAGATTTCCTTGAAGAGTTTTTCCAACTCTGCAAGTCTATGATGGAAAATCCAGCACATTGGTAGGTATTTGAAAAGTTTAATGAAAAAAGCAAGAGAACATTCAGATAATTTGGAACATAAACTTTGTTTTGAAATAATGGAATATTATTCAGCCCCCCCAAAGGAATGAAGTACTAACGTGTGCGATACATACATATAACAGATACCCCCTAAAAACATCATGCTAAGTGGAAGATGCCAGACACAAAGGCCACATATTATGTGATTCCATTTATATGAAATGTCCAGAATAGGCAAATCTCAGAGACAGTAAGAAGCAGTTGCGGAGGTGGTGGGACAGGGAATGACTGCTGGTGGGACTAGATGGTGGTGATGTTCGCACAACTTCACAACTACACTAAAAATTGCTGACTTGTACACTGTAAAAGGGTGACTATTATGATCTGTGGATTCTATCCTGATTTTAAAAACTGTATGATAAAACATTTGTGTTTCAGTCTATAAGAAACAATGGAGGCTGATTTTTTAAACAAAGCTGGTCCTAGACTGAAGAATTTGGAGCTGAATCTTAATCAATCTTCACACTATCTAATCATCTGCCCCAGAAATAGTTTTTGAGCACCTGCCCTGGGCCAAGACACTAGTGATAATCAGGCCTGCATCGATGAACTAGACCATGTGCCCCTCCATGATCTGCCACTGTGTTCTGTTGGGCAGTTTAACTTCTCTAGGCCTCTGTTTCCTGGATCTCTCCTTAGAAATGTACAAGAGGCTGACATCCTAGCAAATACCACTGAATTCTACATTACATGGGACAGTGGTCCCCCAACCTGCTGCTACATCAGACCTTGCTGCAGGGCCCTGTAAAATCGCAGTCTCCTAAGGATGCTGTCTCAGCCAAACCCAGCCGAGGTAACTTTGATGCTTGAAGTTCTGTGCACCATCATGTTTTGGAACCTCTGCCCAAGCACCTCAAGACCTGAAAGCGAAGCACCTTAGCCTCAGAGCTAAGCCATCCTAAGCCATCCCAAAGTTCCCTGTCTTCTCTGGTTGCTGGATTGTTCCCAATTTTCCTAAACACACTTCAGAATCTCCACTTGCACTTCCCCTTTAGAGACCCTCTGTCTTTTTCTTTAGAGACCCACAGAGCACTGCCATGGGGATCTAGCACTTTACCACTGGAAAAATTAATTGTTCCTGCACTTCACTCCCCCCACTGTTGAAAAGAGTGAAACCAGGGGAAAGTTGTCCAAGTTCCAAAAATAAAACAAAGTTACTCATTTATAGGCTGTTCCTGCACTTTTAAAATAAGCAGCTTGTTTAGCTCATTTCTCATTATTTAGGGGAGTATTTTCTATTCAGTTTCCTATAAGCACACAGAATATTTTATGAAGGGAAGTATCATTCATTAAGGTACTGTTGTGATTTAGGTATGTCAGATCACAACATTGACAAGTGAAGTTTCAGTGTAAGCAGGATTGCACACGTGCACACACATACACACAGGTTCATATCTTGTAAAGCCAGGGTGTTTTCATACTCTCCCCCGCGCCCCCGTTCTCCTTTTAGTTTGGGCAGCTACGTGGAATATTTGAGATTCTGATCTGTTCCCACCTGCTCTTCCCTCAGTTCTGTGCACATTGGGCATTGCCTGTGGCTCAAAGGAGTAAGGCGCCGGCTCCATATGCCGGAGGTGGTGGGTTCAAACCCAGCCCCAGCCAAAAAAAAAAAAAGTTCTGTGCACATTTGAAAATGGACTCCCCTAACTGGCGACCACCAGGGGGTGCCCAATATCTCGCAGTTGGATTGTAGATGGCACAGGAGGGAAGAGACAGGTGTGTCTGAGGGCTGAAAAAGGTGAGAAGTCAGGTTTTGACAAAGGCATGAAAGAAGCAACCCGGGGGCTTCCTACCTGGGTCACTCTTCTCTGCAAACGCCACAATGTGGATCCCATTCATATCATCTTCCTGTAGGAGAGAAGAGTCCAAGGTTACACCCCCAGGGGGAGAGACACAAAGGAGGGAGGCAGGGCCTCAGAGGCTGCAATGGAACCGGGAGGCAGGCGGAGGTGTGGGAGGGGCGTGGGCACAGCCGCACAGAGGGAACAGAGGACGAGCAGGGGGCCCCAGAGGCAGGGGGTGCTGACGGGCAGCCGGCTGGGATGCAGGGGACTTCCACCAGGGATTGCATAAATGACTTTGCAAGACGGGAGAGCACCAACTACACACAAGACATGAGCAGTAAATGGGTCTCACTTCCGTGGTCTGCTGGGTCCAGGAGAGCGGCAGCAAAAGGCAAAATGAGGAAGAGCGTGAGCGTGAGCGTGAACGAGCCGGGGCTGTAACAGCAGCAGTCCCTCCGGGCAGCTCAGCTTGACAAATTCACCACCAGGGACACCATCAGTGATGCCCCAGAGGATGAAAGCTTATGAATGCTGCGGACAGATCCCGAAACCATCCCCAAATGTGCAGCACACAGAATCACTGAGGTCATCAGCATGTGGGTCGATGCTGCTCACATATAACTCGTGTATAAGTATAGTACTTCTGTTAGGATCCGGCCGGAACCTCTTACTGAAGAAGCAGAACCTGTAGGGGACACTTTGCTACTGTGAGGGGGTTTCCTTGGGATTCTTTCTGTTCTTTCCACAAAGCTTGTCAAATTAGTATAGGACTCTAAAGCATCTCTATGAATGTAGGAGTCTCCAGGAAGAGGCTGGAAGCTGGGCCTAAGGCAAGGTGACAGCATGTGACTGAGAAAGGGGTAGGGGGTAAGGGAAAGAAACTAGAGAGAGTATTTTATTTATTTATATTTATTTATTTATGTATTTATTTAAGACAGAGTCTCACTTTGTCACCCTGGGTAGAGTACCATGGCATCATAGCTCACAGCAACCTCAAACTTTTGGGCTCCAGTGATCCTCTTGCCTCCGCCTCCCAAGTAGCTGGGACTACAGGCACCGGCCACAACACATGGCTATTTTTACAAACAGGGTCTTGCTATTCCTCAGGCTGGTCTTGAATTCCTGAGCTCAGGCAATCCACCTGCCTTAACCTCCCAGAGTGCTGGGTTTAGAGGCATGAACCACTGCACCTGGCTAAAGAGAGTATTTTAAATTTATGGGCAAGCAAAGGGCATGTCATGTTTCCCTGCCCTGGACAGAAAGAATCACAGGCCTTATGTGCCCTGTGTGTCCTTCACATTGTTTATCCCTGGAGAAAGAAGAGCAAGAGCTTGGAGGGGCCTCTGTGACAAGAAATGTGATCTTGACCAGGTGCAGGGGCTTGTGCCTGTAATCCTAGCAACTTTGGGAGGCTGAGACAGGAGGATTACTTGAGTCCAAAAGTTTGAGGTTGCTGTGAGCTATGAGACCAGCCTATGCAAGGACTGAATGCAGGACTGAGCCCCACCAGGGACTTTCTCTGAATCCCACAGCCCTCGCTACTCACAAAGTGAGACACCCCCATCTCTACAAAAAAACTTCTAAAAATTATCCAAATGTGGTGGGACATGCCTGTCATTCCAGCTGCTTGGGAAGATGAGGCAGGAGGATTGCTTGAGCTTAGACGTTTAAGGCTGCATTGAACTATGATGGTGTCACTGCACTCAAGCCTAGGAGACAGAGTGAGACCCTGTCTCTAAAATAAATAAAATTAAAGAAATAAATAATTAAATAAATGAGATCCTCAGGAGACTGGGAGAGCTGTGACAAAACTGGCTGAATACTGATATAGCAGACGTGGGGAGAGGGATGCATTGGGTACCCTGAATGTCATATCAGAATCATTCTATGGAAAAAACTCCAGGTGGCTCAACCGTCCCATGATCTCTGTTTCCATTTCAATTGATTTTAATGCTGGTGCAATCCTATCTAAATGCTAATTTTTTTCTTTTGAGTTTGGAATGGACAAAGCCTCCAAAAATTCTAAGAGAGATTAAATGGGAAAATATTATTATTAAAAACAAGAGAGTGGGCACTGCTTTGGTCAGATTTTCTGAGGAATTGAATTTTACAGATCAATGTATGTACGTGTCTGCGTGCTTGTGCACCAGTTTATTGCACAAATCCGACAGCAGCCAGAAGGGGAGGCTGAGGTTTCACGGTTCTACATTTGCTATTATTGCCAGACAGAGCTCCCCAATCAGTTCTCATTAGGCCGTCTCGCGTCCCTGTCTCCTGCCATCAGTTGGTAGTGCACGCCATTAACTCAGCGAAGCAGGCCTCATTTCTGTATGCCCTTCTAGAACGCATTGGAAATTGGTTTTAGAATTAAAAATCCATACTTGTTTTCCTTAGAAAGGCTGTTCATAATATGACAGTCATTCCCCAGACCTGAGACAGTCCCTGAATGGAGAACTGTCACCAAGGGAAAGAGTGTCTGTGCGTCTCAGAGATTCAGCACATGAACCTGTATTGAATACCCTCAAAGAAGCAGGGCTGTGCTAGGTGCTAGGCATTTTCAGTACTAGACTCAGAGAGCAGGAATCCATGGGCAAGCTGATCAGCCGGGGTTACTCAGGGAGAGCCATCATGCTCGGGGGAGGAGGAGCCGAGCTGAATGCAGGACTGAGCCAACCGGGGACTTTCTCTGATCCCACAGCCCTCGCTACTCAGGCCACCCATTTGGACTTTAGATCACATTTCCTTGGAAATTCACAAATCTTCCCTCCTCAACTGGATAGCAAGCTCTCTAAGGAAAGGGTTTATGCCTTAAAATAACAACGATGATTAAAATGGCAACAACATCTGGCATTTGCCACTTTTTGTGTAAGTGCTATCTGAGTACCTTGTCTTGAAATCTCAAATGAAAGTCACTCCTATTTAATGGTTACAGAATTGAAGTGACTTATACAGAGCTGGATGTGATAGAAATGGGATTCAAGTCATTTATCTCTGGCTCTAAAGCCCACTGTCTGGATTCATTCAGGCTCTGCTACAAGAAACTTTCACAAATCGCATAGCTTATAAACAATAGAAATCTATTTTTCACTTCTCTAAAGGCTGGGAAATCAAGGTACGGTCACATCTGGCGTCTGGGGAGGGGCCTCTTTCATGGACAGTGCTTTCCTGGGTGTCCTCACGTAAGTCACCAGCAACTCCCTGGGCCCTCTTTCATAAGGGCACTCATCCCACAAGGACAGAGCCCTCATGACCTAATCACGTCCCAAACACCCTACATCCTAATACCATCACCTTGAAGGTTAGGATTTCAATGTATGAATTTCGGGGGACACAGCCACACTCTCTCTCACTACCCCACCAGCAGAACAGGCTCCATGAATTGATGGCGCCTCTAAGAGTTTGCAGATGTTGCAAACTCAGGTCAGCAGCTCTTACTTACATTGAAAGAGGCAGAAAAAGAGCCTTCACATAAAGTGACTGAGCACAAGATCCCCCAGAGAACTGGACACCTAGACATGGCTCTGATGAACACGCTCCTCTGGACTCCCAGCATGTCGTGTGCAGCCCCTGTCACAGCAGGGAGCACTCTGGGCTGCCACCACGTGTCTGGGGACCGGTTCATCTACTCAGCCCTGAGAAGACAGTACCATTCATGTTTATAACCCCAGCGCTTACCACAGAGGTTCTTTCTGATGCCTATTGACTCAAAAAAGAATACGGCAATGAAAATCTTACTCACTGAAGAATATTTGACAATCTTAAGAGATACCAACAAGAAGCCAAACTTACTGTTATCCACGAAGGGAGCACAGCACTCCAGTTAGTATTCTGCTGTTTCCTCCCAGTCTTTGTTGACTATGTGCTTGTTCTCATGTTGAATGAAGCGATGCAAAGATACAAGGTAACCCCTACAACTAGCGGGCTCCCTAATGAAGGGGCAATGAAGTGACCTCCTTGTTGTCTGGGGTCTCTGGCCCTGTTTTGGAAGTACTCTGCTGCTGGCAATAGAGGGAAGATTCCTTTAGAAGTAATTGCTGACTCCCATGCCCTGGGGGCAGTTGCCCAGGACCCTGACTGACCTCTTGTCAGGGTAGAGGGAGAGTC
Organism: Otolemur garnettii; assembly: GCF_000181295.1. NCBI lineage: Eukaryota > Metazoa > Chordata > Mammalia > Primates > Galagidae > Otolemur > Otolemur garnettii. The sequence goes on along the minus strand of NW_003852468.1, from coordinate 5,684,654 downwards.
TCCAAGGGGAATGATGGGTCACTGCATGGTCTTGATTGTCCTGCTTCACCTTGATGTTCACTGAATCTTCTCAATAAATAAATAAATAGCTCTCTGATTTACACACAGCAAGTATCACTGCACACCAGCTGCCTTTTTTTTCTGACATGGAGTAGTTGTTACCCTGGCTAGAGTACTGTGCTGTCATGGCTCACAGCAACCTCAAACTTTTAGGCTTAAGTGATCCTTTTGCCTCAGCCTCCTGAATAGATGGGACTACAGGTGCCCACCACTACACCCAACTAGTTTTTCTATTTTCAGTAGAGACAAGGTCTTGATCTTGCTGGTCTCCAACTCCAGATTTTGAGAAATCCACCAGCCTTGGCCTCCCAGAATGCTGGGATTATAGCATGAGCCACCACACACTCGCCCCCCCCCCCACCAGGTTCTTTAGTAATAATATATGATGTGTTTTCTGTGGTTTGATGCTTTAAAAACCTGCACAATTGGGGACAGTAAAAGGTCAATAGTTGCTTTGTCACTAGCTAGTTTTCTTGTTTCCTTTAAATATTTTACGATGTTTTGGGAAGTAGGTGTTGAAGATAAAGACTTTTAAGTTTATTAAGCATGTTCCACAACATCTGTGGTTTAAGTTGCTGTGGCCACGTGGCTGATGGAGGTGCCACTCTTTGGAGCCCCAGGGGCACAGGTGGATCAGGAGGGGTTCTGGGGAGCAGTTCCTCAGTGGCCCTTATAACTCAGTTTATTTCTGCTGCTTCTTTTCTAGAGATGTGAAGATGACCCTTGAGGGGGCCTGTCCTCCCGTTCCACCCTTGCTGGAGACTTGGATGGAGGAGCTGGCTGGGTCTGGTCAGCCCTTCTGGGAAAGTCAGTGGCTATTCCAGGATGGGGTGCTGGGAAGGAATAAGTCATTCTACTTGCCCTTTTCTCTACCTGGTTAAATCCACAGTACCCTTCCCCAGTTGGAAAACAATTCGGTATGTGCTAATGTGGAAAGTATGAGCCAACATTGTTATTTTATATTATAGCAACAGGCTACAATAGAGAAAAGAGAGCAGAAAATGGGTTCTCATGAAGACAGACAGTAAACTTCCCGAACAACGATCTGCCTCTAAGGTGACAAGAAGGAGCATTTTTGCAGCCCTGTTGGGAGCTGGGGGTGTCTGTGGTTGGGGGAGCATGTGGCTATCTGGCTCTCAGATGTCACACAATCTCAGGGTGACACTGCTATGTCAGTATGGTGTGTCTTGGAAGAAAGTCCTATGGTGTTGTATTCTCACCCTTCCTGAACCCCAGACAATTGAGACTTGGCTTTTGGGGATAAAGGAGATAAAAAGAAGAACTAAGGATAGAGCCGTAGCAGGACAGAACAGCAATAATCACTCTAATTTAAAATGGCATTCTGGGTCATGACAAATAAAGACCAAAAGTCTATTCCAGATTAAAGACAACCAAAGAAACAGAGCAAGCCAATGCAGTGTGAGATTTGGGGCTGCACGGGGTCTGGGAGAAAGAAAAGTTTCTAGTCACTTTGAATAAGGCCCATAGATTAGATACTAGAATTAGCATTAATTTCCTGATTTTGATAATTGCACTGTGGCTACATGTGAGAAAGTCCTGAAGTATTTAGGGATAAAGGGCAATTGCATCTGCTACTTACTCTCAAACACGTCAGAAAAAAGTATACATATATACGCCTGGAATCCTAGCACTCTGGGAGGCCGAGGCGGGTGGATTGCTTGAGCTCATAAGTTCAAGACCAGCCTGAGCAAGAGCAAGACCCCATCTCCACTAAAAATAGAAAAATTAGTCTGTTATTTTGTCGGGGACCTGTAGTCCTAGCTACTCCGGAGTCTGAGGCAAAGGATCATTTGAGCCCAAGAGTTTGAGGTTGCTGTGAGCTATGACACCACAGCAGTCTACCCAGGGTGACAAAGTGAAACTGTTTAAAAAACAAAACAAAACATATATATATACGTGTAAGAGAGATGGAGAGTATGATAAAGCCAAGGTGGTGGAATGTTAGTATTTAGGGAACCTGGATGAGAAGGGACGGAATGCTTCACACTACTTTTGTTAAGTCTGAAATTACCGGAGAGTAAAAAGTAAAAACAATTTTTACAAAGCATATTATTTTTAAAGCACCATTATACTCTTTCATTATTATTTTAAAATCTAGTAATAAGACCTTTTAAGGGTTAACCTTTTGAATGGGTTTAAATGTTAGGAAAATATGTTTCTGCCATGCTAGGTGGTTCTTAACTAGCACCCTCCTCGAGACTGGTTGATTTGCCCCTCAGTGTCACCTCTACCTCCAAACAGCCACATAAGCTACAAGCCAGTCACAAGGGAGTGGCTAGTTCCTCCCTGGTGGTTCTGTTCACCCGCCACTTCAGACTCTGAATTAAAGAACAAACTAAATAAATGCTTCCATATCAATCCCTTTGACCCCACCCCACACCCAATTCCAGTGGTTCCCTGTGGGGACGCGCCAGTCTGGGAGGCATCCTGGAGAAGACGTGAGCTTTGACTCCAGATGGCTAAACGCAAGTTCTAAGAACTAATCTGCATTAATTATGTGTCCCTAAGTGGTCGGTCAGAGTGACCATGTACACAATGGGAGTGAACCGGCTCTGCGTAACTCCAGAGCTGTTGACAGTGACAAGAGAGATGACACATGGAGCGCTTTGAGCAATGCTCCACCAACGCTGGTGGTTATTATTTATGAAATTCTGTACAAAGCCGGGGCAAGGGTGGGAGGGGTATCTCCGAGGCCCCCTTTCTAATACTATTTGAGCCACCTGACCTGTTGGCCGTGACATAGGCCTAGAGGACAAGCTGCCTCGCTGCTTCCCAGTGCCTTGAGTTGGTATTTAAAAAAGCAGCTGCCATTCATTAAACTGGTGTCTACTATGCTCTGAACTCTTCATGTCACTCATCCTTACAAATATTCCCAATTTAAAATGGGAAAACTGAAGCTCAGAAAGACCACCCTGACTCGTTGTCCAACACAAAGCTACCAGGCAGCTGGCATGTCTGTCTGACTTACGGCCTGAGCTGCTGCCCCTGGACTCCTGCCAGCCAAGGAGTGGACTCCGTAGTCCCTGTGGGAAGTGAACTCAGTAGTCCCTGTGGGAAGTGAACTCAGCGACAGAGTAATGTTGCCCAATGAGTAGGACCAAAGAGCCAGACTCAGATCTCCGGAGAACTGGGTTTTAACTGAGGGTGACGTTGTCCATATTTCAAACACTGTACCAGCCAGACACTCACCCCAACCAAATAAGACTTAGTTCAAGTTTGGAGACTTAATCAAAGGGACCCTCCTCTTGGAGTGTATATACTTAGAGAATATACCCATATCTGAAAGGCAGAAAGAGCTGGCCACTTTCTTACCCATGTTTCAAACATATCTTCTGGGCGCAGGCGACGTAGAGTAGGTCTGGGGGAAAAAAAAAAGCATTTCCTTGAGTCGGAATCACCATGGCAGATACGGCAGCCTCAGCACCGGGAACGGTCGGGTGAGATGGTGGTTCATTCCCAAGAGTGTGAAGAGCCCTAAAAACTATTTCTCCCCTAAGAAACATACCTGCTCAGATGCAGCTGGGCCTACACCACTCAGCCTTTCCACAGACCCACTCCACCCAAGGATTGGAAAGTCTGTTACAAACAGCGGGTCAGAGGGCTCAGGGTCAGCTCATTCCCAGGGCGAGCAGCCGCTGCCCCCCTCACAGACTGCTGCCACCGCTGAGAGCCTGCAGCAGGCCTGGAATGAGGAGACCTCACAGAGAAAACAGAAAGACTCAGTTCTCTAGCCCCAAACTGCTTTTTTTTTTTTAATCACCAGAGACATACCTCGAAAGCCCTATGGGAATGTTTAGGGGAGCAGGTGGGACCTATATTTTGCTCATAGTTCATTCCTTTCTAAATGTTGGCAAATACTGCCAGACATGTTAATATGTTTCTCCAAGTCCTGCCTCCCAGAAGGACTGGGACTGTCCTGATGAGGGGACCAGGATGCTCCAGGTATAGTGAACACACTTCTGCATACACTTGAAGGTGGCCGGGTGGGGTGGTGAGCCACGGTCCCATAGTGTCCCTCCCTTAAGAACAAGGGTCAGCAAACTGCAGCTGGTGGGTCAAATCTGGCCAGTGCCTTCTGTTTCTCTAAACAAACTTGCACTGGGATGCAGCCACACCCGTTTGTTTGCACATGATCTGAGTTGCCTTCATGCTACAGCGGCCGAGTTGAGTGGTTGCAACGGAGGCCATCTGGCCCGCAGAGCCTGAAATGTGTACTGTTTGGTTCTTTACAGCAGTTTGCTGATTCATGCTACAGCTACTCTAAATGGTGTCAAGTGTTCCTCTCCCAGAAGTTCTGTGTATAGAATGTTCTTCCTTGCCTAAGTTACTTAACTATTCTAAGTTTAATTTCTTGATCTCTATAAAGTTGAGATAACCATAATTACCTTGTAAGGTTAGATAAACTAGTTTTCATGAAGCACTCAGCCTGGTACTTGGCATATGGGAAGCTTTCAATAAATTGCCATCATTATTAGTGTAGAATTTTGTTTCTATTTTGCTCTGGCTTTGAGGGGGTTTGCTGACTTGGGGGGGTTAGTTTAACACTGCTTGAGAGTGCAGACTCATATTCAGAAGTAGGAAGGTCCCTGCTGCTTATCCTGGTCACCAAAGCTGTACTACCGAGGCCTGTTCTGCTGGGGTATAGACCCGGAATGCTGCTCTTGGTGGGTCTGCGATGTCAGCACTGGGGACACCCCAGCGTCCCCACCCCCCGCTGGCCCTTGCAGCCACCTTTGATGCTCCTTCACAAACTCCACGATCTCCTCTTCTGTGTAAGGCTTGTCAGGGATGACAACAGGCTCGTCCATAAATGGCTCATAGAAGTCAACCTCATTCATCTTCAAGGACAATTTCTTTGCCACCTGTAACAGGTAGAAATAAGATGAAGTTTGTTTGAATGCTGGTCTAGAGAAGCGATGGGTTGTCCATCTAGGAGCAGCGCGTGGTGTGTGTATTCTCTGCCAAAGACACAAGAGCAGTTTTAACTTCAATGTTGAGGTGGTAGGAACACACCAGGTAAGTCCTGGAATGAACAGAAAGAAAAAGGCTTATCTGGCCAACGAGTGTCAGACAGCGGCTGGGAGCAGCTGGATTGAAAAGTAGGAATTTAATCCCATCTCCATCACTCTCCTGTGTTTGTCAGGAGGGATGAGGAATTTAATCCCACCATCTCCCTCTCTCTACTGTGTTGGTCAGGAGGGACGGGGAAGTGGAGGCCAAGGGAGCTTGCTTACTGTCCCGAGCTGTGTGGATTCCACTGAACCAATTTCAATAGGACAGGCAATTAGTGGAAATTCCTACAATGTGCAGGTACTCAGAATCAGAAGCCAACCCATTAATCTGTCCTTGATCAGCTCGCAAACTCACAAACTGTAATTGCTATTTGGATTGGGGCACTGTCCTATGGTGAAATCTGTCAGCATCAGGCTTGCTTGATGGTTTTCCAGGCTGTGGGAGGCAGTCACAAAGTGACCAACCATCCTGCTTTGTTTAGGGCGGTGCAGTTCCCAGGATACAGGACTTTCACGGCTAAACCTGGATAGACCCCAGAAAAACAGAAAGACTTGATCACCTGATGACAGATAAAAATCTCACGGCACCAGCCCGCAGCCTGGAAAATGTTTTCTCTCTCGATTCAGGGGGCCACACAGTCAGTGTGTCGGCAATGCAGAGCGGTTGCTGTGTTGGCCGGCACGGCTGCTGAACTCAGGGCCTCTCTTTGTGAAATGCTTTGAGAGGCCTGGAATGTGCAATGCTCTATAGAAAACCAAATGCCATTCTTCTCAGTTCAGTGCTGTGATCCAAGAAAGCCCAGGGACGAACAGTGGCTCCCTTGAAACTGAAGAGGAATTGCCTAAGAGCCGACGCTCTGTGGTGGTAACCCATGGTGCTGCGACCCAGGGCAGCGTGACTCAGTGCGGGGGGAGGAACTGCATGTTACATAAACTCGTCTACAAGGGGGTGCGTTCTGAGGAGACCCTGACGTTCATCCGGCTTGGGTCATCAATTGCTATTAATTCCAGGTCATTATATTCCAAAAGACAGTTCTTATAGCACTTAAGGGAAGGAAATGCTACCATCCTACTCAGAGATAAAGAAAATAGGCCGTGTTAAGAGCTATGGTCAGTCAAAGGAGATTTTATTGTCATTTAGAATTTGAGAGGGAGATGTGGAGTTTTTTCCTTGCTTTCCCCCTCTTCTCTGGGGTTCCGGGTGGGGCGGATGAGGAGGTGATGAGGCAGGGAGCCAGGGAAGGGCAGCAAACAGACAACCAGCATTTGAGTTTACACACAGTTCTGTGCAAGGCTGGGCCCCTGGTGGAATGGGCTTGAACTTGACATTGGGGTCTGAGTTTTTGAGTTCACTTACTACATATTCTAGAAACTAGAAAGAAAGCTGTGCTGTGAATTGGTCAAACGAATGAAAACAGTCATAATAGCACACAAACCAGGGTTTAGTATGTGCCAGGCACTGTTTCCAAGTGTTTTAGGTTTACTAATTTATTTAACCCTCACTTTGATTTCCTGAGGTAAGAATATTATTACATTTATTTTACAAATGAGGAGCCTGAGGCACAATTTGGAGAAAGAAGTTTTCACAATCACACACCTGGAGGGGGTAGAGGCGGAATTCAAACCCAGGCCATGGAACATTCTAACCCTCCAACTCACCTGCACGCCAACCTCCTTTTCATTTGGAAATTACCTTCTCCTTGACCGTGTAAATGAAGGAATAAATTACATGTGCCTGTAAATATCGCATTGGTGCTGCGCGTGTTTTCCTTGTTCCTCGTAACGTGTTCTCGTCAGGTGGTTCTCCGTCACACCTGCTGAAGGAGCTTCTCAGAACCACTGCCGAGGTGAGCAGTGTGGTGCGCCTGGCATGTGAGCGTGTGTGTGAACATGTACGCATGTGGCGGTGGGATCTCTGGTTCCGGAATGCAAATCTGTGTCCACAATGTTACAGCTATTAATATAAAACTGGATTTTTGTAGGCCTTAAGTTTAGGTCTTGGAAACCCTGAGTAGAATTTTCCAGGAGTCTCTTCACTATCTCCCCATCACCATCATAAAGTGCCCCCTTCTTATATCTCAGAGGACCCCTTTCTTTTATTCTTATAATGTGGTACTGGATACTAAGGGCGGAAGGAGAGTGGACTGATGGAAGCACTTATTCATTCATTTATTCAGTGAAATATGTATGGAGCCCCCCTATCCAAGGTCGTGTTCCAGGAGCAGGCCTGGTTCATGGGCATTACAATTATGTAAGAGAAGATTGTACTATTAAAAGCTAAAGGCTCGGCGCCTGTGGCTCAAGTGGCTAAGGCGCCAGCCACATACACCTAAGGTGGCGGGTTCGAATCCAGCCCAGGCCCACCAAACGACAATGATGGCTCCAACCAAAAACTAGCCAGGCATTGTGGTGGGCGCCTGTGGTCCCAGCTACTTGGGAGGCTGAGGCAGGAGACTCACTTGAGCCCAAGAGTTAGAGGTTGCTGTGAGCTGTGATGCCACAGCACTCTACCCAGGGGAACAGCTTGAGGCTCTGTCTCAAAAAAAAAAAAAAAAAAGAGCTGAATAGGGCCATACACATGAGTTCTTTCAGGCTTTTCTTTTTTTAACTTGTTGGGATAGATTTTGATAAAGACAAGAAAACTACAAAGCGCAGTGCCATTTTCCTGACATTTGCATGCATATAAATTTTGATACAGATAATTTTTCTGCATCTTAGTAACACATTTCAGTCATTGTCAATGAAATCAACTCAGAATGAATTTAGGCCTCCTCCGTATCTATCTTCTCTGTTATCTTTGTTGAGACAGTCAGAGCTCCCTTTGGCCCTAAGGTGATTCAAAAGGGAAAGTAGTTATTCATCTCACAGTTCACTGAGAGAGGGGAACAGACATCGGGAGGAGACGTGAGACAGTAAGAGCCGACACTTTCCAGGCTGTAAGCTACAGAAGCGTGGACACCAGCTCGGCCCTTTGACCCCTTTCTTCCTCCAACTGCTTCCTCAGAGAGGTTGCGCCTCTGTGTGACTTGATTCAGGATCAGGATCAGCAGATCAGCATGGGTTTCAAACCTGAGCACCCTGTAAAATTCCCTAGGACACTTTTAGAAGATGCAGACTCCTCGGCCCTACTGCAGCCCTAAAATGTCTTAAGTTTCCAGGAGGGGGGCCAACAGATTAATGGTTTTAAAAGCTCCATGGGGAATACCAGCGCTGACAGCGGCTGGGAACTACTGATTCCAAAATCTACATCAGCAGCCTTGACATCTCACCCTCTTTATGGTTCTCCAGTTCATTTAATAATATTTATCGGTTTGTTCATCTATCTACTTTCTGTCTTTTCATCTTTTCTTCTCCGCTCTAAATTCTACAAGAGGAGGAAACTTTTCCTCAATGTCATGCTCCTGGCACTGAAAAGAGTTCCTGACACATAAACGACACTCAATAAATACTTGTTGAGTCAATGAATGAATTACTGACAGATACCGCAAGGTGAATGTTTTCCCAACTAGTAGGAAATAGGACTCCTAACCCCATCTTATATTCCTTTCTAGATTCTTCTTCCTAGACTTGCAGTGTTTTAAGTAGCTTCCCAAGTTTTGCTGTCTTGAAGTCAAAACTTGCTATCTTACATTACTTGGGGGTTTTATCTTCTTCCACTCATTCATCTCATCAGTGATCTTGTTACATCAATTTCTCCCAGTTAGATTTTTCATCTCTGTGATTGTATGACTGCTTTCTGGTTCCTTTCCTCTCCTGACTTCAAACCTGTATAAAATACCTCCAGGTCCCTCTGAGATCCCCAGGGGTGTGTTGTACAGACGTCATGACATTTATACTTTTCCCCCTTTTCTGCTCTAGCACCTCCTGCTGGACAGCACTGGGTACAGCCATGCCTTCTGGCTCCCCACCCCCACCCTAGCTCATGGGTACAAAGTGTTTTGTTTTGTTTTTGAGACAGTCTCACTCTGTCATCCTGGGTGGCATCATCATAGCTCACAGCAACCTCAGTCTCTTTGGGCTCAAGAGATCCTCTTGCCTCAGCCTCCTGAGTATCTGGGACTACAGGCACCTGCAAGATATCGGCTACTTTTTCTATTTTTCGTGGAGACGTGGGGGGCAGGAGATCTCAGTCTTGCTCAGGCTGATCTCCAACTCCTGAGCTCAGGTAATCCTCCAACCTTGGCCTCCTAGAGTGTTAGGATTCCAGGTGTGAGCCACTGTGCCTGGCTGTGGGTACAAGTTCTAAAGTCCCAAATGGCCTCAGCGTCCTCTCAGTGCCACCACTCTTCCCATGCTTCTTTCTTTTTTTTAAATGTTACGCAACTCCACAAGGCTTCAGGCACAGTGGCTCCTATGACTCAGGGTCTTACAGAGCTTTTAGTAAAGCAGCTTTCTGAGTTTTTAATTATGGCCTATCCTCACCTTCTTCATGGGGCACAGATATGAAGCCACACAGTTGGCCAGGGAGGCACTTCTGAAAACAGAGACAACTCTGAACACAGAGGGGAACCACCCTCTAAGAAATGAAGACTTTGTCACTTGGCCAGGCTTGTCTGCCCGCCTGTCTTCCTTCAGAGGGTTCTCACCCAGGGCCCCCTGTGCTGATCCTGGCCCCTCGGGACTAGGCCTAATGGATGCAGTTCAGGCTTCTTGCTGCCTCCCTTCTCTGCTCGTGTCCTGAACCAACCTCCTGTCCTTCTGGGCCTTGACGACTGTCTTCTAGTTCATAACAGTATCACGGCTGGGCTGGTGTTGATGGAACGCGTGCTGTGCGCCAGACCCCAGCTGAGCATTTCACGTACACTGCTCTTTCCTCTCGAGTATAGTAGCACAAAGCATCGACTCTGAGGTCAGGCCGGCCTGAGATCATAGCAAGCTTCATGATTTGTTGATATGTGACTGTGGGCCACTCACCTACTCAGCCGCATCCTTTGTAGAATTAGAATACCGATCCCCTGTGACAGGGGTATTGAGATGAAAGGAGAGAACCCCCCCCATAAAGCCCTCATCACAGACTCTGCCACCGAATAAGTACTTAATAAATGGTAGTTATTATTCTTTTTAAATATTCTTGCTCAAGATCTCTCCCAACTCTAATCCGACCAACGAGGGTAAACTTTTTTCAGGTTTAAATTATATGACTTAGATTGTAGACCTCTCTCCTGGGTTATAAACTCAAAGACAGGACCCTGTACATAGAAACGGTTCATTACACACATGAACTGAAAGTGACCTCTTTCCTCCTGCCCTTCCCGGCTCCAGCCCCCACGGGCTTCCTCCTGTTTTTCATGGAATATGTGAACTTGGTAAAGTAAAGGCCCATGAGCACTGCCCATCAGCTGTCCTGCTCCTCCCGTTAATTTAGACTTGAATTTGACCAAGAACTTAGTTTGTCCTAGATCTATTTGTTCAGTGAGTACAGGCGGTTCAGGGCTCTCAGTTGGGATGTGTGTGTGTTGGGAGGGGGTGGGGAGGTAGGATGATGTGTGTGTCATATACGTGTGTTACACATGTGTGAAGGTGGGGCAGGTGTGCCCGGCAACCCAAGGGCAGGTGGACAGTCTTTGTGACGTACAGAAAAGAAAGCAGGTTTGGGGCAAAGGTTGCCCTAAACCGGGATCCCAGTGCTACTACTCACTTGCTGGACACCATGGCTATCACCTAACCTTTCTAAATCTCTTTTCTTTTCTGGGAGAAGAAGTTCTCTAAGGAAGAGTTTTTACCTTTCAAAGGTGTTTAAAGGATTATCGATAAAATAGATGCAATACATCAAATTGTTTCCAACACACAAAAAGCATTCGATCAACAAATACTAGCCACTTTAGTAGTCAAGGGATCTAGGGTGCAATACTCTGACTATAGCAGAACCCAAATAAATAACCCATGATTCAAGGTCTCTCTCTCTCTGCTGTTCTTTGGCTTATGAAATCACTTTCTTTGTTTTTAAACTAAAGAGCATTTGGACTGTAGAAATGTATATCTACCCTATGTCTAGAAGATGGAGGTAACTTTCTAAAGCACCAGGGCTTCAGATGGTCAATGCCCCTTCCCTTCCATCACCCACGCTAGCCCAGCAGAGGGGAAGGCGTGCAGCCCCAGGAAGGGAGGGAACCAAGGAAGCAAGGGCTCGGGGCCCAGGCACACTCTGGGCGCGCACAGTTTCCATTCTCAGGCTGTGACAAGGTAAGGGTGGGCCATCCCTTCTTATTAGATGTTTTCAGAAACATCCTTATGTCCTCTGATTTTTGTGCTCTTCTCTCATTCAATAATGATTTACTGCCACATCCCTAACACGTCAGGGGAAAAAGGCAAAGCAACACGGTTAATGTTGCTAAAAGGAAAGACAAAGCAGCGAGAAGGTCACATTTTAACCCTTCCTGCCTATAAAACTGTTCGAATTGGAGTCTCACAGGTACTTACCCCTTTGTCAAAGGTGGCAAAAAATTTGATGTAAGGCTGGAAGTGTTCAGATGCCTCTTCAAAAGCCTTGTAATCTAAGAGGAAAGAGACGAAAGGGAGAGACATTTTCAAGATGCACAATCTTCTCTTTTTTAAATGATGGAGAGAATGCCAGGCGCAGTGGCTTGTGCCTGTAATCCTAGCACTCTGGGAGGCCAACGCAGGTGGATTGCATGAGCTCAGGAGTTTGAGACCAGACCGAGCAAGAGCAAGGCCCCTGACTCTACTGAAAATAGAAAAACTAGCTGGGTATGGTGGTAGGCGCCTTTAGTCCCAGCTACTTGGGGGGCTGAACCAAGCAGATTGGTTAAGCCCAAGAGTTTGAGGTTGCTGTGAGTTATGAAGCCACAGTGCTTTACCCAAGGTGGCAGAGTAAGACTCCGTCTCAAAAATAAATAAGTGAATTAATGATGTGGAGAGAGTGGAAAGCCAATTAATCCTGATCGTATAGTTCTTCAGCAGGTATTTAAGTAGGTAATTATCTGGTACTACTTAAGCCCATGGTTTCCCCCTGAAAAGTCTGAGCTGACTGGCATTGAATCGCCCAGGATAACACCTCTTCCCCGTCCTTTCATGAAGTTCACAAATGGAAACAGAAAACGGGAAACCGAGAAATGATGAAGGAGAGAAAAAGATGTGAAAAACTCCAAAGCAGAAGAAACAGCTCTTTACGCAAACGCGCTGCTAGTGGTAATCACGCCCTCTAGAGAGTGCAGCTTCCCGAGAGGAGAAGGAAATCTACCCGACTGTGTAAAGTGACCTTAATCGGACAACATCACAGCAGCATTTAAACTCCTCAGTAGGAGCATGCTTGTTGGTGAATCTTAAGTTTTCTTTTCATTTTTTAAAGCTTTTTTAAAAATTCTTATGCCTTGAGAGAATTATTTAAATTTAATCAAGTCTATATTTGACCCTGGTCCCCAACCTGAGTCCAAATTGATCACGGTGGGCATGAGTCCCCATGAGTGCAGCAATGCCGTGCCTTGGCACACCCAGGCAGTTACCCAGTAACGTTACTCATTTTCAAGCCTTGCATGGGAGGGTGGTGGTGATTGTGGTGATGGTAGTTGGTCTGAACAATGTTATCATTCGGAGAATCAGTGAGCCTATGGTTCACTTTTAATAAGACTAACTTCTTTCCATTGTATGGAATTGCATGTCCCTTAACAATCAGAAGGAGAAGTTTTTGCTAGAATTCTGGGCTCACACAGAATTTTCCAAGATTTTATTTAAAAAGCCCTCTTTCATTGTCGAATAATGCTGGCTCAGGGGACACCAAGATGAGTAAGAAAAAGACACTGATCTTAAAAGGGTCTCGGCCTGGCAAGAGCTATGGACCCTTAACCAAGCACAATGTGGTGCAGTAGTTGCTGTAACAGAGGTGAGTGCAACAAAAGCTGGGAGGAGAAAGGAGCCGAACGTGTAAGATCACTCGGACCTGCTGAGACACACGCGACTGCCTCGGCCTCATAAAAGATACCCTGTAACCTGACAGCCCAGAGGACTGGGTAGTGGGGAGAAGGTGGCTGGGAGCATTTGAAGAACGCATAGGGGGAGGGGAGGAAGTGGACTGGCTAAAGCCACACCTAAGCCATCTGGGTCTAAGGCAGCAGTAGGCTCCATCAGAGTCCCCTGTCACCCAGTCTCCCTTCCCCCCCGAATTTCTTCTCACTCCCCAGAACTCCTGTCCTGATGGAAGGAAGGGCTTCAGCCTGCGTCGGGAGCCCCCTTCTTCTCTTGGACAGCTACATCGCTTAAGATGAAGGATGGGGCAAGGTGACCCTCTAGGTTAGTTATTCAAAACGAGGTTAAACTTTTAGCTTCACCCAAATAGCAATTTTCTTCCAGGACACTGAAATCTCATCTTCTCCTCTGTCTGACCTCCTGTTAGCTCTAGGTTTTCCTCACTCCCGTGTCCTGTTTGGATGCTGACTGGCTTCTTCCTGGTTCCTCCCCGTCTGACTCTCCAGTGTCCTTGAAGATTCTTTTCCCATCTTGAATAGGCTCTTGAATATTCAGTCTCCATCCTCTAGCTTATTAAAGATTTATTTTAGCATTTCCTCACCTCTGTTCCCAATCTCTCAGGGTTTTCCTTACTGGATGTATCAGACTTTACTACTGGGTGTTTAATAGCACCAGTTAGACATTCTGGAGAGAAATACTTTGAATGTTTTATCCCCAACAACGTGGTTTGGTTCTTCTTTCCAAATAACACAGTTTATCTTACACGGAAGAACCAGATCTGACTGTTGGAGGTAAAACATTCAAAAAAGCAGGTGAATGTGTCAAAACAGATCTTGTCTAACAGGGCATCATGGCAGACACCTGTAGTCCCAGTTACTCCGGGAGTCTTAGGTTAAGATCTTGTCTAACAGGGCATCATGGCAGACACCTGTAGTCCCAGTTACTCCAGGAGTCTTAGGTTAAGAGGATGTCTGGAGCCCAAAGGGACTGAGGTTACTGTGAGCTGTGATGATGACATGGCTCTCTACCCAGGGTGACAAAATGAGACTTCGTCTCAAAAAAACAAAAACAAAAGAAAAAAAAAACAAAAAAACCCTAACCCCACCATATTTTGAAAACTGCCCAATTTCATGTACTGATCGTGCAGCTACAATGAAAAGAAGGTACAAATACTTTTCACCAAGTTCTTTCTGAAAATTTTGAGATTCTAGTAATATTTATTTACAGAAAAGCTCTGTCATGTAAAGATTTGTTTGTGGATCTAAATTCTGTACAAAATGTTGTTATTAAAAACAGTGACTAATAACATCTAAACCCACCTCGCCCCTTTCTTTTTAGCTTGGGAACAAGATGAGTAAGGAGACCTCCCTCTGCTGTTTCACACTAAGGAAGGTTAACTGTCCAAGGAGAGTCTCATGAAAAGCCTGTCACCTAAGGAGTTGATAGAGAAATAAATTGTGCATTATACTCACTTTGAGAAAACTTTAAGGAATAATTACTGGTTTAAATAATTCTTGCTGAGAACCTTCCTGAATGTACTTAATTAAAAATTGCAAGGATTATGTAAAATATATAACATACTGACAAAGTCAATTTAAAAGGAAAACTTCAACCTTAAAAAGGAGGTTGAAATGATTCACTAGAAATTTTAAGTATAATTTTTTTCTTTTTCTTTTTTTTAGAGATAGAGTCTTACTTTGTTGCCCTCGGTAGAGTGCTGTGGCTTCACAGCTCACGGTAACCTCCAGCTTTTGGGCTTAAGCAATTCTCTTGCCTCAGCCTTCCAAGTAGTTGGGACTACAGGCACCCACCACAACGCCCAGCTATTTTTTTATTGTAGTTTGGCTGGGGCCGGGTTCGAACCCATCACCCTCAGTATATGGGGCTGGCGCTCTACTCACTGAGCAACAGGCACGGCCCAATTTTAAGTATAATTATTAAGACCAGTAGAGCAATATCCGTGCATTCTTAGGAAAAAGCTTTATCATTATTTTTAAATATAGAACACAAAAAAGTTGAATTAGATTTGAAATCCTTTCAAATCCATTGAAATCATCACAAGGAGTATGAATGTTACATTTATGGATGAAATGAAAAGTAATAGCTGTCTGATTGAAATTATTTTTACACCTTTGAAGGACACTTTAGAGACTGAATTATTTGAATTATGTCTAACGGCAAGAAAAGAATGTTCATTCATCAGTCAAAGAAAAAACAGTGACCATTGTGCTCCTACTTCCCACCGTCCACATGTGCAAGTGACGTCTCTTGTCAATGGTGACTATTAAGAATTTGAAGAGATCATCATTTAAAATATTAATCAGGGATTGCATGTTGCCATTTCAAGCATAAAATCTAATACCCAAAGGCTATATTGGAAGCAAGTACAAGATGCCTATTCAAAATTTAAAAACATTTTATTTGGAAACTTTTTACAATGCTGAATGTGATATATTTCTTATTATTCTGTTTTTTCTTATTGTTCTATAATATAAAGTAGGTAAGAACACTTCTGTTCCCTTCACCCCCCTTTGATGCCTTTCAAGCCGCGTCATACTTTATGTGTGCCATCACCTCAGTTTGTGAAGTTTTAAAAATACGGTCCAGTAGTTAAATCAATCGTGCCTCCACATGACCAGCTGTGTGATAATGGGCGTGTTGGCTGAAGCTTTCTGCTTCATCCTTTCATCATTATTAACATGCAGATTATAATGGTAATCACTTCCCAGGCTAGTTGTGAGAATGAAATTAAGACGTAAGCTCCAAGCACAGCACTGGCATATGAAGTGTGTTAATTAAGTACATTATTATGATTATTAGTTTAGGATAGGGAAGAAAGGTACTGGAAGGGGTGCTCATTATCCTAACCATGGCCTTGCCTCCCTCCGTCCGACCATGGCCTTGCCTCCCTCCGTCCGACCATGGCCTTGCCTCCCTCCGTCCGACCATGGCCTTGCCTCC
>NW_003852468.1:5634197-5668657 GCF_000181295.1 Otolemur garnettii | reverse complement strand
CCTTGCCTCCCTCCGTCCGACCATGGCCTTGCCTCCCTCCGTCCGACCATGGCCTTGCCTCCCTCCGTCCGACCATGGCCTTGCCTCCCTCCGTCTGACCATGGCCTTGCCTCCCTCTGTCTGACCATGGCCTTGCCTCCCTCTGTCTGACCATGGCCTTGCCTCCCTCTGTCTAACCATGGCCTTGTCTCCCTCCATCCAACCATGGCCTTGCCTCCCTCCGCTGCCATCCTGAGCTTAATAGAGGAGAAAGAAACATAAGGATGGAGACAAACTGAGGGGGCCAGACAAAGAAGAAAAAGAGAAATAGAAGGGAAGGAAATAAAGGGGAGAAAGTAGAAGGGGGAGGGGAAGCACCCAGAGTAGTCAGCCCTGACAGGGGAGTGTGCAAACTGAGACAAAATCACCTAAAGGAGAACCGGGGCGAGCCTCCCCGGCTGCTGCTTCCCCCAGCACATCTGTTTGAAGCCCTGTGAGGGGAGGCTTTAAAGACATGAATGAGAAGAGGGTTAAACTGGGTCCGTTTGAGAGAGAAAACAGGTGGGTGGTTGTTGGCGAAGTGACTAGGATGCTAGTGGACAGACTGGGTAAAGAAATGGTTTTGCAAATAATTTCAAAATATTTTGGGGTTTCCAGAAATAGTCACCAGCATCATGTTTGCAGCACTTATCGTAGGAGTGCTGCCAGATCATCTTTTATAGTCATGCCCACCCGTCTCTGCAAGGCTGAGACACCAGGAAAGGCTTAACTCCTTGGGGGCGCGCTGTCACAGCAGGGTTTTTAAAATGTACAGTACTCAAGTAGTTACCCTTCTGCCTGTTCTTCTGGACTCCCCACCACCCTCTCATGCCTGTACAGGTCCTGGTGATGCCACAAGAGACCCACGTTACCACCAAAACCTGCAAAGCGTTCAGATGGAATCCGCCCGCAAGTGCAGGCACACAGGTGGGCAGTGCAGTGGTCAGCTGAGGTGTGGCCAGCAACTTTCCCCACCCTGCCACAGCTGCTGTATCCAGCTGTATCCAGCCCCCCCAAAATTTTCCTCTCATGCTTTCCAGTTGACTGAGAAGCTCTCCAGCTGGTGACCACGGGAGCTGCTGTTGTCAGGGAAACCCTTCACTGTGTGGCCCTCGGTGGGGAGGATCCAACTGGGACCAGGCCAGGTGGGAAAAGTGGAGGAAGGAAGAGCTTTTCCTTCTTCAGGAAAAAACTCCCCCACCCACTTCAAGGCCAGAGAGCAGGACCCAACCTTAATGTTCTGTCAGCTCCCTCCCCATTTCTCCTAGTTTTCCAGAATGCTCTCCACTGCCCCAGGATTCCGACCTCTGTTCTATCCAGAAAAAGAGATGCTGGAGGTCCCTTTGCTCTGGGGATACTCTGCCATATCTTGTCGGGAGTCTAGGCTTTAGACGGACGGGCTGGGTGGACAGATAACTTACATTCGGAGTCCTCACTCTTGAAAAAGCCGATGAGCTTGATCTGGTCCTCAATGCGTTCAAAGGCTTGGACTTCCAGTTTGGTGTTAAGAATCTCCACTGGGTCTTCAATTAGCTGAAATCACACACACACATCACTGAAATATGTTCAAATAAGAGAACTCTTCCCCTCAGTGGGGAGCAGAGTCCTTCAGAGACAAGCTGCAGTGAGTGGCTTTGTGGCTGGTGCCTCCAACACCCACCCCACTCCTAACTGCTGTGGGCACAGCGGTGGTACGGTTTGAGGGGTTGATGTTGACTCAAGGGGTGGGATGATTGATCTGAGGTTAATTTTCTAGGAATAATTCTATTCCTCTGACCAGTTTTTCATTTTTTTTAAATTTTTTAATTGTAAATTAACAAATTATAGTTGTATATGCTATATATTTATGGGGTTCAAAGTGATGTCTTGACGTATGACTAGAACATGAAATAATTAAATCAAGCCAATTAACATCCGTCACCTCAAATACTTATTCCTTGTGGTGAGAACATTAGACATTTATTCTCTCAGTGATTTTTTTTTTTTTTTGCAATTTTTTGGCTGGGGCTGGGTTTGAACCCACCACCTCCGGCACAGGGGGCCAGCGCCCTACTCCTTTGAGCCACAGGTGCCGCCCCTCTCAGTGATTTTGAAATGTATAACACATCTCAGGAAAACCTTATTCCTCCTGTCCAACTGAGGCCCTGGGCATCATCTTCCAGTTCCCTCCACCTCCCGCAGCCCCTGGAAACCACCGTTCTACTCTCTCTACTGTGAGTTTGGTGCCTTCGTGAGAGCGGGCGCTTTAGTTTTCTGCACACAGTGTTCTCCAACGCCATCTTTATGGTTGTAAATGACAAAGTATATTTCTTTTTATGGCTGAATAGTATTCCATCGGGCATATATAACACCCTTTATTTATCCATCCATCTGTGGATGAACATTTAGGTTGATTCCCTAACTTTATTGCTCCAAGTGACTGACCCCAGAAGGATAGATTTGCTAAAGGCTTTAGGACAGTTCTTTACTCTCAAGAGGGCAATGGGAAGCCCAGATCTATTTTTTTTTCTATTATCAGACATGAATGAAGAAATGTGAGGTATCTGCTCCTGCTTCTAGCCGTCTCATAACTCTCTTGAGAATAATCAGGACACAGGCAACATACCAAAGCAGAATTATCCGTGATTTACAATGAAAAGCTGGAGCTAGACCCCTGATTTGATGAAGTCTAAAACCTGCTCTGACTCTGCCTAGTCTTCTGCTTATGTGGCTCAATCACACTGTCTATTATTTCAAGCAGTTAGAGTGTCATTTCCAGAGCCTCTCCCTAGCTGATAAAGTTGGGACAGTGCCATGTTGGCCCAGAGTTGTCCTGTTGCCCTTCCTTCGGGCTGTCAGTGTGGGTCAGCGGATGGCCAAGCAGGGTCAATGATCACTTTTTTTTTTTTTTTTTGTAGGCCTTCAACTCACTTCTAACCTTCTCTCTGGTTTTTGAGGCTATAGAGAAAGAGCCATAGATTACAGGGTGCTGGCTGGTAGATGCGGAACTGTCAGTATGGATTCAGTGGTAGGTATTTTATCTGAGCAAGAACATGTGTGCAAAGCATTTAACTGTATAGCTGTTGCTGAATGTGTGAGTTTCTCTATGCATGAAATATTTTAACAGCGTTTGTTCCTCTGTGTGTATGGATCTGAAGGTGTGGCGCCTTCTGGGCTGAGAGTGAGTATGATAATGGGGGGATCTTTAGTGCTACCCTGTCTGGTGCTCTGAGGAGATGTGGCTGATTGGTGCTCCTGTCCCTCCTCTCTCTTTAGGTGACTCCTTATCCCCGCCTCCCATGTCCACCGGCTCCTCTTCAGCAGCCATGGAGCAAGGCTGTAGGAATTTTGGTTGATGTTGGTGCATCCGTGGTAAGAAATTGGCACGTTACCACTGCATGGTCCTGGTTTCTCACCCTCTAGACCCTGATAAGCACTTTCTGGGGTGACCTGGGAGCCAGTTTCCCAGAAGTAGATGGCAGAATGATGTGGGTGCGCCTTAGCTTCTTCTGGAGCCTGAGAAACCTGTCTTAGACCAGGTCAGCTTTCCAGGCTTCTCTGTTCTCACTTTGGGGTTTTAGTTCCCTCTGAGCCCAGGCAGCTCCACACAGACCCCTGTGCTTGAACACTCACATCCAGGAGAAACTCCACCAGAACGTCAGCGGCAAACTCGCCGTCAAACTCGACTGTGCGGTCGCCCTTAAGGATGTACAGGCTTCCTTCTTCATTAAAACCTGGAAGAAAGAAAGAAGCCCAAGGACAAGGTCATCCTGGTGTAGCCAGATCCATGTGTCAGCTGAGGTCTGAGTCAGATTCCCTGGGTGATGACAGTGGGGTCACAATCAAGGGAACTAGACCATGTTCCCCCAAAGAACACCACCGGAGGGCTGGCAAAGTGGGCATTTAAAATTTGAAATAATTAGGAACTAATGATTCCAACTGGGTTTTAACTTAAGATAAAGCTGTTCTTCACCTCACCCCTGCTTTAGTTTTCTAAAAATACTACTGACCCCATGTCATTCTTCTTATCAAAAATTTGTAATGGCCACTGTCCACCTGACTCCTTAACCTGGCGTTTGAGTCCTTCCACAGTCTGAGGGCAGCCCCCCCCCCCTTTCTCCCTTGAAAGGTAGGAGTGCTTTCTATCTAGCTGGGCTTGGAGAAAGGCTTGTGTAGAGGACCCAGGCCCTGTCACCCCCGTTTCTGTCCCTTTTTTATCACTACTTGCCCAGCCTCTCTTCCCTGAAGTTTCAGATCCTCGGGGCACTAGAATTTTCCTTTACCTAAACTTATTGGAAATGCTCCTAAATTCAACTTCTCATTAAAATGGTGGGAAGGGAGATTATCCAGGCAGTAGGCTGCCGAGGGAGGAGGTAGGATTCATTGCAGTGTTTTTGACTCCAGGGAGAGAGTTGGACATATCTGTTCCCATGCTCAAGGGGAAAATATTTCTTAATATGTCTCCGGGGAAAGAGATGCCTTATCACTTTAGAGTCCTGTGTTCTTGCCTAACCTAATGTCTCCTATACTTTAAATCTTAAAAAAACATTCTGATCTTCTTGAAAATAAAACAGAAAATGCTTGTTTGTAATTTTCTAGGATAATGAACTTTTATGTACCTGAAGGTATTTATTGAACCACCACTAATCTTTTTGCTTCTGCGCTTATGACTCCACATCCAATTAACCTTTCTTCAAAGGTCCTGTTTTATAACCTCCTGCTATTTTTTTAACAGCCATTCTTCACCGATCATGCAGAAAAAGCCAAATGGGCAGTACATGTGTGGGCGTTTGAAAACCAGGAGTTGCCTCTCTTCTCTCTCCTTGGGATTACAAGGTAAGACTCTTCAAGTGCACTGCCCTTAAACATGACATATCGACAGGAGAGATTACAACTTCCATTGTGCAGCCACTTAACCGTTACCGACCTAAATCCTCCCTCTCACCCTCGATGATACTGCCCAGCTGGGGTTCAGCCTTAAATTTACAAACCACAGGGACACTTAGTCACCATTAATGCTATCTTTTGTTGGCTGCTTCAGCCAAGAGGCAAGGAAATAAGAAATAACAAAAGAAGAGATTTTAACTCTCTCCGAGAGATCAGAGACGTGAGATAAGAGAAACTGGCTTTTAGCCTATTTTAGGAGCTGAAACAAAGGCTTGACTCTTCAGTGTCAGTTTCTCCAGGAAGAAACTCTCTTCCTTGTACTGTTACAAAGGTATATAAGGTCTGACAATTAAGTTCCCAAACTCATCCTAAAAAATGTGGCACCCACCCCATTGACCGTCGCTATGGGCATGTTGGAAGAGCTCCCCTCGGGAAGCTCTGCACCAATGCCAGCACCTATCCACCCTTCAGAGCAATTTTGGAATCATTCTTTTCCTGGAATGACTGTAAGAGCTGCTGTTGTACGAGGTTTGACACTGTGCACTTGTGTTGGCAGTCCTGTACAAACAACCCGGTGAGGCTCCAGACCCGTGCCATGTCAGTGTCTCTCAGCTGTGCACGTGTGGCAGGGTCTTACTGCGTGGTGTTCATTATTGCTATCTAGGGACAGCTCTGATGGTCAGTCCAGAAAAGGAGTTCCAAATTGCTGTGAAGGATGGACTAGGCACTGGCATTGGCGCACAGCTTCCCAAAGGGAATACTTAGAAGGTGACCATAGTGATATTCAGCAATGAGGTATGTAGCACGTTTTCTAGGATGAGTTCATGAACTTAATTATCAGAACTTCGTATTACATGGTTATTGTAAAATCATTTAATCCAGGCCTATCTTCTATGAAATTCTTCTTGAACCCAAGACTAAGGTCCACAGGACCATTTTATATTTCTTTAAGAATAGCCCAATTGTCTTGCAAGAATAAAGGCAACTGTACTTTTTTGGTGAGATACATTGTTTCTTGCTGATACAGAGTATCTCAAACATCACACTTACCCAGTTTCTTGGCAAGCCTGGCTTCTTTCTTGGAATCCACCATGGCAAAGCCTATATCTTTATGTTCCAGGATTTGGGCCACAAGCTGAAGGGAAAAATAGAAAGATAAGTAGGCAAGGGGCAGAAAGATGGTAGAAGATACCACGGCATTAGGATGCTGTCGTGTTGACTGGAGGGATTTTCTCCACGCTTCCCGTCATCCTATGACCAATTCAAGCAGCAGCAAAAGGATTCTATGCTTGTCCCCAAAGAAGAAGGAAAATTCAGGAGAATTCTAGGAACAAAGGAGAGAAAATCTGAGGGAGAATTTGGAAGAATAAATCCACTATCACATACCATTTTCTGGCCTCAAAGTAGATCAGATTTGGATAAGGAGGGAGAAGAATCAGAAAGGAAGCATGGACTCCTAACACAGGGCCCTGAGCCCTTCCCTAGCTGCCAGATGAACCTGGGGTGGAGTGAGGACGCAAGAGGCCCTGAGCCAGAGGAGGCCTGTGGCCCCAACCCGGGCTTAGCCCTGGCGCCTCCTCCCTCCTTGGGCTCATGGAGTAGGGAGGCCCAGGGGGGCATATCTGGTGAATATACGGTGGCCTAGTAAGGTTTTCTGCAGCACATTGAGAAGAAGAATGAATAGAGTGTAGGGGAACAGAGGGAGAGGACGGAGGATGCAGCAGTGTCCTAGAGGGACAGATGGCTGGAAACTGCCCAGGGCAAACACCAGCAGAGATGATGACACCACACAGGAGACTGGCATCATGTTAAGTTTCCTGAAACTTAGATATGAGCTAGTAGGGAGATGGTCGACTGACCCAGATCTAATTCTTGTCATCTGGCTGAACAGGGGCATGAAACAGAAATGAAGTGAACACGCTACCAGAAAGATCCTGAGCCACTAATGTTTCTTTTTAAGGTATCATCTCCATTTCTATGATTTTGTCATTTCAAGAACGTTATATAAATAGAATCATATAGTATGTGATGTGTTGAGACTCCTTCCTCCCTTCTGCCCTCCGTTGCTCCTTTTCTTCCTTTTCTTCTTTCTTCTCTTTCTTTCTTTTTTTTTAAGAGACAGGACCTCTCTTTCTGTAGCCTAGGCTAGAGCGCAGCAGCATGACCATAGTCTACTGAAACCCCAAACTCCTGGGCTCAAGCAACCTTCCTACCTCAGGCTCCTAAGTAGCTGGGACTACAGGTGCCCACCACCATGTTCAGCTAATTTTTCTATTTTTAGTAGAGATAGGGTCTTGCTCTTGCTTAGGTTGGTCTCAAACTCCTGAGCTTAAGCAATCCTCTTGCCTCAGCCTCCTGAGTAGCAGGGACTACAGTACATTCCACCTCGAACAGCTAATTAAAAAGAATTTTTTTGTAGATATTGGGGGGCTTACTATGTTACCCAGGCTGATCTCAAACCCTGGCCTCAGAAACCCTGCTGCCCTGGCCTCCCGCAGTGCTGGGATTACAGGTGTGAGCGATCACACCTGACTGATTTTTTTTTTTTCACTTAGCGTAATTATCTATAGATTTGTTCAGTTTATTGTATTTATCAATACGGTACTTCTTTTTATTGCATAGAATTTCATGGTATGGATGTGCTGTAACTTGTTTAATTATTAGCCCATTGAAGGAAATTTGCGATGTTT
This sequence comes from Otolemur garnettii, assembly GCF_000181295.1. Lineage (NCBI taxonomy): Eukaryota > Metazoa > Chordata > Mammalia > Primates > Galagidae > Otolemur > Otolemur garnettii. Next base: position 5,661,083 of record NW_003852468.1, on the reverse strand, counting down.
CTAGTTATTGGCCATTATGAATGGAGCCACTGTAAACATTTGCATATAGGTTTTTGAGTTAAATATTAGTCTTAATTTCTGTGAAATAAACTCCTACAAGTACAATTGCTGGGTTGTGTGGTGGCTGCTTCTTCAGTTTTTAAAGAAACTCCCAAACTGTTTTCCAGATAGGCTGTACAGTTTTTACAGTAAACGAGATGTAGGTTATCCAGTTTCTCCATGTCCTCGTCAGCTTTTTGGTGACATAACTACTTTTTATTTTAGTCATTGTGACAAATATGGAGCATATCTCATTGTAATTTGTATTCGTGTTTTCCTAATGGCTAATGATGTTGAATATTTTTTATGTGCTTACTTGCCGCGTGTATGTTTTCTCCCATATAATGCCTGTTCATGTCTTTTCCCATTTTCTACTTGGATGATGATGATGATGATTATTTTGAGACAGAGTCTCTCACTTTGTTGCCCTTGGTGACATGGCGTCACAGCTCACAGCAACCTCAAACTCTTGGGCTTAAGTGATTCTCTTGCCTCAGCCTCCCAAATAGCTGGGACTACAGGTACCCGCCACAATGCCTGGCTATTTTTAGAGTCGAGGTCTCAATCTGGCTCAGGCTGGTCTCCAACCCATGAGCTCCAGCAATCCACCCGCCTCGGCCTCCCAGAGTGCTAGGATTACGGCATGAGCCACTGCACCTGGCTGCATTATTTTTTGATCTTTGAGTTTTGAGAGTTTCTTTACTACTAGTCCTTTTTTTGATGTGTGGTTTGTAAATATTTTATCTCACTCCAGGGCTTGTCTTTTCACCTTCTTAATGGGGTCTTTTATAAAACAAAAGTTTTTAATTTTGATGAAATCCAGTTTTTCCCTTTTATATTTCTGGATTGTACTTTTGGTGTTAAATCTAAGAACTCTTGGCCTAGCCCTCGATCTTGAAATGTTTTTCTTTCTTTCTTTTTTTTTTTGTAAAATTTTCACAGACAGACATAGTGGCTCATGGCTGTAAGGCAGAGAGGCAGGAAGTTTACTTAGGCCAGGAAATGGAGACCAGCCTGGGCAATCTAGTGAGACCCTATCTCTAAAAAGAAAAAAGTAATTAGCTGGGCATGGTGGCATGTGCCTATAGTCCCAGCTATTTGGGAAGCTGAGGGAAGAGGTTTGCTTCAGCCCAGGAGTTCAAGGCTGCAGTGAGCTATGGTCATTGCATTTCAGCCTGGGTGACCAAGTGAGACCCTGTCTCTAAACATAAATAAATGAACATGTAAATAAATAGTCTTATAATTTTTACATTTTAAATTAAATTTTGTACAAAGTGTGAGAGTGGTTGAGGGTGGTTTTGTTGTGGTTGTCATTTTTTGCCAATAGATGTCCAACTGTTCCAAAACCATTTGTTGACAAGATCATCAATGGACTTGCTTTTGTGCCCTTATCAAAAATTAGTTGCTGTGTTCATGTGGGTCTATTTCTGGTCTATTTCTATCTAATTGGTCTATGTGTCTGTCCCTCTACTGATACCACATGGTCTTCATCACATTAGATGTATGGCAAGCCTTGAAAACAGGTAGGCTGCCTGGTCCCACCTCATTCTTCTTTTTCAAAATTGCTATAGCGATACCAAATACTTTAGCATTTCCATACGAATGTTAGCAAAAAAAAAATCTTCCTAGGATTTTGGTAGTACTTGCTTTAGCTTGGAGAGAATCGTGTATTTACAATGTTGACTCTTCTACTTCACGAACATGTTAAGTCTCCCCATTTATTTGATCTTTGGTTTCTTTCACCAGCATTTCAAAGTCTTCACAAATAAGTCCTGTGCAAGTTTTGTTAGATTTATACCTTAACATTTAAGTTCTTTCAGTGACCATAAGTGGTGTTATATTTTTAATTTTAGTGTCCATATATTTATTGCTATTATATAAATATGCAATGGATTTATATTTATCTTGTACTGGCAGCCCTGTTATACTCATTTATTAGCTCCAAGAAGTTTGTGTTTTGTAGAACTCCCTGGAATTTTGTATGTAGACAATTTTGTCATTTGTGAATAATTTCTTCCTTTCCAATCTATATGCCTTTATTATTTTTTTTTTTTCTTTTTGAGACAGAGTCTTACTCCGGCACCCTGACTAGAATGCCATAGCATTATAGTTCACAGCAACCTCACATTCTTGGGCTCAACCCATCCCCTTGCCTTAGCTTTTATTTTATTTTTAGTGGAGACAGGGCCTTGCTCTTGCTCAGGCCGGTCTCTTGAGCTCAAGTGATCCACCTGCCTTAGCCTCCCAGAGTGCGAGGATTACAGGAGAGAGCTACCACGCCCGGCCTTCCACCTGCCTTTTTATTTCTGTATGTTTTCTTACTATACTGGCAAGAACTTCTGACACTGTTTTGAATAGGCGTGCTGTGTGTTTTTTCTTTGCTTCTCCCTTGCAAGGATTTGTGTATATTTCCTTCCATTCCTCCCAGTTTTCTTCACGTTCGGTAGCTCTGTGGTTTGCTTCAGACACGGGCGGGGCTGCTTGTCTTCCAGGCGGCATGACCCTGGGTCTGTCTGGCCCTACAGCGCACGCTGCGTCCCAATTCTTCCACTTTGTGTTGTGTAGTTGCATCCTTCATGTGCTCTTCATTCTTCGTTTCCCAGCGTCTATGGCCTCTCCTTTGGATTGCCTCTCCTGTTACAACTTCCCGAGGTCTCTCTTTGCCTGTTTATCTTCCCTCCCTGACTTTCTCAGCTGCTCCCCATGCTCTTCCTCTCTAGTTCCTAATCACTCCCATCTAAGTCCCAGGAGACTGGGCAGAAGCACAGAGAGCTGCCTGAGAAGTGGTCTTGGTGGAGGAGGCTGGGGTGGGGAGAAGTAGCAGATGGCACCCCTCTCCCACCCCCCCACACAGTATTCTCTGCTTCTGGGATTCTGGCTGAGACTAGGAAAGACTCAGGATGAAAGGCAGTGTCATTGTTTGTGTATGACTCATCTTGAGCTTTCCTGCTTTGCCTAAATAGACCAGTTGTTCTTCAAGGTCACTTATATTTAGTCTATTGCACTCAATTTATTAGACAAGGTCATTGTTGAATGAGTTTTCTGGCTTTCAGGATAAGCTACTCTCCCATTTAGTGCTGTCAAGATCTTAAGTTAAATGTTCCCTTGTCTATCACTCAAAGTGAGGACTGATGAGCCACAGTGGCTTCGTGATATACTAAGTTATCTTTTTCCTAGAACTTGAGCCTCTGACAGTGGTTTTTACTGTGCATAAAAATCACCCATGTGTCGAAATGGGGCTTTCTGGGCCTTAGCACAAAAGAGTAAAGAATAGAGCTGGGTGGAGCTCAGGAATTCATATTTTTATAAACCACACGACCACACCCCATGATTCTGACACAGCAGACTTCATACCACACCCTGGAAAATGCTGCTATAAATGGTTGTCATTCACCCAAAGTGATGCAGCAGAGAGTTCTGTGGCCCAGGGGCCCACACTTGGCTCTTTTGGCCCCTCTACCTTTGGCATAGGAAAGAGGTACTATTATTAATAACAGTAAAATAACAAACGAGAAAGAAACTGACTCTGAGAATTAAACAGAGAATTTAACTCTGACCTCCCTCGGGCATATACTATCATATTTTGTTTATTTTTAGATAGAGGCAAATGTGGGCCTCTCCTAGGCATGTAAAGCATAGCTTTCTAGTTATCTTATTGATATTTACATGTGACTTTTGAAGATATATCAGTGATATATATATATGCCATCCCAAATAAACTCAGTTCTGCTTTCCTGACTTCCTGGTTAACTCAGCACAACCAGTCAGCCTCCTGTGCCGTAGATGGACAGACAGAGCCTGCAGTAACAGATGGGCCAGGATCCCAGCCTAGCTGGGGGCTGTGCTTCTCCTCCTCAGCACCCTTAAAGTCCCAGCTGCTCTGCTGTCATTCTCACCTCCCCGCCAGATCAGGCCCAAAGCCTGCCCACTTGAGCTCTGTCATCACGGCCGTCAGTCCCAGCAAGCGCCCTGCATAGGCTCTGGGTGGCCAGGGCTGGCAGCAGTCCAGGAAAGCAGTGAGGCTAGAAGGGGGAGAAAGCCTGGAGGCATTCTGGGTTCACTTCTAGCACGGCCTGCCTCCCTCAGGACCAGGAGCCCCTGCTGAGCCAAGGGGCAGACAGGACACTGCCTCTCACGCTTGGCTGGGCTTTGCTGCCGCCTTTGCTCTGTCCCCAGATCTCGAGGTCACATGCTCCCCTCTCTTCTCTCTGGCAGCCCAGTCTCACTGCACTGTCAGGCCCCTGCCAGCCCTGACCACCCTCCTCTGCAGCCCTGCCCAGGCTCGTCTTTCACCTTGTTCTCCTCTCTGGGGCGCCAGTAGCCTATCACAAGAGCACAGTGCCCTCCCACTTCTGTTGCAATTGTCAGAGCAGGTGTAAGTCTCTTCAGTATTGTGACTCTTTCCTTCCTGAGGAAGAGGACCCGTTTCATGCTCTTTTTGCTTCATGCACAGTTCCTTGGGATACTCAGCATACTTGTGGATGAAGGGATGGATTGGTCTGGGTGTCTGACAAGTTCAAGGGGCTCACGAAGCGAGGGGGGGCAAGAGGCAACTGCCACCAAATATAGTGACTAAGAGTTCTATACATGAGAAGAAAAGGCGGCATCACGTGTCTCATAAACTCCCAGAAAATTGGCATTCTCTTTTCAGATGTGACTATAATTTTCTCTTACTGACTTATAACCATTCCTGTTTTCTGTTTCTGGTTTTGTTTGTGGGCTCGGTTGGTTTCTTCTCAGAGTGTCTTGCCTGCCATCATCCTTCCATCCTGGAAAATGGAGTTGTCTCTTGCCCAAAGTGACTCAGGCAGAGGAGGCTACGGGCCCGTGTACAGGCCCTTGACCTTGGTCAGTGTTTATTCTTTCTAGAAACATTAGGATTTGCTTTAACCATTGCTGATTCTTTTAGGCACAAGGAAAACTTCCAAAGGGTCTATGTAAATAATATGCATAATTCAGTAGGAGAGAAGCGGGTATTTGTACCACAGCCTTATTTTGAGTTCTCTTTTATATTATTGTATTTTGTGGGTATCACTTATTGCATCACTGTTACCTCTGTAAAGACGGGGTACAAGTAGATCTCATCTTCAAATGCATAAATGACACAAGGATAGTATGTCCCAATAATTAAAAGCTCAGGCCTTAGAATCAGAGACCTGGATGCCTGATGTCTTCACAAGCCTGTGTTGTGACACCACTGTCCAATGTGGATAGTAACAACATCTATTTCATGGGACTGTTTTGACGACTAACTAAAATAATGCGTGGGAAGTGCCTGGCACAGCTCCTGGCTTGCGGTACATGCTTAATAACCAGATTTTCTTTTTAATATTGTGACAGCTGGAGAGGGCTCTGGATCCTGTGCCGGTTCAAGTGTACCACAGGCTAAAGTATTGCAATGGAAAGAGAGCCACCACCATTAACTGAGGATCTACTATGCTGAGGTACTGTGCAAAACAAAAACATGTAAGAGGCGTCCTCTTCCAGAACCTTGTGATTTAATGAAGGTGGAAGCTAATAAAAAATTAGTTCTCGGTGCTAAAGGGGTAGCACAGAAAATAGGGGCTTTGGAGACTTAGAGAGAGTGAACTCCTGGCCTGGGAGGTCAAATCATGCAGAGCCTACTGGGCTGTGCTGAGTATGGTGGATTTAATTTCCATGTACTCAGGATGAATCTCAAATCCCTAACGTGGACAACAACATGGTTCAGACCACCTGCCTGTCTGGCCTCATTTGGGGCCACGCTCTATGTTACTTAATACAATTTTCTTCAGCACTTCCAAACGGCAAGCTCCTTCCTCGCTTGGGTCTTTGCACAGGGTCACCCCATCCAGCTGTGTTCCCAAGCCCAGGCAGGGCTTATCTCCAGCTGCTGGCAGGTGATGGCTCACCCTAATTCACACAGAGGCACCAACGCCTGCTGTGCCTCGGCAGGCGCCCTCCCTGCCTGCAGAAGGCCTTCCCTCATTCTCTGCCAACACCTCCTGTCCTGGAGTCTACACTTCAATGTCAGCTCCTCAAAAGACATTCCCTATCTCCCAATCTTACTTTTCACTGTTTTCTTCCCTTCTAACCCTTGTCTGTAGTGCCCTGAGCTTTTCTTTCACAGCCCTTGCTCAGTTTGTAAGCGCACACTGACTTATATGAGTATTTGTCTATCAGCAACCACGTCGTAGCCTGCAAGCTTCCCTGTCCACGTGTGTTTTTCTCTCTGTGTTACCTGCAGCACCCAACACAAGCCCTGAGCAGGCTAGATCTCAAAACATAAATGAGTGAGTGAAGAGTGAGGCTACTTAGAAGAGGGGAGGCCAGCTAGACCCTGCAAGAGGAGTGTGTGGATGGGCAGAGGGGACAGCAGGGGCACCCCAGGAAGAAGAAGGGCCTGAGCAGAGGTCTGAAGCCGTGGGTACCCAGAGGCGTACAGGAGAACAGGCTGGCCTGCTTGAGCAGTAAAGAGAAAGAATGTGAAGAATGTTAAATATTAGGAATAAAACTTCTGATTTGGGAGTTGAGTACCAGCCTGATATGACTAATTTGATAGGGAGGGTGGATCTGGAGGCATAGACGAGGCAGACGGAAAGAGAGAGGAAAAGAAAGGCAGCCAGTTGGGAGGCTGATGCCACAGTTTGAGCGGAGGTGCTGGTCTCAGTCCACGGCAGTAGCAATGGGAGAAGGGACTCAGGCAGGGGAGGCTACAGGGTGAACACCAGTCAGGCCTGGTAACTCTTCCTTGGCTTTGGAGAGAGATAGGAGGGAGACCAAAGAAGAGAGAGGAGGCAAGATGATCCCTGGGTCTCCAGCCAGGGCATGGAGTGTAGGACACACTGTGACATCAGGAGGGCATGGCAGGACCAGCCAGGAGAGTGAGGTCCCCACTAGGGCTGGGGGAGAGGTCCTAGGTAGAGCTGAGGGAGTGAGAGAGGACCAGCCAGGAGAGTGAGGTCCCCACTAGGGCTTGGGGAGAGGTCCCGGTGAGGCTGAGAGACTGAGGGCAGAGAGCCTGAGCTCCAGGGTGAAGGCTGGCTGTCTCAGAGGCAAGGGCAAGCAAAGCCTGTCCTGGAGGCCAAGAGGAGCTGTCAGAGAAGTGGGCAGAGGGCAAGGATCCTAGTGCCATGACTCCAAAGTCACAGAGGAGCAGGTGTCATTGCCAATAGCACAGGGAGGCAGGAAGAGCTGGGAGGGCTCTTATTTCAGGCCTAGTAAGTCAGGGGTGACCTTTTAGAGAAGGGCCAGGAGGGATGCCAAAGCACTGGGCATTAAACAGTTGAGTGGGCGTCAAGGACATGTCAGAATGGGTGCAGAGCCTTTGTGCAAGGTTTGCCTGTGACAGGAGGGGCAAGGGAGCACAGCAGCCAGGGCCTTGTGGGGCAGCACAACTCCTGCTCCACGGATGTCCCTTCCATTCTGGGCCCCCTGTAGGGAGTATCAACCTATCAACCCTCCTCTAAGGAGGGAAAGACAAGAAGAAAGCCGCCCAAGAACCATCTTTGTGGGCAGGCGAAATGTATGGGGCACAGCGGGGGAGGAGAAGGGGCTGGTTGCTTGTTAACGGGAGGTGGGTGAGAATTACATTCTGCAGGGTGAGGAAGCTGAAAACAAAAATCAAGATGGGGGGTGGCTGTGTCTCAAGGAGTAGGGTGCTGGCCCCATTTATGGGGGGTGGTGGGTTCAAGCCTGGCCCAGGGGCAAAACTGCAAAAAATAAATAAATAAATAAAATAAATCAGAACCGAGGAGTCTGGGTGAGTGTCACAGACTCTGCTCTCAGTGACTGTCCCCCAGGCCAGTCAGTAAGAGTACCCTGCCTGTGCCCTGCTCTTTCCATGTAACTCAGGAGCCAGATGGCTGTTTTTACCCACTGTCCCTGATACCATCTGGCGCCACGTCAAGCAATTCAACAACTGCGTGTCCTCCCCTGAAACCGGAGAGCGGGCCTTATCTCCGGTAATCTCCTGTCACTTTCTGCTGCCCTCGAATTAGGCCTGGGCTATGTATAGCTGAGCGTTGGTTGGCACATGACACCGCCATGGTGGAAGTTGGCTAAGGGATGGGACAGCTATTTCATGGGTTTTAAGCAAATACTGGGGCCTCTTGGAGCTTGAATGGTGACTCCCAAAAGAGGCATGAAGCAGAGGGAGGCTACTGATTGTTTTATTGGCACTTTGGGACCGTCACCTCTGTCAGTTCCTTTGGAAGAGACCCAGGAGCAGACAGTCCCACAGTCCCACCCCCACCCACCTCCAGTCTGAGAGGTGTATAACAATAGCGTTTACTGGGTGTTTGCACCATGCCAGCTATGGCTCCAACTACCTTCTCCTATTGAAACTTTACAAAACCCTCATGAAGTAGAGACCTGTAGATGAGAAAGTGGAGGCATTGAGTGGCTGACCAACTTGCCCGGGGCCACACAGACCTCGGGTGACCCAGCGGGGATTCCCACCTGACATTCTGGCTCCAGAGCCCCACTCCCATTCATTACATTCTCCTCCTGCCCCCCGGGGCCTCCTGGCTGGGCTGCTTCTCAGCTACGAGACTCTGAGCAGGTCATAGCTTATCTGATCTTCAATTTCTAATCGAAAAAAATGAGATCTAATCTTGCAAAAATAACAAGTGCTTAGTGACTGTTCCCTGTACATTCATTCACTACACAGCAGAGCCCGCGGCGCTGGGTCAGTGGTTCTCGGACCTGGGCACACCTCGGCATTCCCTGAAAGCAGATGCCGGGCCCAAAAATCATCTGTTTCGGATTCAGCAGGGTCAGGGCTGGAACCCAAGAATCTGCACTTCTGACCAGGTCCCAGGAGCTGCTGCTGCTACTGGCCTTGGGCCTACACACTGAGAACCACCCCATCCCCTAATCTCTTAATCACACACACAATCACAGTCTTATTGTGTAGTATTCTGTGATGCCCAAAGTGACAGAAGGAGGGACGCTGTCCCTGACGGCCAGGTTTTTTGTTTGTTTTGCTTTATACTAAAAATATTGTTGCAATGGGACTTTTTTTAAAGTAGATTTGTCCAACATGGGGCTCAGCCATGCCTCTTTCCAATTTTTCTCATCAGAATTCAGTGCCCCAGAGCTTGTGAAGACACACTCTCCTCTGGGAGCCCCTCCTGCCAACTGTCCCTGGGAAAAAGCCCTAAACAGCATCAGTGCTTTTCTGGAGCTGGGGAGAGATCCTCCTCCTCTAAGTCAGCCTTCGAGGTTTATAGTCTCCATTTTAGAAAGGTGGTGGGATTGCTTCCCCTCATGGGGAGACCGCCTAAATATAAAATAATGGCTGAACAAGGAGAGCTTTGACCTGTCTCTTCCATAGGGTACTTTTAAAAACAGAAGAGGAACCCAGTACTTCTTGGCCGACCTTTTTGAAATATCCGCCTGGCATTTATTTTGTTAGCGTCTTCTACTGATAGCAAATACCAGAGATAACTGACCCGGGTGGCGAGTGGCAGTTTCCAACGCTTTCACGTACACGGTGATTTCAAGAGCAGCCCTTTACTGAGCACCCAACCTGTCACCTCTTTTGTCTTCGGAAGACCCCTATGAGACAGGCGCTGTGGTTTGTGTTTTAGGAAGGAAGCGTCCTCAAGTCACTCGTGAGGACTGCAGTGGCTACACTGCTAAGCGTTATTGCCAGGGGCTGTTCACGTGCTGGGTTCACTTCTCCCCATGTTTCCAGGGGATACATTCATTTCCATTGTAAACTGAATGTGTATGTGGTCAGGTCCATGGGCAAGTGTCATGAGTTCCAGTGGCCGTGTGTGTCATAGGTAGAGGCAGGTGAATAGCTGACAGAGGACCTGTGACTCCATGGGCTGGCCCAGCACATGGCAGATGGTGAGAAGTGGCCTGCCTGGCCTGGGCACCTGGGCAGTGGGTGGGCCCTCCTGGAACCAGGCACTCTGGGCACTCGGAAGCAGCTCTGGCCTGCCCAGTCCCTCACACTGCAAGATGCCTCACTGGCTATTGTCCTGAGTGGCCATCCAAATAGAAGCAGCTTATCAGGATAATTCTGGCCTATCACGTCTGGTATATCAAATATGAAGCCTTAGAAGCTTTTTTGAACAGGCTCAGCACTTTGGAGGGCTGGCTTTCTAGGGCGAATAAGTCATTTTAGATATTTGCTAAAGCTAAGCTGATATTTATACAAAACTCCTCCTCATCAACCTGTGAAGCTCAAACTGTAAGAGAGTGGGGGCTGCTGATTTTAAAGAAAGATCTTACGATTCTGAAACAGGTTTTATTTCTTCCTTTTTTTTCTGGCTGCTTTATACTTGTATTATATCAGCCCTTAAATGTTTCCATCATGGTGACCTGCACAGTAGCTCACATTCCTGGTTAACGATCTGTAACTTTGGGAGGTCGTCTGCCTGGGGAATAAGTGATCAAGTGTCCAGTGTGGGCTTGAGTAGCACTGAGGGCTTTGGGGGGTAGCAGTAGTGAGAGAAGGTTTCATTTCTGAATCAATATTCTCCATGTCACAAAACTTCGATTTCCTTATTAATTCTATAGGAGAAGGAAGAATTTAAGTATAATCTGCTCAGTCCATGCTCTTGCAAATGGCACTTCCTGTTCTACCACTGCACCCCAAGCCTTGGTTGTATGACTGAAAAGTGCTCAGCAAGCACTCATCCAAGAGGTCAATGGCACTTGGGGGGCTACAGAGAACTGCAATTCACAAGGGAGCACCTCCTGAGAGAGCATTTCCATGTGAGGATTCGTCCTCAACGCCAAACCAAAATAAGCCTGACCTCATCTGATTTTTTAGAGCGGAGCAGGTGCGCGTTTGGAGAGTACCATCTTTGGGCAGTGAACAGTTGGAAAAAAATACTTGAATCCTGTGTGTGTTGCTATTCTCTGCCTAGTATTCCCACATCGCTCCATCTGTAGAATCACTTGACTCCAGCAACTTCATCTTGCCTTCCTCTCTTGGGACTTGGAAACGTAGTCCCTGGGAGACTTTCCAGGGCTAAGTAGGTTTAGAAGGCATGGTCATCTTTATAAAGCCCAGAGATTTCAGCCCACATGTGTACATATTTTGGGCTGAGAGCCCCATAGTTAAAAAAACAATCCGTTTCACCCACATTTTGGTGGGAGGGAGTAAGCAAGGGTCACAGGCCCCTGACTCTGACAGATTCACTCTCTTTACTATGGGAATCAATACTTTTTAAAATGTCATTTAGCTGAATTTAAAAACAGAGATCAAGGATAAGTATATTCTCCCTACAGCAATGCATTTATAATCCCTTGCCTTTTCTTTCTTTCTCTCTCCATCCACCCATCCAACCATCCAGCACACATTCATTAAATTCCATGCAGGTGTTAAGCGTTAGTCCATTTGCTCACACTAGTCATTTCGGTTCAACACGCAGTGGAGTTGTATAATTTAATGTTGCCTGAGTGTGGGTGAAAATCCAGAGAACAAACTAAAGGCACCTGGCCCTTCCCAGGTGGGCGCTGTTTACCAACAGGAAGCAATCCCCGCAGCTGCCCCCCGGCATGGTGGAAGAAACATGCCATTTGCAACCAACCAGGTGTGGGTTCAAATCCTGCTGTGTGCTCTGCTATTTTATAGCTTAGTGACTTAGGAACATTTTTACTTAACTGTCTGGGCCATTTCTCTGCCTATGAAGTGAGAGTATATTGTTAAGAATTAGTAAAGTATTTCCAGAATGAAAAAAATAAATATTCAACATGCTCCATACTCATATGAAATCAATATATAAGCAATTACATGTTCCTAAGAACAATAGACACTATTATAGTCCAGTTTGGGGGTAGAGGAAGCGGGAGGGGGGAGGACGTCTGGCGGAAGGAGGGCGGCATGAGGCGGATCTCACCTAATGTGCACAGTGTGAGGGTGTCTAACACGCCCGCCGGGTGAGGGGCTCTTCTACAAAGGCAACTTTACCCTGGAAGTGAGAACAATGTAACCTAAATATTGTACCCTCGTGTTAATTTGGATAAAGTTTTAAAAAAGAATTAGATAAAATAACACATGCAGAGCCCCCAGACTGGCCTGGTTTATGGGAGTCTGTAATCCACGCTGTTTCCCTTCTCCTTCCCTTTCTGTTCCTTCAGTATTTGTTCAACAGATTCTGCTGAATACCCACTGAGTCGGGCACTGGTCAAGGTACAGAAAGGGGTAGAACAAGGTTTCTACAGAGGGTGTCAGAAAACACGAAATATGTCAGCCCAGTACTCCAGAGAGAAACAAAGCCGGGTAGAGGAGGTACAGGGAGCGCTGGGAAAGAGGGATCTGTACAGGTGTTCAGGTGCTGACTTGTCTGCGAAGGTGACCGTGAGGCATAGACCTAAAGGAAGTGAGGTCAACAAAAGACGACCATCCCTGTAGCCATCAGGGGCCATGCCACCTATGCTGCTGTTTGGGTGCAATTTGCCCCTGCTGAAAACTCACGTTGAAATTTTATTTCCAATGTGTCCCATGTCGGGAGGGGGGTCTAGTGGGAGGTGTTTGGTCATGGAGACAGATGCCCTGTGAATAAATTAATGCCTTCCTGGGGGCAGGGTGAGTTCTCATGGGAATGGATTTATTCCCTCCTAAGAAAGCTGGTTGTTAAAAACCATCTGGCTTCATGGTGGGGGGGGGGTCTCTTGCTTCCTCTCTCACCAGGGGTTATCTTCGCACACACCTGCTCCCCTTCTGCTTTCTGCTTTCTGCTTTCCATTGTGAGTTGAGGCACCACGAGGCCCTCACCAGATGCAGCTGCCAGTCTTAAACTATCCAGCCCTCAGAATCATAAGCCAAATAAACCTCTTCTCCGTCTAAGTTGCCCAACCTCATGTGGATTCTGTTATAATCACACTAAACGGACTAAGACAGAAAATAAGACAAATATTTCCTGAATTAATGAAAGAATGAATATTTCTATTCAGGTGTTTATGAGACTTGTTTTCACATTATAGAGCACCCTCCAGGTGCACTGAGAAGCTGGCCTGCACTGTCCCATTTAACACCATGACATCTTAGTATCTCACATCCACACGCTCCAAGGTTCTTAGACTGTCATCTGTTTGGGGGTAAAGGGACAATAGCCCAGAGCAATCAAATAAATGCATGTCTTCTGTTTCTAAAGGTCGATCCTGGACCCTAACATAGGAAACTTAGAAAGGCCCCTTCTGATTTGGTTTTAGGAAACCAGGCAATTCGAATGGGAAGCTCTCAAATAGGGTCAGACTTCTCTAGTGCCAGATGATTTCCTTCTAAGACGGTCCACAGTATTACTCACAGACAGAGTGAGTGACAGGGCAGTGAGAGAATCCAGGCCGAGTCTCACAGCAGAGATAAATCTCTGCACCCTCAGAACCAAATTGATATTCCACCAGCTGTCTAAGTCAGAGGGATACTGACAGAGCGGATGGACCAAAGATCAGACGGTAACATTTGGGAGATTTCTCTGACTCCTTAGACGGGGCCATTGCTTTGCAGACTTTACTGTTCCCACAGAACTCCCAGAGATCCCATTTCAGGGGAGGTTGTGATTCTGGGGTAGAGCTGAGAGTCTTCATTTCTAACATGTTGAAAAACAACAGGAACGGCAGGTCAAGCTGGTGTTCAGATACCTGGATGATGTGGCTGATTTTGTACCGAGATACCAGATTGCCTCCCCGGCCATGGGACATAGTTCACTCCAAACCAATGAGCCGATTTCCACCGTTCACAGTGCTGTAAGCACATTCCTCATCATCCATTCCTTCATTGATTCATCAAAGATTATTGATTATCTGTTAAAAGCAATGACTATTTGATGAATGAATGAATATTTCTATTCCAGGATTCATAGCACTTATTTTCCTGTCCTGAAACATTCACTAATTTGCCTGAGAAACACCCCCCTCCCATGGTTTTCCCTTAACTCAATAAATGCTTATTAGTTGCAGTCTGGGCTATCTGGTTGCACCCCTCATCTCCTCCACCCTCCCTGCCTTCCAAAACACAATGTGAAATATGCGATTATGAAGGGAAAGTGTCCAGAGAGCCTAAAACTGCTCTGAGCTCTGTGCGTTTGCTTTCTCCTTCCTTCTAGAGAAGGTCACGGGCCGAAAGATTGTTTCTCTGTGAGTGTGAAGCTCACCAGTCCCTTTCCTGGCTTCTTTTTCACTTTGGGAGGCTGGTTCTCCCCCAGCAGAAAGGTGAAGAGGACAGGATGAGGAGGGCTTTGGGGTCAGGAAGAAGATCTACGTGGAAGCAAGAGGGGACAGGAAGAGTCTAGGATCCCCCATCCCAGCTTAGGTGTGGGGCAGAATGGGGACGTGTCCAGGAGCTCGGGAACTAGCATTCAGGCCACCATCCTGCTCGCTCCCCACCACTGGGGCTCCCACCACATTGTCACCCCAGCAGTGCATTCATTCTGTCGTGTTTCTGATTCACAAGCAATTCCTCCATTTTTGCCCAATGTGAACTTTTCTCCTTCCTTCCTTCCTTCCTTCCTTCCTTCCTTCCTTCCTTCCTTCCTTTCCTTTCCTTTCCTTTTACTGTTTTTCACTTCCCCTATTACCACGTTCACTTTGAAGCCAGGTTTCAGGAGACTTCGAATCTAGCAGAAGAAATCCACCATGGATTTGTCCATGGGGAGAATGAGTAAGTTAGAAGGGAGCTGGGAGCGCCTCTCAAGGGGAGCGAGACGGCTGTGCGGGAGAACAGGGAGCGGCCTGGCTTCATAAATGCACAAAGCACAGGCTCAGCAAGGCCCTGGAGAACAGAGGGACGCTGAACAAAGGGGACGTGGAGAGAGAGACCCAGGCAAGTCCCTCCTCTGCAGGGCCAGCTGGCCATGAGTGAGCCCTGTGGTCCCAGGCCTGAGCCCTGGAGGCCGGGTTTCCTAGTCTGTGAACTAAGGGGTTAGGTGGTGTCGTGTCTGAAATCCTGCCTGAAAGGGGAATATGGGCTGAAAGGGGCCAGCGTGTCAGTGCCCTCTACACACCAGAGGCTGCGCCCTTGTGGTGCTGGCTCAATCAAGTCCTTGCAACCACATAGTCATCTCCCATCTACAAATAAGGAACCAGGTCTACCTGATTTGGAAGCTCGTGTTAGAGCACGCCATTGCTCCAGCACTTTAACCTAGGGGAAGATGGTGATGTTGACAGATTCTGTCTGGCAATATTTATAGAACAAGATAGCAGCAACGGCTTGCACAGCAATTTCAAGGCAAAAGAGGAAACAGCAAACAAAAGATCAGGGAGAAATTGAATACTCCACTATATCCTCCTCTCTGTCTCTGAGCGCTCTACTGCCAGTAGGAGTGGGCCACTGTGGTGTGACTAAATTGACTACCTCGGCTGAAGCTGCGAGAGACAGGATACAGAATTGCAGCTCTCTTTATAATTTGTGTTGACACCCTGATGGGAAAAAGAGAAAAGGCGTAGAAAAATAATTCATGAAAGGAAAAGATATACAAGAAGCAAGTGATTTTAGAAAAAAATTTAACCTAGCCAGAAATCAAAGCAATATTCATAAAACAACAGCGAATATTTAAGTAGAGGCCAGGTGTGGTGTGTGGCAGTTCACACTTGTAATCCCAGCACCTTGGAATAGTGAGACAGGAGGATCCCTGAAGCCACGGGTTTGAGACCAGCCTGGGGAACATAGTAAGACTCAATCGTATACAAAACTAAGAAAAATTAGCTTAGCCAGGTGTAGTGGTACACACGTGCAGTCACAGTCACTTGGGAGGCTGAGGTAGGAGGATCACTTAAATCTAAGAGCTTGAGGCTACAGTGAGCTATGATCATTACACTCTATTCCAGCTGAAGCAACACAGCAAGACCCTGCCTTACAAACAAAAAAGAAAAAAAATAAGTCTAAATAGACAAAGTTTTTTAATCTCTAAAAATTGTGTCAGCACCCCAAAATATGGAAATTATTTTAAAAATATGTACAGTGACATAATGGAATGCTATGCTAGCATTAATATTATGTTTATAAAGAGTTTAAAATTATTTAATGACATGGAAATACAATATATGGAAATGAAAATAAAGGAAACAAAATTGTATAAATGGTATCACCCCAATTGAGAAATGTTTGTCTGTGTATAGGAAAAAATACTGGAAAGAAAACCATCAGAACATCAACTATGTTTATTGCAGGGTGTGATGATTTTTAATTGTCTTTTTCATCCTTGTTCACATATTCTGAAATTTCTAAATGAGCATATGCAATTTTCTTG
Source organism: Otolemur garnettii (assembly GCF_000181295.1). Classification (NCBI taxonomy): domain Eukaryota; kingdom Metazoa; phylum Chordata; class Mammalia; order Primates; family Galagidae; genus Otolemur; species Otolemur garnettii. Next base: position 5,644,854 of record NW_003852468.1, on the reverse strand, counting down.
ATGAAGAGTGCCCAAGAGGGAATCAGGGTTACCAGCTGCCTAAGTCAAGGTTATATCTATGAAATGAGGGATCCAGAGCAATCTAGGTGAGTCCCAAGGTCCTTTTGAGCTCTAACATTTCATTCATTTCTTTGCTGACTTAACAAGCACGTACAGAACATCTGTACAGAACTATGGACCAGAACCCTGGGGCCTCTATAGCTAGACCAGCCAGATTACAAAGCAAAGTCTGTGAGGTTGGGGCTTCTTGGTGTCATTCTACTTACCCTTTTCCTGCTAAACTTTTAGTGACTTTATAATCTCTCTCTTCGCCTCTTCCCCTTGTTAAGCCCTGTTTTTATGACAGATTTAGACTCTGGGGTGTGGGATGGACATGATTGGTAACATCTTAAAGGACTATGTCTCCCGCAGGGACTTCACTAGGTAGGAATAAAAATCTTACCCTAAAGGAATGAAGCCCTCTTGGCCAAATGAATGGAATGAAGCCCTCTTGGAATGAAGCCCTCTTTCCCATTTTCTTAGGAAAAAGCTAACAGGTGGAAAAACGTTTGCAAACTCTCCGAATCTTTGCTTTTACGATTCCCTCCCTGCCCTTGCTATTTGGCCTGGCAGTCCTGACCTGTTTCACAAACCGGTTCTGGCTCTTCCTCTTTCCTGCGCATTCCCAGAGGAACCGTAAATCGCTCTGCTGTGGCACGGACCCCCCTGCACTGTAACTTTCTGTTTGCATGTCTTCTTCCTTATTAGGCTGGAAGCCACTTGAGCTTCTCACTTTCCCTGTATCTGCAGCCCCTGAATTGCACAGCGTTTCAAGGATCTTCGGATAGTGAATCCCACCCCATGGCCAGGCTGTTTCTGGGTCTTTTTATTGACATCCCTTAGAAATACAGGCAAAATATCATGATAAACAAGTGCCCTTGGAGTTTTCTCAGTATGGGTAGCCCTGTGATAGCCTCTAATGCTTAAAAAATTCCCCAGATTTTTCAACCTGGGCATGACAAATCATTGGAGAGTGAAATCAACTTAATAGGTTGGGATCAATTTTCAAAGTGAAATAGAACAGAACGGAATATAAACAGGATAGAAAGTCTGTGGCATCTCCCAAATAGTAACAGTAAGTATTGTCCTGTGAAGCTTTTGTTTCTGTCGTGCATGTGGTATCTGCATGCTAGGTCATGGTGAGCTACAATGAAATACGTTGGAAGCCAGCTAGGGGGAGGGAGCCCAGCTCGCCTGCAGCTGCATGGCCATGGGCAGGCCTCCCTGCCTGTGGTGCGCACTGAGGCCTGCACCCACCTGACAGCTGTAGCCCAGGACCCGGCAGAATATTTTTCCCTCTGCAAGTTTGAAGTCCAGGAGATTAAGAGGTCAAAATAATTGTTTTACCCCTGAAGAAAACTTAAGGGCTTGTATCTATTCTCTCTTTCTACTCATGCAATTCCAGAGCCATTTTTCCCTACTGACTGAGAAACAAAGCCTGCCACTGGCAGTTATGTCAACATGACTGCCCTCTCCCACCTTCCTGATGGAGCCTGGAACTCCTGCCTGGCTTGGGCTTTTGCACGAGCGGTGCCTCCAGGGCCATGTGCTGCTCAGCCTCTTGCTGATACAGCTGATGTATCACTGGCCCAGGCTGGGTGAGCAACTCTAAGGAAGGCTCTTGAAAGAATATCAAACAGGGCCTGCAGCAGCTCCCTGTGCACTGTCTGGCTCATTCCAGGGCCAGTGCAGGGAGGGACTCAGACTTAGCCCCTCTGCCTTAGTTTCCCCATATATATAATGGGTATAGTTACTGTACCTACTTCAATAAGTTACTGTAGGGATTAAACAAGCTAAAATATATGAAGTGCTAGAACAGTCCTCTCACAAGCAAGCATTAAATCCATATTAATTACCTTCATTTGATCAATCTTTAAGCCTGTGTGATAGCTGTTATTTTTCCATATTTATAGATAAGAAATTAAGTAACCTGCCCTGTGTCATGTGTCTAGTAGAAGCAATGCCAGAACTTAAATCGAGCTCTTCTGATCCCCAATTCTGTGTTCTTTTCCCCTAATGATGCTCCACTCCAGCTGTAGGGGCCTGCGGGGCATGGGACCTGCTACTATTCAGAGCTTCCTGTCATGGGCCTCTGCTGGGCCAGCACCCACTCAGGAAAGGGACACTTGGATCAAAGGTGACTGGAGGGGTGGTGAGCCCAGGGAAGTCCTTTCTTGGGATTTTGCTTATGCCCAGAACTTAGTCTCTGGGGAGGTATAGTTGGAGGAGATACACATGTGTATTTGTTTTTTGCAATTTTTTTTTTTTTTTTTTTGGCTGGGCCGGGTTTGAACCCACCACCTCTGGTACATGGGGCCAGCACCCTACTCCTTGAGCCACAGGTGCCGCCCCATGTGTATTTGCTTTTTAAAACATACATAGGAAATCAGAAATGGATGTCATTGCCTACAGTGGCCACCCAAGGGCATTCTGGGTCCTAGGGTAACTGAACAGGGTTGGACATATAGGGGAGAATTCTTATGGCTTCAGTTAACATGTTCATAAAAATGTCTCTCAACCGTGGAGTGGGAGGGAAGACGACGCTGTGAGTGCTGATTTCACGGGCAAAGCACCAGCTCTGCTCTCCGGCAGGTTCTTTTCCCGCCTGGGAGTTTCTCATGTCTGTGGTGCAAAGACCTACCAAGTGGCCTGCTTTCTCTTGCAACCCGCAGAGGGAACTCAATTTCCACATTTAGCCCCCAGGGTGGAGCCTGAGGAAAAATATAATGATAGAGGTAATGTTTCTTCAAATGTTTAGCATTTTGTCAACCGATCTCTCCATAACGACTACAACACCATATAAAAATCCTATGAGAGTAGGTGTGTGTTTGTATGCTGATCAAAAGATACTTTAGGATTCTGGAGCTCTTTTTAAATCATCAAAGATGTTTTTGATGTATTGGGGATGGTTTGGTGAATTTTATTCTAGGCAATTTGTTTTAAAAAATATAAATCCACATGGATTTTTATGAGCAATTCTGTTAAACCACACTGTTGGGTTAGCCTGAGTTCTCTGATTGCACTGGGGAACAGACTGTAATTCTCAAATAGCCCTTTTCACAGATTTGCACCTGGGCTGGGCATGGGGATGGAGGAGGAATCCTAGTGCCCCCTAGGATTCTTGGCACACCCAGGTCCTCTGAGAGTGTAAGTGATCTTGAGCTGTCCAGGAGGAGCTGTAGGAAAGGTTTCTGGGGCACTTGTAGAGGATTAGAAAACGGGCCTTGGCGCCAGGTTACGAACAGGCCGTGTAATGCGGTTAAAATAAGAACTGACTTCAGCATCTGGCCTACGCTCACACCAAGAGCTTTCTGAGAAAAAAAAAAAAATTTCCCATTAATGAACACGCAGCTCAGATCACACATCTATGTTCTGTAGTCCTGACTGAACGCAGTCACAAGAGAAGAAAATCATGTGGTGACGTCCCCTCCGGGACCCATGCAGAGGCAAGGTCAGACCACTCTGGTTTCTCCAGGATTACGAGGAGGCTTGAGGGAGCAGGAGCGGGACTCGGCACACTGAGTGAAACCCACATGTGATCCCCGCATTCCTTCCAGCCGTGAGCTTTAACAATAGTCCTAACTTTCTTAGTTATTGGGTTAAGACATTTATATTCTACCTTTAGAAAGATTCACTTGTACCCTTACAAGATGAACCACAGCTACGATTTAATACCAAAAAAAAAAAAAATAGTTTTATCTTTCTCCCCTGAAAACAGTGGCTGGGATAAGGGCTCTTGAAAAATCCATCTGAGCATGATGTGAAGACTTAGACCCCTCACTGCACGACACATCCATCCTCTCCCCTTAAAGTTTGGCCCCAAGCCTTGTTCAGGCATCTCAGCTTTGCAACAAGAACAACCTCTGATTCACAGGAGACCAAGATGCCGCAGACTCCACTGCATCTCATGTGTGCCCTCGTTCCCACACTCGAACCCCGGCCAAAGACACATCCCGGCACGCACACTCCCCCATGCATGGCCGGCTCGTCCCTTGGCCCACTCACCTCGAGGACAATTTCTTTCAGTTGAAACTGCTTTTGCGCAACTTTATCTGAAGACACTGGCTCGTGGTAGTACAGGCAGAGCAGGTCGTATTTCTTCAAAACCTGCTTGAAGTTCTTCTCAGAAAGACTCACCACTCGGTCCTTCCCATCATACGTGGGGAAGTTCAGCCCCTCTTCTGCCCTGCAAGAGGACAGCAAACAGACCCCCACAACAAACAGATGAGTTCTCTTCATTTGGGAAAAGTTTCGATTCTTGTTCCCGAAAACACTACGTGTAAGCGGCGGGATGGAAGATCCTCGAGATCTTGCTGAGCTGAGTAGGAACAGAAAGGCTGATTTTGTCTGTTTTATTTGCCCTGCCTGGGGCTGAGAAGTGACACTTCACCTCTTTGGATCCAGCCAGCTCTGAAATCATGGGCTGGGGACAAAGAGTGGCAGCTCACACACACATGCGTGCGTAGAACAGAAGCCAGGCTAGGGAGCTGGGAGGCCCAGCCCCAGATACCTTACATAGCTCTGCCCAGCCCCTGTCTCATTAGGAGCTCCATTTTTAGGATGCAGTTGTTTCAGGCTAAAAATAAGTCATGCAATGAATAAAAAAGTTAGATATGACTCTGTTGAGGGATTCGCTGTCAGAGTGGAGGAGAGGGAGGAGGCAGGAGGAAATAGAGGAGGATGGGCACTCGTGAGATCAGGAGGCTGGAGATGTCCAGGGACTCAAAGAATCTCGAGAGAGAGGAAGGAAAATGAGAGGAGGGGGAGGTACAGGACTATGGCACCTACAAGCAAACGGAGAGGTCAGAACACACTGAACGCCACTCACACAGGGTGGAGCTGTTAAATGACTCCAGGGAGGCAAACTGGCCTGTCCCCTGCTGGCAAGCTGCTCCTGCCCTGCTACCAGCATGACATGGAACACAACAGCGCCCCCAAGACACTGGATGTCACCTTCTGCCCCTGTCCTTCCCTGCCTCCCGTCCTCTCCTCTCAGAACTCTCTGTCAGGCACTGGGTGAGGAATGCAGGGACACCCTTTCCCACCGCCCCAGCGCAAAGGAATAGAAAGACCCCCCTCCCCCGCCCCAGTTCCTTTCCTACTATCCCTGCCCACGGCTGAAGCCTCCCGCTGCCAGGAGACTCTGTCCTCATTTTAAAATTAAATAAAGCACGGTTCATTAGCCTTCCTCAGAAACCCTCTTGGGTTCCCTGCACTCACCCCTGTCATATTTCTTGTTTTTACATTAACCCTGGTGTATCATTGACCCTTTCATCTGCATTTAGACAGGCTGATGTGGAGGGCCCGAGGCAGACAGATCAGAGTTCAAATCCCTCCTCTGCTGTTTAAAAGCTGATGAACTTTGGAGGGTCCCTCGCCCTCTCTGATCTTCGCTTTCCCTCTATGTAAATTGGGCACAACTCTATATAACTAAGATATTTAGAGCACTGATGGAAAAGCATGGCACAAAGTCGGAGCTCAAAAACAGTAGCGATGGTCCTTCCTTCTCACTGGAGGGGGTGGGGCCCTGGGTATTATAATGTGATTTGTAGGTATCTAATACTAATGGTTTGTACACTCGTGAATCCAGCAGGCAGTGTGAGCAGAAGGGCTCACTTCACAGCCGAGCTGAGGCTCCGAGATCTGCCCCTCAGCTGAGGGGCAGACTTACTCACCATGGGGCGAGAATTCAGCCTTGCCGTCTTTGACTCTGACTCCCGGCAATCCCCCTTCAGACACCCCTTTTCTTAAGTCGTTCCTCAACCATTTCCTCTGGTCAAACTATGGTCCAGTTACGTCTTTCCACTCTTTTAGGGGGCTCTCTGGCCCTGATGATTCTGGCCAAGTTCGCATCTTCCTTCAGTTATAAAATCAGCTTTGGAAAGAAACTCTGTCACTCTCCCCTTTCCCAGGGGCTAGAAGGAAAAGCGCAGCTCAGGGGCCTCTCCGAGCGCGGGGAGGCCTCCTGCTGCAGGCGGAGGGTCTTGCCACCGAGCTTCATGTCCAGGAAGCCAGGGCCTCAGAGAACCGTCCTGAAACCCTCGCCAGCGTCCCGTTCCTTCTCAGGGTATGCTTTCTGGGTTTTTTAAAGATGGAGCCAAGAACAACAATTCTAAGGAGTAGTTAGCTTTCCAGGTCACTGGCAAGCATGCAAGGTCTCTGCTTTCCTTAGAAAATATAGGGGAAAAATAGATTTCGGAGTGAAACAATGTGTCTTGTCTTTCCAGGTCAGCATCCCCAAACTGTTCCCAATTGTCTCAATCTCACTGGGTTGCCGTTATTTAGAATTTGCTCTACTTTTCTTCATATGTAAGTTTTAAAAATTTTTTTACCTGTTACTGAAAAACTGGAAGCTATTTAAAGTCAGAGTCTTTGAATCTCCTACTGACTTAAACTGGATAAAACTACCAGGGCAAAGGGATAATTCTTTTAATGTTTGGTTTAGCCCTGAAGTATGGCTTATGGCCAAAAGTCCCCGTGTGGAAAGTTTCTGTCCCTGGACTGTGGACTGTTTTGGGGACCAGGCAGCCCTGGACATATGCTGCGGTGATCAGGTTTCCCTGCACATCCCTGGGACACATGAGGATCTAAATTTGCATCCTACTCTCAGGAAGAGGTGGGCTTTCATGGTTCACTTCTAATGGACCAGCCTTATTTTTTCCTGCCTTTTACTTTCCTATTTTTGTTTTCCCTCTGCCTTTTTGCTCACTGATTTTATTTATTTTGTAAAGAAGGAATGCTGCACACATTTCTGAGTCAACCCTACGTCCCGCAAATCAGCCTCTGTGTTCCAGTGTTAGCTGCCGCCCAAGCCCCTGCGTCCTGCACTCCTGATTTATGTGGTGGCGCTGACATATGTGCTTTTATGTGACCTAGTAAGTACTTTTTGTTTCATTTTCTGAACAAGAGGGGTAAAGCAAAGTAAACAAATCAACACAAGTGAATGTTAATTGTCACAGTATGAGACACAGGTCCCTCATTGGCAATCTTCTCTAGGCCTTCACTGTGTGAGTGGGCACCACCCAGAATCCCTTACTCTAGCCTAGGCCCTTTCATTTGCTTCTTCTAGGTGGCAGAATGATTTTGATTATGTGTGGCCATAAAGTTTGAGTGCGATTTAAAACAGTTGCACATAAACTTTATGGCCGCCCAGTATTATTTAATTTGAATTTCACAACAACCTATTTTACAGAGAATCGGAATTTGAATTCATGGCCTTCCATTTATTTTGTTTTGTTTCATTTGTTTTTTGATTAAACACCTTTTTTTTTTTTTGAAGCATCTTCTAGTTACTAGACACACTCCTGGGTGCTGAGGATGGATCCTTTGTAGACCTGAACGCATCTGGCATGCACCAAAGCAAGGAGGTAGGCAATAGTCAAAACCAAAATGTGCGTGTGCATGCCTGCATGTGTGCACATGTGTGTGCATGTGTGTGTGAGTTTGCACATGTGCGTGCATGCCTGCATGCGCGCACATGTGTGTGCATATATGTGTGTTTGCACATGTGTGTACATGCCTGCTTGTGTGCACATGTGTGTGCATGCGTGTGTGAGTGTGCACATGTATGTGCGTGAGTGTGCACATGTGTGTGCATGTGCAATATAATGTTGAACATAGGCAGGTGCTCTGAAGAATGACTGAGGAGGCGAGGAGAGAGCCAGTGGCTGTGGGTAGCTGGAGGACGCACACTTGAGGGGGAGCAGGGGAGACCCAGAGGAGAGGAGGGAGCGAGGCAGGGGCAGGCTGCTGAGGAAGGCACCCCTGGGCGGAGAGGTGGACACCCCGCCTTCAAGCCCTAAGGGCACTTCTTCAGCTCTGGGGGAGAGCAGGTTGGCAGAGGTTTTATCCAGCTCCTCAGTTTTCTCTATTTGTGTAGGAATGAGTAACACACACGTGCCCACACTCACATCCGGGAGTCTGAGGCGGCTCAGAGAACCAGGCTGAGAAGTCAGGAGGCCAGGGATCCGTCTGCCTGTGGAACCTGAATCAGGTCCCCTCACCCCAGGGCCCTCCCACTTCCCATTTGTGAAAGAGGGTCAGACCCACTGATCTACAGCCCTTTCTGACCTGACAAGTTCACAGTCTGTTAGGAGATAATCTTTCACGGGCACAGCCCACGCCTGCAGGAGTCCCACTCCCTGCGGAAGAGGATTGTGATAGGTGGGACTCTAAACAAGTCCAAGCTTGCCTCTCCTCCGAGGGGTAGATCTCCCGCCTAAGTCACTGCCTGCAAAGGTCCCTTCTTTGGCTAAAATACTCCACCCAGTGGACAAAGCAGAATATGGCATCTTTCATTGCTCTTGTTGGGCGGGGCCCCTGGCCAGAGAACCGCAGCCGGGACACCCGGCATGGAGTGAACAGAAATGCTTGTCCCTAAAGCCCTGTGCTCCACAGCCTCAGGCATCCTCTGGGCTGGTCCTAGCAACCCCAAGGCCCTTCTTTTCTCTTAACTCTGAATATCTGGTGGCCATGGAAGACTTCCCACCTTCCAGTATCATCAGGAAATTCCTAAACAGATCCAAGCAGAAAGAGATCGATACTAGCTTGGCAAAGAGCCTTAAAGCTCCACCAATAAATTCCAGGTTTTGACAACTCCCTCTTCCTCAGGGCAGCCCTCAGTGAAGACCTGGCTCTGACGTTCACTCCCCTTACACATTGTGCTTCTCCTTCGTACTCCCCCCTGGGGAGCCTCCATCAGGAACCTCCATCAGTTCACAGACGATGAGAGGAGACATCTTGGCCTTGTGCCTGATCTTACTGGGAAAAAGTTCAGTTTTTCACCACTAAACGTGGTAGCCGGAGGTTTTTTTTTAGATGCCGTTTATTGGGTTGTCCTAGTTAGTTGTCTGAGAGTTGTTGGTTTTTTTCTTTATCATGAATGGATATTAAATTTTGTGAAATGCATTCTCTACATCTATTGAGATGACCATATGGTTTTTCTTTTTTAATTTGTTTGTTTGATAAATTACCAAATTGATGGATTGATTTTTGAAAGTTAAATCCACCTTGAATTTCTAATATAAACCCTATTTGGTTATCCTTCTTGTCCCTTTTTGAATTTCGTTTACTGAAATTTTATTTAAAATCTTCGCAGCTTTGTTCATGACAGAGATTGGTCCATCGTGCTTTGTGTAGATCCAGTTTGCCATCTGGCATTATTTTTTTCTTTGCCAGAATGACTTATATTTTCTTCCACTTCCAGAAAGAGAGCAGGGAGATTTTTTTCCTCCCTGAAACTGGCAGGGACCATCTCCTCTGATCTCATAAACTAAAATTGAGGGCGTGTCCACCTCGGAGAAAGAGAGACCAGGGGATGTGCTTCTGCTGAGCCACTTGGGATCAGGTGGTGTCAGCTCCCTGAAAGCCTGAGGCTTCCAGGAAGGGGTGGAGTGCCAAAGACACTGGGGTCATTGTCAGAAGTCAGAGGAATGAGGAGATGCAATCACAACATCCACTTGGGTGGTCGTCAGGCCCTTTGTCAGCCCTTTGGGACAAATAAGACAACAGTGTGAGTAATCTCTTCATTCTTAATAAATGAAAAGACAAATTTTTAATACTATGGTAGCTTTTGGGGGGGCTCAGAGTTTAGATATTGTGGGACTTCGGATGTGTAAATAGGGATTTGGGTCAGATAAATTAAAGCAAGGAGGCTGTGAAGATCACCTCCAGATGAATTTTCAGAATTAATAACACGTGTATACTTCCTCCTAACTTGTGCTTCAGCACTAACGTTCCTTGCATTTCTTGTCTTTGTGCAACAGTATATTAAAGGCCCAGACCAGACAACGTGATGACCAAGGGTAAAGGCAACTGAAAGCTCTGCCAGAATAAAAACCACTGTGGCCCCTGAGTGGCAACCCAGTGCCTGCATCAGAAGCGGGCCCATCTGGCCCCACTGAGGACCATGCCGCCTAATATATTTAATCAGAGCCTCTCAGCAGTTTTATTTTAAGTGGCAAGATATTTAAGTTAGTACATTTATAAAAAATAAAATTGAACAAGAAAACAAGTGCCATTAATGTTGTGAACATGGAACATTGTCACAACCCCCAGCTGAGAAGAGCCAGAACGGATCATTTGTAGGGCACACCATGTCCCCAGCGCTATGCCAGGCACGGTGCACTTATATCCTCCCAGATACCTTGTGAGGTGGTCAGTGTCATTATCGACAGTTTACAGATAAATAAAGTGAGGTGAACAGAGGTGGAATTCTTTAGCTCTGTGTCACACAATAATAAACAGTGGAGCCACCATCTGACAGCTGGGATTCTGGCTCTAGAGTTATGTATAATTAACCACCACACTGTATGCCTCTGTTAAGTGCTTGGGGCAAGTGTTTTAGACAAATAATGACTTTTGGCTTCACAGATATAAATAAGTCGACACAAGTGTCAGATTTTTAGCAGAGATCTCTGTATTTCACACCCAGCTCCAGTCTCAGGAACTATTGCTAAGGTGCTTGGACTTCTTCCCAGGCTCAGGACTGAAGGCTGAATCAGAATCTCTCTGTCAGGGGTGATTTTTCTTCCCAGGAGATATTTGACAATGTCTAGAAATGGGTTTTTGCTTCTTTCTTTTTTGTTTTCTTTTTTTCTTTTCCTTTTTTTTTTTTTTT
>NW_003852468.1:5590651-5634105 GCF_000181295.1 Otolemur garnettii | reverse complement strand
AATGTAAGTGTATATATCATTAGGTTACATTGTTTGTGTTTGTTAGGTCAAGTCCAAATTGTACTTGAGCCCTTCACCCAGGAGGTGTGCCATGTTCCCATGCACCCCATCCTCTCTCCTTCCTTCCCCTCCTTCCCCCATCCTCCCACTGCTTGAATTCAATTGTGTTTTTGTCTCACCTGGGTGTGCAGTTGTTCATCTACTACCTGATCAAGCTAGGAAGCTTCTGCACAGCTAAGGACACAACAATTAAAGCAGACAACCTTCAGAACTGGAAAAGCTGCTCACACGTTATGAATCTGACAAAGAACTAATAACCAGAATTAACAGAGAACTCAAACTAATCAACAAGAAGAGAGCAAACCAGGCCATTTGTCACTGGGCAAGAGAGAGATGAACAGAGCTTTCTCCCAAGAAGACAGAAGAATGGCCAAAAAACACATGAAAAAATGCTCCTTGTCCCTAATTATCAGAACCACCTTGAGATATCACCTAACCCCAGTGCAAATAGCCCACACCACTCAGCCCCAAAGCCGCAGATGCTGACACAGGTATGGAGAGAAGAGACCACTTATACACTGGTGGTGAGATTGCAAACTCATGCAGCCTTTTTGGAACAAGCATGGAGAATCTTTAAAGAGCTAAAAATAGACCTTCCATTTGATTCCACAATCTCATTAGTAGGCATCTACCCAGAAGGAAAAAAAAAAAAAAAACATTTGCACTAGAATCTTTATCACAGTTCAAGTCACAATTTCCCAAGTGCCCATCAACACACACATGGATAGATAAACTCTGGTGTATGTACACCATGGAATAAAGAAAGACAGGGCTTTACATCTTTTGTATGTACCTGGATGGATTTGGAGAACATCCTCCTAAGTAAAGTACAGAGGAAGAGAAATACTTTTGATGGTTACAGTTCATGGGGGAGAATGTGGGTGTTATTGGCCCCTAGCAAACAGAGGTTAGTGATGGACTAAATGTTCAACATTGCATAAGACAACTTCCTAAGATGAAGAGTTGTCAAGTAGAAAAATATCACTAGTGCTGTGGTTGAGAAATCCTGAGCTAGACTGAAACAGAGCCATGAGGTACACACTGAGCTTCTCTCTCTGTAGACGTCACCCAGGGTTTTGGTCCTTGTGACTTGAGTAGCCATAATCTTACTTAGCCCTGCTCATAGTGCCTGAAGGATATGTGACATGTCACTCACTGCTTGGAACACGAACACTGGTTTTGGCTTGTGTCTCTCATCCTCATTCTCATTGTGTCACTGTCTCTTGCCTCATGAGCTATGGCGTAAGTTTAGATTGGGAAGAACCCTTTCTTCTTAACTGTTCCAGGGTCAGTATTTTTCTTTCTTTCTTTTTTTTTTTTTTAAGAAAGGATCTCACTCTGTTGCCCTGGGTAGAGTGCTATGGCAGTATGGCTCACAGCAACCTCAAACTCTTGGGTTTAAGTGATCCTCTTGCCTCAGCCTCCCAAGTAGCGGGACTATAGGCGCCTGCCACAAAGCCCAGCTATTTTTAGAGATGGGGGTCTAGATCTTGCTCAGGCTGGTCTTGAACTCCTGAGCTCAAGCAATCCACCTTCCTCTGCCTCCCAGAGTGCTAGGACTACAGTGTGAGCTACCACGCCTGGCCCCAGGGCCAGTATTCCCTGCATGCTGAGCCCTTTAAGTGCCTTGAGTTATTCTTTAATATGGTTTCTTGATTCCTCTTTCTGTCCGTCCTGTTTGCTGGATCCTCGGGGTAGCAGCCACCTGTTCTCCCAAATAACCTGATTATTATCCTCAGGACATGAGTAGTTTGAGGGAACTGAGGTGTTCAAGTTTCTGTGAGATTCTGGCCTGTGGTCAGTGTTCTTAAGTGCTGTAAAGTGCAAGGACACATGGTGGAAGGGAAGCATGGGGCAGTTCCTTCTGCAGAGGCCCCCTGAGGCCTGTGGGCTCTCACCAGCAGGAGTGACAGCCTCTAGATCACTATCTCAGTAATGCCACAGGCATAGTGACTTTTTCTTGTGGCAGAATCTGGTCTGGGGGTATAGTATCCAGAAACATTCCTCTGCCACTCCTTCTGAGGGCACAGGAACTGCTAATCTTCCCTAACTAAGGCCAGCTCTCAAAGTGATGAGGCTCCAGACTTGAGGGAGGGACGCCATTGCCCCAAATACCTACTCCACCTGTTTGTTGCTCCAACAAATTCCTACAGATTCATTGGACATTATCTTGCACTCCACCTTATAGACGAGAATCTTTAAACTCAGAGAAGTTAAGTGACTTCCCTGAGGTGACACAACTAATAAGCTAGATGATCTATGTCTATATAGTTCTAATTTTCTACACTTTGCTGAGTTGTTTCCAAGAAATTCCTTGGTCTCACTACATACTGGGAAAAACTGATCAAATTATCCAAATGTCTAAGGCTCAACCTATGGGTCATGACCAATGAAAATACATCCTGCTTATCAGATATTTCCATTACGATTCATAACAGTAGCAAAATTACAGTTATGAAGTAGCAACAAAAATAATTTTATGGTTGGGGGTCACCAGACATGAGGAACTGTATTAAAGGGTCATGGCATTAGGAAGGGTGAGAACTACTGGTCTAAGCAATAAGGATATGTCCCCACTAACAAACCCAAATGAAACTTCTAAACATGAAAAATAAAATACAGATGATTCCTAACTAAGAACTTATGATTCTTTGGCTTTACAATGATGTAAAAGCAGCGCACATTCACTAGAAACAATACTTCAAGTCCCCCACGCAGCCAGCCATTCTGTCTTTCACTGTGAGTGCTGTATTAAATAAATTACATGAGTTACATTACTTAAACATTAATTTTTAATTCAACCTGGTTATATGTTGTTTAGGATATTGTATCCTTATTTATAAGTGAAATATGTTTGCAGTTTCCCCTTTATAATAATATATTTTCTCCGATTTTAATATCAGGTGTATCCAGATTAAGTAGAATATTTTGAAGTATTTCTTCTTTTTCTATTGTCTATAAGATTTGGCATGAACTGTTTTTTGAAATTATCTTTTACTTTTATTTATAAATATTAGTTGTTTATTTTTTGAGACTTTGGAAAAAAAATAATAAGAGGAAGTTAAGTGATGACTCCATACTGAACCTCAGAGTCAAAGCATTCTATAACAGACATACTCTTACTTAACAATGTGAAGGCTACTTTCTTTGCATTATTATTGTTATTATTGTTTAATATTTCAATGCAGCAATCGTCTGATTTTTTTCCTGAATGTATTTATCTTCATTCGTTCTTTATGAGGTTTTTGTTTCTAGTCCTTATCTTAAACATTGTTATTGTTATTGAATTTTAAGCCTTTTTAATTTTGTGAAGGCAAAAAGTGGAAACCTAATAAACACATGTATATGTAAAAAATTAAATAAAAATGTCCCTTAAAATAAATTACATGAGATAAACAACACTATTTTTAAAAATAATATAGGCTTTATGTTAGATTTTGCCCTCCTGTAGGTTAATGTAAGTGTTCTGAGCTTATTTTAGGTAAGCTAAGCTAAACTGTGATGTTCCACACTAAATGTGTCTTTGACTAACAATATTTTCATCTTACAAGGGTGTATTGTGGTATAACCCCATTGTAAGTTGAGGAGCATTTGTATCTGAAATAAAAATATACTCTGTGGGGTTAAAAGTAGATGAGACATTGAGGAAGGATAGACCAGTGGACGAGAAGAAATAGCAATAAAAACTATGTAAATAAAGTACAGACAAAAAAATGAAAAACCTATTCCTAGTGGCCTCAAGACAATATTAAGCAGCATATCATATATATAATTGGAATCTCTGAAGGGACAGAGACGAGAGATCAGAAGAATAATCTGAAAAAAAAAATGGCTAAAATCTTTCCAAATTTAATGAAACTCTAAACTCACACATCTAAGAAGTTAAAAAAACAACACTCCACCAGAGAAAGGGTAGAAGAACGACAGGTTAGGAAAATCACAATCAGATATTCAAAACCAGGTGATAACCAAAAGTATTACGAGCAGTCAGAGAAGATACACTATGTACAGAGAAACAAATTTAAGAATGACAACAAAGTTTCTTCTAGAAACTATGCAAGCCAGAAAACTATGGAGAAAACGATGAAAGAAAAAAAAAACAACTGTTAACCCAGAATTGTTTGCTAAAAGAAAATATCTTTCAGAAGTAAACAGTGAGGAATGAATTTAAAAGGGGTTCGAAAAAATTTGTGGGGGTGGAAAAGTTTCTAATTTTGATTTTGGTAATAAGTATGTTATTACTAAATATATATAATTATCAAATATATATAGATAACTTATATGCATATTTATACAGAAATTGTACATTAAATAGTGTTATTTCCTATAGGTGAACTACACATCAATAATGCTCTATTGTTAATAAAAAGGAGAAATTAAGAGTTTATAAAGTAAAAGCTGACAAATTCATTATCCACAGAACTACATAATAAGAAACATTATAGGAAATTCTCCGGAAAGAAATGAATGTGATAGAAAACCAAAGTTTGGAGCTCAGCAAAGGAATGAATAGCTCCAGAAGAACGTGGGAAGTGTGACTGCCTAAAGCAAAAAATATACAAATGTACTG
This sequence comes from Otolemur garnettii, assembly GCF_000181295.1. Taxonomy (NCBI): domain Eukaryota; kingdom Metazoa; phylum Chordata; class Mammalia; order Primates; family Galagidae; genus Otolemur; species Otolemur garnettii. The sequence goes on along the minus strand of NW_003852468.1, from coordinate 5,629,475 downwards.
TGGTGTACGGAACATCTGTTAAAGTAAAATGTATGATAACAGCACAACGGACAACATAGGAGACATGGATGTTTGCCGCTATAGGGTTCTTACGTTATATGTGAAATAGTAATATCTAAAAATGCAAATATGTTAAAGGATGGAAAGATATCAAGTCAATTCTAATAAAAGAAAAACTGGAATAGCCTCATCAATTTTAGAACAAGGAATTTACTAGAGATAAAGAAGGACATTCCATAAAGATAAATAGATCAACTCATCAATATATCTAAGACCCCTAAATGCAGATGCACCTAATAATACTGCTTCAAATTAAGAAAAACATAACCTGATAGAATTGAAAGGAGAGAAAGACAAGTTTCCTACTATAGTCAGATTTCTTAATATTTCCCTCTCAGCGAGTAATTGAAAATTAGTGAAGATATAGAAGTCTTAAATTACACTATCAACAACTTGACTGAGTTGAAATTTATAGAATAGTTTACTTTTTTGTTTGTTTGTTTTCGAGACAGAGTCTCACTCTGTCACCCTGCGTAGAGTGCTGTGGTGTCGTCATAGCTCACAGCAGCCTCAAACTCTTGAGCTCAAGCGATCCTCTTGCCTCAGCCTACCCAGTTGCTGGGACTTCAGGTGCCTGCCACAACACTTGGCTAGTTTTTCTATTTTTAACAGAGATGGGGTTCTTACTCTTTCTCAGGCTAATCTTGAACTCTTGAGTTTAGGCGGTCCACCCACCTCAGCCTCCCAGAGTGCTAGGATTACAAGTGTGAGACACTGCACCTGGCCTAGTTTATTTTTTAGTATGGTGAAATATACACACTTTTTAAGCTCATATGGATCAAGAAGGTAGAGCATATTCTGGCCATAACACAAATCTCAATAGACAGAAAGGGTTTAAAATCATATACAGTATGTTTTCTGGCTACAATAGAGTTAAATTTGAAATAAACAACTGAAACGTGGAAAATTACCAAACATCTTGAAATTAATAAGACACCTCCAGGTAGCCCATTTGTTAAAGGTAAAACTCATAAGAGTAATGAGAAGATATTATGAATTGAATAAACATGAAAACACAATCTATCAAATTTCTTAAGATGCTTCTAAACTAGTACTTTAAGAGAATTTTATAGCATTCAATGCTATGAGAAATGAAGAGAGGCTTCGAATCAATGACCTCAGTTTCCTTTATATGAAATTATAAACAGAGCAAAATTAACTCCAAAATGAGCAGAAGAAAGGAAATTATAAAGAGCAGAAGTCAATGAAATAAAATCACATGAGAGAAAATGAATACAACCAAAAGATGATTCTTTAAAAAGATCCACGAGAGTGATAAAACTTTACCAATCCTAATCAGAAAGAAAACCACAAAAGACCAGAATCAGAAATGAGAGCAGGAACATCATCGCAGATCTTACAAAATTCCTCGAAAGACACAAACCACCGAAGTTTATTCAGGACAAAATAGATCAGCTGAGTAGCCTTTCATCTATTAAGGAATTTGAATTTGTTCTTAAAAACCTTCCTACAAAGAATATTCCAGGTTTGTACAGCTTCACATTTAAGGAAGAAATAATCTCTAACCCTACACAACTCTTTCAGAAAAGAAAAAAAGAGGAAATCCTTCCCCACTCGTTTTTGTGGGGGCAACAGAACTAGAGAATGATATTAGAAGAAAGAAAAGTTTTTCTCTTCCAATTAAACAGGAATGTCAGCTCTCACCATTTTTATTGAACATTGTACTGGAGGCCTAGCCAGTGCAACAAGGTAAAAAAAAAGAAATATATACAGGTTAGAAAGGAAAAAAATAAAATTGTCTCCCAGTTGTAGATAACGTGATTGTCTACGTAGAAAATTCTAAGGAATGTATAATAAAATCCACTAGAACTAATCCAGAACTTAGCAAGTTTACAAGATATAAAATCGATATGTAAAAATCAAGTTTATTTCTGTATAATGGTAATGTAAAATCGGAAAATAATTTAAAAATGCCATCTATCATAGCAACATTTACAGGGATAAATTTAACAACAAATATGCAAGACTTTTACGCTAAAAACTACCAAATATTGCTAAGAGAAATGAAGGAATACGTAAGCACATGAAGAAATACACCATGCTTAGAGAATAGAAAATTCAATATTGTGAAGATTTTAATTTCCCCGAATTTGAGATATAAATTAAATTTAATCCTAATGAAAATCACAATAGTCACTTTTGTAGAAATTGGAAGGCTGACTTTTTAGTTTAAATGGAAATATAAGGGACCATGATTAGTCAGAACAAGTTTAGAAAAAAAAAAAAGAAAGCTTGAGGTCTTATCCTACTTGATTTTGAGACTTACTGTGAGGCTGAATGTGGTGGCTAATGTCTGAAATCCCAGCACTTTGGGAGGCTGAGTTAGGAGGATCACTTGAGGCCAGGAGTTTGAGACCTAAGCAACAAAGTAAGATCCCATCTCTATAATTAATAATAATAATAAACTGCATTAATGAAGATAATGTTACATTGCCATATGCCTAAACACAATGTAACGAAATAGAGGGCTGAGAAAGAGACTAACAGGAATGTTGCCCAGACAGTTCAATGGGAAAAACACTGGGATTTCAAAAAATAGTGTTAGAAAAATTGGAAATTTATATGAAAAAAATTAAACTCAAAACCTTGCTTCAAACCATACACAAAAATTAAATTAAAATGCCTTATGAACCTAAATGTAAGAGCAAAAAACATGAATACTTTTGGTTATGTGGGAGAAAATATTTGGCCCTGTGAATTAGGAAAAGTCTTCTTAGGTAAAAATCATAATAACCCTGAAAGAGAAAAACACAAGAGAAAAATATTTGATACATTGGACCTCATTAAAATTTAAAAATTTTGAGAGGTGCCTGTGGCTCAAAGGAGTAGGGCGCTGGCCCCATATACCGGAGGTGATGGGTTCAAACCCAGCCCCAGCCAAAAACTGCAAAAAAAAAAAAAAAAAAATTAAAAAATTTTGAAAAGATACTATGAAGAAAATTAAAGCCACAAACTGCATAGACATATTTGCCAAACATATGACTGATCAATAACTGGTCCAGGATATATGTATATAAGTAACTTTTACAATAATGAGACAAACAGTCCAATTAGTAAATGAGCAAAAGATTTGAATGGACACTTTACTAAAAAAGATTTATGAGTGGCAAATAAACACGTGAAACAACAATTACCATCACCAATCATTAGAGAAATGCATTGAACTCAGAGCAAGGTACCACTGCGTTACTCACTGGAATAGCACAAATTAAAAAGACTGTGTCCATGTTAGGGACCATGGGGAGTACCTGGACACTCAGGTATTTCTGGCAGAGTACGACAAAATAATACACCCACTTTGGAAAACACATTGGTTGTTTCTTATAGTGTTAAACATACACTTACCAGATAGTTCAACCTGGATATTTAACCAAGACAAGTGAAAATTCATGTCCAAAGGCCTGTAAAAATATTCATAGCAACTTCATGCATAACAGTCAAAAACTAGAAACAAACCAAATTATGAAAAGATAAAACTTCACGGTATATCCATGTGCTGAACTACTCATCAATAAAAAGGAATAAATTGCTGGTATAGGTTTATAATGCTATGGGCGAATCTCAAAGCATTTTTTTTTTTCTTTTTGAGACCGAGCCTCAAGCTGTCCCCCTGGGTAGAGTGCCGTGGCATCACAGCTCACAGCAACCTCCAACTCCTGGGCTCAAGCGAGTCTCCTGCCTCCGCCTCCCAAGTAGCTGGGACCACAGGCGCCTGCCACAACGCCCGGCTATTTTTTGGTTGCAGCCATCATTGTTGTTTGGCGGGTCCGGGCTGGGGATTCGAACCTGCCACCTTAGGTGTACGTGGCTGGCGCCTTAGCCGGTTGAGCTATAGGCGCCAAGCCAGCATTTTGTTTAATGGAAGAGGCCAGCCACAGGTGGGGTGCAGAGAGGCCAAGGCAGGTGTATCTCAAAAATAATAATAATAAAATAAAATAAATACATAATACAATAAGCCAGACACAAAGGCAAAACTATAGCTGTTAATTTTTCAAGAACTTTAGGCTCTGATTATTAAATATAGCCAGTATTAAAAATGTAATTTATATAAACAAATTATATTAAAACAAAGTTAAATACTCAAAACTTATAACTGCCTAATTATCTTACTACACTTTATTAATATGCCTGTACATTCTTGAGATCACTTAAATCTATTGTGTCTGTATGGTGGACATTCTGTGTAATGGTGCTTTAGTGCAACTCTTACCGACTCTGCATTCAGTGATGTCATGACGATCAGGTGAAACCGACCATGATGAAACTGGCATAGTAAATGGGCGTTTTGTTTGTTTGTTTTTCAGGGGAGCTGTTGTTAAGCCTTTGCCAGCAGGTCACTGAAGATAGGCAGAAAAGATCCTATCTCAGAATGTGTAGGACAGATGAAGAGACCTCTCTGGAGGAACCTGAATTTGAACCAACCTTTAGAGAACAGACAGGACTTAGACTGGCAGAGAAGGAAGAATAAAACCTGCCAGGCAAGGGAAACAAAAGCAAAAAGCAGGGGGCGGTCTGGCTGGAGCAAAGGCAGTGTGCAGTCTTAATGAGCAATAATGGACAGACTCTGGGCCCAGACAGAGGTGCTTGGAGTGACGGGTGTAACGGGTATCTGCTGTCTTTCTTTTCCCTTACGTTCTCCCCCACTTTCCTCTCATAAATAGGCTTCTGCCTCCAGCCATCATCTTGCACATTCTGCCCATCACAGAGCATCCCCCACCCCATCCACAGGGATAGATCCAAGGACAACACGCCGTCCGGGATGATCCAAGCAGAGTCCTTCCAAGCAGATACGGTGTGCCGCCCCCCCCCTCCAGTCACTAAGCCTGAAAAACAACAGGACTGACAGACAGAACTGACTCAAGCCATGGCAGGAGGAGAAAATGTTAAAATAAGGAGCACATAAGAGAAACAGAGGGAAGAGGAGGAAAAGGGAGAGAAGTTTTCAATCTTACAGCTGCAGTTGCTCCAGATCAGCTTTCCCTGTCTTTCCTGAGGTCGAATGTGTGAGCCAACAAATTCTGCCTTTTTTGCTTAACCTGGATAAAGATTTTACTGTCCTTTGCAAGCAAAGATGTGTAAATGGTACATCATGCTTAGGATTTGAACATACAGAATATAATTTATCCTTGAACACTAGAATTGTGTGTAAAAGAGCACAGGGAAGGGACTCAGGCCTTTTATAGCCAGAAGTTCTGCTGATGGGAAGGGTTTAGTTCCAATCTTCCATCTAGTCTTAAGGGACACTCTAGCAGATGAGGTGACCCCTGGGCTTTGGAACAGAATAGACCTTTAAGGTCATCTAGGCCAGTAATTTGTTATGGTTGCAAACTGGAGCTCTTGGCTTCCACTGAACTGCCCAGGAAATGCTAAGGGTCCCGCAGGGAAGTTCTAGGCTGCCTTGGGGCCCCAGTGATAATGGCATGGCCACCAAAAGCATCTTGGCCACAGATAGCACCCCAGGTTGTTTATACTAGTCTGGAACTTCATGCACACGGCAAGGAAACTGTGTTCTTATGAAATCCAACCCCAGAGTCTGCCAAGGAGTGAACCAAGAAGAAAGCTGGGAGAAAGGAGGAAGCTACTGAGCAAAGAGTCTCTGAAACCATCCCCCCGAGTTTCACCGCCCACTTGAGATTCTCACCCCAGGGGACATCGGTTTCCATTTAAAACTCAGGCTCAGGGGTGGACAAAATCGATTCCCTTGGTTCTTCATAGCGCAGCTGAGACAACCTGACATTTTCAAAAAGAATTTAACTAAACACTAAGGGAGAACAAAAATGAAATTATAACAGGCAGTAGAAACAGCAACTTTACAGAGTACTGGTTTCTGATCCTAAGGTAACCACAGTGGTCTCAGGATGGTGTGATAATTTGGATTATTGTCCAGTAAATATTCATTCTTTATTCCTTCCCACTGTGGGTGGAATATATATCCCTGTCCCCGTGATGCCCAGCCTCCCACGTGAATGTTAATGACGCGGACAGAGGCCTTCACCGTGCTGTGTGCCCTGGCTTTGCATGCAGTGTTATGCTGTGAGAAGAATAAGCCTTTGGTAGCACTTCTCCTCAGGCCTAGAACAGCGGTTCTCAGCCTGTGGGTTGTGACCCCTTTAGGGGTCGAATGACCCTTTCCCCAGAGTCGCCTAAGACCATCCTGCATATCAGATATTTACATTACGATTCATAACAGTAGCAAAATTACAGTTATGAAGTAGTGACGAAAATAATTTTATGGTTGGGGGTCACCACAACGTGCCTTTGGTCGCGGCATTAGGAAGGTTGAGAACTACTGGCGCAAAATGACACGTGGACCAGAGCTAACCCACCCTGAAGCCGGGAGCCCCAGCTAATCAGCTCCCTGGCGGCCTGTCCCAGACCAGCTGAATCACAGGAAACCTGCAGACCACGAGGGGGTCAGAAGGCTGATTGTGGCGGCCCCGGGGGCTGGGCTGACTTGCTCCTCAGCATCCTGATGGCAGTGCTTGACCACGAGAGACAAGGCCATGTCACAGGCCCTGTCTGCGATCCTTTCCTCAGAGGAAGCCCTGCTACCCAGATGCTGTATCAGGACACCCTGACCTTGTTGCCGCTGGCTGGAGAAATGGCACCTGTCTCCCATCCTCTGCTGAAGGGCAGTTTACTGCTCCGGAAAAAGCCCTGCCTCGCCACCACCCCACAGTGGAAGACAGCCTTGTATAAACTGCACGGCAGGCCAGGCCAGCGTGAACTGACCGGAGCAGACAGGGACGCCGCGTGAGAGGAGGGCTGGCCGCCTGTGGCCACCACGAACCACCAGCAGCCCATCCTTCCCTTCTTTGAGACTGTGCAAAGCTTATTCTCCAGCTCTCAGTGCAGGTGATGCTGTCACAGTGGCCTTCTCTGATGGGTTTCGGTCCCCCGTAGCCAGTCCCCAGACTGCTTCTTCACTGCACATAGAGGCGTGATGTCACAGCTCCTCACAGGGAGAGGCTCCGCAGTCTGTGAGCCTCATGAAGACGGGCCAAGCTCCAGGGGGTTTTGCTCAGCCGGGTCTGCCCAGCGCCCAGTACCGTGCCTGGTGCGTGGAGCTCTTAGTAAACACCTGTTGAATAGACTGGGCACACGTCTCTCTCTCCAAGTGACGGAGCTGCCCCTTGCCTGCACCATCACTTGCTTACCTGGGGTTTCTTTCCTTTCTCTACCGCAGCTCATGAGCTCAGGCGGTTCTGGCCACAATTGCAAGGCCCCTGACAGCTTCCGCACATCATAAAGACAGAAGCAAAAAGATCACGAAACGGTTCTTACCGTCTGCATCTTGGATGGAGGGTACACCTCACTTAACCAAGGGGGTAACTGGGGGCCACCCCAGGGTAATTGTTCCCCCCACCCCAAGTTTACTCAGCCAGCAATTGGCAAGTGTTAGAGCTGTTGACAGAAAATTGGTTCCGCCCCCCTTTGTTACCACTGTGGGGATAATTTGTTTTCCTCCTTCAACGATGACTTTGGCACCAAATCCCACAGGTCTGAACCCCCCGTTCCTTGTGCAGCAGGCCTGGCTTTAGAGGCCTGTGCGGGAATGAGGACGGATTGGGAGCCGGCCACTGCCAGGTGTTTGGTAGCAGCTGCCACTTCCCTGCTTTTGTTTTTTCTCCCGTCACTGGTTTTAACCCTCATCTAGAAGGCCACTTTGCCTGGGACAGGGAGATAATTTAGTCTCAGGTCTGTTTGGCAGCTTCCTGATTACCAGCTGAGCCTGATTACACAGTCTGTGTGCCTGTCCCAGGACAGACGCGCTGCTGCTGCTGCCACCACAGGAGGGAGGTGGCTCCAACTGCGGACTAGACTGACGTGTGGAGTCTCAGGTCCCACACCTCCCCGCAGGGGCCCAGACCCCCTTCAACGAAGGAGGCAGCCTCTCCCAGGTCCAGCCTGCAGCTCAAAGCTACTTGTACTCACTCACTCGCTCTCTCCGCAGGGGTCTGAGGACATGGCCAGGGATCCAGACTGCCCCTATCTTAGGCCATCTTCGGATTTTCTGGGGTTTCTTTCCTGTCTCTACCACAGCTCATGAATTCAGGCAGTTCTGGCCACAAATGCAAGGTCTCTGACAGCTCCCCCCATCATAAGACAGAATGAAAAAGATCACAAAGCAGTTCTTACCGTCTGCACCTTGGCTGTGAGGGCACATACCCTCCTCACTTAACCAAGGGGGAACTTTCCATAGCTAGAACAACTTCCATTCATGAAATTAACAAGTTTACCCAAAACACGTGGCAAACACGTATGAAGGACTTCTGTGCCTGGAACTTGAGCTGTAGGGTGAGTAAGACACAATCCTGAACCCGAGAGCTGTCAGAACAGAGATACAGACAGATGTGCAGTGAACACAGAGACAGATGTGCCGGGGTTCCAGGAGTGGGAACCCAGGAGAAGAGCCTGGTGTTTCCAGAGAAGGAGCAGAGAGGGAGTGATTCTGCAAGGGTTCACAGAAGAAGTGCCACCTTGGCTGCTAAGGAGATTAACTGGGGTTTGTTATTATGTGTAACCGAATACATACAGGGGCGTGGAAATCTGAGCCGTGTGAGCTGGGGACAACAGCAGGAGTGGTCCTGCCCATGGTGGATGAGAGAAGGCACATGACTGGATATGCCTGGAAGCTGTGCTGCGAGGGCCCAGGAACGAGGAGAGTTGAAAGATGAGGCTGGGAAGTCGGGCTGAGACCAGAAGGGAAAGGATATTGCATGACGAGGCAGGCAGACTTACCAGCATCCTTTCCAAACATCAGCACTTGTTTGAACTTGAAGCAGGTGATAGAGCGTCTGCAGGAGAAATATTGCTTTCCTATGGCAGATTAAATATTTTTCCTGGAAGATAAAAAAACATATCACAAAGAAACCAGGGAAGATTACTTCTGAAAGATTATATCCATAAAGTGGAGATTGGGCCTAGATGGTGAATAATTGTCAAAAAGAGATGCTGGGGCTGACGTCCTTTGAGTTTGCAGTGTGCCAGACATTGCATAAGTTCTTGACAGATAGTGACCCCATTTGCCACTTAGAGCAGTCATAGAAGGCAGACATTATTGTTACCCCCCGCCCCGGTTTGGTAGTTGAAGTGATGCGCATTTGGTGAGTAATGCAATCTGAAGCCAATCAGAATGATTCAGGGACTGGGCAGGAACCTTTGGGCTCTTTGAGAGTTAACCAGAATCCTAAACTAAAGAATGTGTAGGATTTCCTATCTCCCACAGGCAGCGGGGAGCCACAGAGGATTCTGAGCAGGGAGGAGATCTAATCAGTTGGTGACAACTTCTCTTCCTAGAATAAATAAGGAAGACAGAAGAAATACTTGAAAAGTTGGCACAGTGAGGTGGAACAGTGAGTGGCGGGGAAACTTCAGGCCTGGGGAGGCCAGGCCGCCGGGCAGGGCTCTCCTGAAGGACGGCTGTGCCAGCTGGGCATCTAAGCCTCCCTCTGCCTAGAGTGACAGCCTCTGAGGACTAGGGGCTGCCCATGCTTATCAAAGAATAGCCTTCCGTGGTCCCCGTGGGGATCCTGGTTACACACTAGTGTTTTCCTCCGGTCTTCCATTAGCCTTCAGGCACCCTCAGCAGGAGCACCTGCAGTTGTGAAGTCGGGGATTTCTAACTTAAATTCCGTTTGTCCTCCTAGAACTAAATTTGGGAATATAAGGACACGCTCAAAAATGTTAGGTAGCCAAGACCTTTATCTTGCCGGTCCAGACACCTAAGATGGTGTGTGTGCTCCCCAGCATGCAGAGGTGACTGCCGCTAGGGCACCTTCAGTATTCCAGCGGCGTGGGGTGGCGTTTACGTTGCCCTGGAATCCCTACTTCGCAGCTTTCCAGCCTTATCTTCTTTGTTCTTTCCTGACCATTTTCCAAACCAACCTCAGGTTTTGCCCCAGCTCTTCCTGGGGTCTGCAAATCCCCCATAATGAGTAGCCATCTGTGGGTTTGTCTTTGCGGCGTCTCCCCTCCTCCTTTGGACTGGTAATGAAAATATTAAACAGGACTAAACCAGCCCTGACCCTGCTGCACCCTGCCGGACAGCCCTCCCGGGGCTGGCTGCCTTTCATCACTGGCCTTTCTTTCTGGCAGTTGTTTGCCCAATTTATAGCCATCTCCCCCTGTCCTCAACCTTATCAGTCTGAAGGTGCAAGTAAAATCACTGAGACGTCTCCCAGGCTTTTCTAGTTAAAGCCCACGTCCTTTTCCATACGGCAGGAAACAATCTGGGTAAAAATTGAGTAACTCCACTTCGAATACCAGCATGTTTTGACGCATTCTGGGAGGTTGACTATTTTCAACTGGTTCTTTGGAATCCTGTGGTCATGAGTTAACAATTGCTGGTGAAAAGCAAAAAAAAAAAAAAAAAATTACTCAGTTTCTCTTTTTGATCATAAACTCAGGCTGGGGGGCCTTTTGTGCCTCCATTTCTTGAGATGTGAATAAAATGAACTCCAATAAACTCCAAGAAATTTTTGACAAAACTACCAAGAATTATTTATCCTTTAGGGATGCTTTGTCCTTTGACACAAATAATCCCTCTCCCCGCTTCCCACCCCTGTTTGGAGATCTCACCAAGAGGGAGCTGCCAGGCAGATCCATTTCATTGTGATTCTGCTTACTCCACACTTCTAGAAGTCCTGGAAGAAGACCAGGAGCGTATACCCTCTGGGGCTGCGTTCTGAACGTGTGGCTGCGCTATGAAACGGCTTTCTTTCTCCCTTGCCCTCCTGAGACTCGGGGCTCATGGCGTCGAAAGCTCAGGTGTACCTAGCCATGAGAAGACATCTCTTCAAGCTCTTCATCTTTGCCTCAGTACCCTCATCACACTAATGAGGATGGACAGAGATTTAAAAGCAAATGTGATCTAACAAATAGGGCAGACCACTTTCTAATCCACAGCCAGAACAAAGGAGCGCTTCCCAGAATTAGCTCACCAGGAGGGAAGCAGTCTCACATCTGATTCTGTAAAACCTTTCCTAATTTTCAACTGGTTCTTTGGAATCCTGTGCTCATGATTTAACAATGGCCGGTAAAAGCAAAAAAATACTCTGTTTCTCTTTTTGATCATAAACTCAGGCTGGGGGGGGGGGTGGCGAGATTTTACTCAGGCTGACTGCTGCCTGCGGGAAATTAGGAAATCCTTTCCCCTTATCTCAGCATCTACAAAAGTCTTATACTTTGGGGACAATAGAGAAAGCCTTCAATATTTGGTCTACATTTAAAAGAAATTGTGACATTTTTCATGGTCAGGAATGCTTTAACGAACAAACTGGAAACTTTAATGGTAATTTGTACAGCACAATTAAACAAAAGAGCATACCATAATAAGAATCCAACCACTGTTCATTTATTTTAACTCTATAATAAATGTAAAAAGGACTTTATATTTCACAGAACACCTTTATCTTTCTCACAAATGCATTATTTGTGCTCAAGATAGTGCTTTATCTGATGAAGGAATTTCTGAAACTAATATACTCTAAAGATAATGTATACAACAGATCGACTGACTCTGCATACATACTTGTTTGTGCTACATATTGTATAGGCGCGCACTTTTGTAAATGTCTTTCTAAAAGCGTATACAAATGTAATTTCGCTGCTTAGCCGTCTCACTGAGATGGGGCTGTGGGTCTCCAGCCTGGCTTTCTTTGTATCTCGGTATGTCAGGTCTCAATGGCAATGGAGTGGGAGCTGTCCCGTTTCTGAGTCCCTGAAGCCCAGGTTGTATTTGTGTATGGGGAGAGTTAATGAGAACAGAATGACTTTCTTCCCCCAGCTTCCCCAATCCCATCTGTTCAAACAAAAGGCTGAAAGGGAAAGAGAACTGAGACCCTGCTGGTCAAGGGGGAAGGAATAATAACACATATCCTTGGGCAACATTTCAGCACATGCAACCCTTTTATACTGTGCTTAAGCTTTTATGCAGACAAAAGGAAGTCAGGCCAGTGAAGTTTCCATTTTTTTTTTTTTAACAAATGAAAAAAAAATACATTAGGCCCAAAGGCTAGTTTTTTTTTTCAACCACTACATTCGTCAGTCTAGATTGAAAAATGGAAAATATGAAAGGGAAGGGGAAAAAAGCAGTTTGTTTGTAGTGAAATCTGCCTACCTGTGTAGGCAGACTTAGAAGACCAATTTCACTTACTATGCGTGAAGTTCAAAGTGCAAGTAATTAGCATTTTAACAAAAGGAAGAAAAGAAGACACTTCCCTCACCTCGTAAGGAAAGTCCGTGAAAATACTGTAATTTCCAGTGGTGAATGAGAAGACCAGTTGCCTTCTGTCCCTCAGGTCAGTGGCTTGCCCATAGACGCGTGGCAAGCAGCTCGGGAAGGTCAGAGCAACTCTCCCTGGAGCGGTTCATTGAGGTTGACTGGCTCCTAGAGACGGCTGCTCTCATGTCCCAGTGGGACATCCTCCAGGGATTATTTCTCAAGACTTGCAGATGTTCAGATATACGGTGCTGCTCATCAAGGCAGGAGAAGAAAGGACTTCCTGGATATTTACTCCACCAAATTTAAGCTAGAACTATTGGACACTCCAACAGGAAAGTGAATTTGCCATCAAACTATTAGTCTTCTTTTATTTGTATTACAAACCTCCTATTTCAAGTCAGTCATCACAATGGCCGCATTGTTTATCACAAACAGCTTATCATTTTTTGAAAGCATATAAGATGAATTATTCCCTTTCCTCTTGAGTTCACTTTGATGCTATCGCTTCTGTGAAAAGATAGATAAGAAGGGGATAAAGAAATTCACCAACTGAGATTGCCAAGGAGATAAGATGGTTTGGTTAGGTCACTACATACAGTAGAAACTCTGTCAGTTGACCACCCAAGAGACTGTAACAAACTGGTCAACATACAGAGGTGGCCAACATAAGGAACTAGCCCTACAGTACTGATACATACCTGTGGTGCGTGTCTGATCTATGAAAATTAAGTCAATTTAAGGAGGTGGTTAGTGTAGGGAGGTGGTCAACTATGGAGGTTCTACTGCATTTGAAAAATGGAGTTGACATTTTCAGACTATTTCCCAAAGGATGAAAAAAAGAGAAAGGACGGGGAAAATCAACACCCAGAGACAGGAGGGTTTACAGCAAAGGAAGAGTTTATTCCACATAGCAGGAAGAGAGGAAGAATTTCCAAATCTACCTCCTGGAGAATTGGGGAGACAGGGTTTTTAAAGATAGTTTAGTGAACAGGAGATAAGGCCATCAGGGTCTGCTAATTGGCTAATTGGCACAACTATCTGTCTTTGGTATGGGTTGCTGTCTGGGTGGGTCAGTCACGGGAATGCAGGACCTGGAAGATATCTCAAAGACTACTCCTGGGTTCCACGCAGGCGATGTTCTATAGGGAGAAAGTTAAGAATCTTTATAACTGACCACTGTGCATGGCTCCAAGGTCAATAAGCAAACTGAAGGAACAGTGATTTTTATCAAGCAAATGAGGGTGCAGTGGCTGATTCCTGTCATAATTTTTAGCTAAGCCTGCTCCTTCACAGAGTTTTGGGGCCTTTGCTCTAGTTCTCACCTTGCACCCCTTCATCAGTTTGTAAGAACAGTTTCAGTATCTCAGAATTGTGAAAGTCCAAGGAAATTTCATAAAGAAAGGCTGGATAGAGCAGCCAGGGCATGCTGAGACACAGAGTCTGGCTTGTTTTCTTAGAGGGTCGGTCAGCTACCCAAGAAAAGCAAACCAGACTTAAAATCTATGGGGGCAAGTCTCGGAAAAGGGGAGAAACTTCTGGAGGGAAGAGATGGCCTTTGAAGAACAAGTAAACTGTAGAAAGCACAAGTTTAGCAAATCTTGATCGTCTGGGTAGAAGACTTTCTCATAAAAAAGAGAGAAAGAGAGACTTTCTCATAAAAAAGTCTGGGTAGAAGATTTTCTCATAAATGTTTACTTTCATTGTGCTGTGAACATTCAGTTATGCATGTAAACAGGAGGGGAGGCAGCCCTACTGCGGCGATCGATCCAGTAAAATCGCATTCTCTGGCTTCTACCTACATCATACTATTCGGTTTTTACAAAGCATTTTCTTTCTTCATTATTTATTTTTGCTTGGGCTAATTTTAAAATCAGTTTTTATTACCCTGGTACCCTGGTTGGGGTTGGGCCTGAATGAGAAACACACCTCTGATAATCCACAGAGAGTGTAATCTACAACCTTAGTAACTGGCAAGCTGCGTGCATTTGCCTACTCCATTTTCCGTCTTTATTCCCAAAGGAAAATAGGAATATAAATATACCTACTTTACAAATAAGATGAATTCTTCAAAGAACTAGCTACAGTGGTTAATAAAATGAGATTTTGCCATCAATACCCATCTCCAGACTGAAGTTATGAATCATGTAACACATCTTGCTCTTGGGGATAACCACACTTACAAAATAATCTGACTCTAAAGAATATATATGTAAAAAATGTCCATTTGAAGAAAAGGGTATCAAGCATAATTATTTAATGATCAGCATTAGATAACCTTTATTATACAGACAGTTCCTGGGTCCCCTTGTCTTAAAAACAAGATGGATTTCATGGGTTTGTTCTTACGTGGAATTTGTAGGTATGTTGGAACGGGTACATTTACTATTACCTGTAGTAGCCTCCAATTGTAAGTGCAAGTCATATGCCAGTTGGATGTTTGTAACTTGGAGACTGCCTGTACTTCTACAGTAAGTCACAAAAGGCAAATATGCCACCATCAGGGTAGACCAAATAGTTATGACAAGGACTCCGCCTCCCCCAAAGCACATATAGACCTGTAGGGAGAATAAGGTGGAATCAGTCTGGTCGGTTTAGGTCCTACGTTCACCTCCTGTCTCCCGTTGTTGCTGTAAAAGTGTAGATCCTGAGTAGTTTAAGGCAATTGATTTAGGAGATTAACTTTTGAATTGGAATGCTGTTTTGGGTCATGGGTTATGCTGATTATTATTTATTATGGGTCATGGGTTATGCCAACTATTATTGTTTCAGATAAAGATTAACATGATTTTTACTTTGAACTTTTATGTTTAAAACTGTGGGTTTGGAAATGGAAGAACAGAACAGTCTTAGAGAGGCTACTCTCACTGTTCTCCAGAATTGCTGGCCTTCTGATAAGTACAGTTAGGCGGACCTGTCCCTGTCTCTGCATATTAGCTGACAGTGACAGGTGGCCGGACCCTCCTCACCCAGTAACACACCTTCTCTGCCAGCCCTCCCGTTTCAGGGAACTTTAAAGACTATTTGTCCTGTTGTTTTCAGCCATCATGTGATGTAAAGTTACGATTTGAGTACATGGGATCCCTTCTCTCTGCCATCGTTCACAAGGTGCATAAACATTTGAAAGAGCTGCTGCTCTCTGCTCATTTGACTTAAATTCAGATTTCTCAATTTATTCTGTACCCATTTATTGAAAAAAGGCTGAAACTAACTCGAAAAGGCTGGTGCCCAGGTGTATATGAGAGAGCCGAGGATATGACCCACCAGGTCTGGGGCTTGAATCTTTATCCAGCTAGTGATGAGGAGGCCCTGGAATTGGAGAACTGAGAGGGTGTGAACAGATGACCTCTGCAGAAACTGTACCTCTGAGGTAGTGCAGGTCTGGTTCTAGACCACTCTGATAAAATGAATACCAAAATAAAGCAAGTCACGCGAAGTTTTGTATTACCCAGTACAGATAAAAGTTATGTCTATGCTATAGGCTATTAAGTGTGCAATAACATTATGTCTACTAAACAATGTACATACCTTAACTCAAAAATGCCATATTGCTACACATAGCTAATGATCATCCGAGCCCTCTGCGAGTGGTATACTGTTTGCAGTGGAGGGTCTTGCCTCCATGTCGATGGCTGCTAACTAATCAGGGTGGTGGTTGCTGAAGACTGAGGTGGCTCTGGCAGTCGTTTAGAACAGACGACAGTGAAGCTTGCCACATTAACTGTTTCTTTCATGAAAGATTTCTCCGTAGCATATATTGCTGTTTGATAGAATTTTACCAGTAGAACTTCTTTCAAAATTGGAGTCAATCCGCTCCAACCCTCCTGCTGCTTTATCAACTAAGTTTATGAAATACTCTAAATCCTTTGTTGTCATGTCAACAATACTCACAGCATCTTCACCAGGGGTAGTTCCATCTTAAGAAACCTCTTTCTTTGCTCATCCATAAGAAGCACCTACTCATCCATTCAAGTTTTAACCTGAGATTGCAGCGATTTAGTCTCATCTCCAGCTCCACTTTTAATCCTAGTCCTTTTGCTATTTCCACCACATCCACCGTAACTTCCGTCACTGATGGTGAACTCCTCTTCATCATCCTTGAGGGGTGGAGTCAACATCTTCCAAACTCCTGTTAATGTTGACATTTGGACCTCCTCCCATGTATCGGTCTTGTTCTTAGTAACGCTTAGAATAGTGAATCCTGTCCAGAGGGTGTCAATTTGCTCTGCCCAAATCCATGAGAAGAATCACTACCTATGGTAGATATCACCTGACAAGAGTATTTCGCAAATACTAAGACTTGAGAGCTGAAATTACTCCTTGATCTATGGGCTGCAGAATGGATGTTGTATTAGCAGGGATGGAAACAAACATTAATCTCCTTGTATATCTCCCTCAGAGCTCTTGGGTGCATCATCAACAACCAGTAATATTTTAAAAGGAGTCTTTATTATAGGTAACAACAGTAGGCTTAAAATACTGAGTAAATGATGCCATAAACAGATGCAGTGTCACCCAAACTTCATTCTTCTGTTGACAGAGCGCAAGCAAAGCAGATTTAGATTTAGCAAAATGTTTAAGGGCTCTAGGATTTTCAGAATAGTAAATGAGTATTAGCTTCAACTTTAAAAGTCACTATCTGCATTACCTCCTAACAGGAGAGTGAGACTGCCCTTTGAAGCTCTGAAGCTGGGCACTGACTTTTCCTCTGTAGCTATGAAAGACCTAGGTGGCATCGTCTTCTAACAGAAGGCTGTTGTACCCCACTGAAACTCTGCTGTTCAATGCAACCATCTTATCAACTAGACCTTCTGGGTAACTTACTGCAGCACTTGCCCTTTTCTTTTTTTGAGACAGAGTCTCATTATGTCACCCTCAGTAGAGTGCTGTAGCGTCACAGCTCAAGGCGACCTCAAACTCTTGGGCTTAAGCGATTCTCTTGCCTCAGCCTCCCAGGTAGGTGGGACTACAGGTCCCCGCCACAGTGCCCAGCTATTTTTTTGTTGTAGTTGTTATTGTTGTTTGGCAGGCCTGGGCCAGGTTCGAACTTGCCAGCCCTGGTGCATGTGGCGCCCTAGCTACTGAGCTACAGGCAACGAGCCAGCACTTGCACTTTTATACTAAGGACACCGCTTTGTTCCTTAAACCTCCTGAACCGGGTGGCACCTGTGGCTCAGTGAGTAGGACGCCAGCCCCATATATGGAGGGTGGTGCGTTCAAACCCAGCCCCAGCCAAATTGCAACAAAAAATAACCGGGCATTGTGGTGAGTGCCTGTGGTCCCAGCTACTAGGGAGGCTGAGGCAAGAGAATCGCCCAAGCCCAAGAGCTGGAAGTTGCTGTGAGCTGTGACACCACAGCACTCTACTGAGGGTGACAAAATGAGACTCTGTCTCTAAAAAAATAAAACAAACCTCCTGAACCAGCCTCTACCACCTTCCAACTTTTCTTCTGCAGCTTCCTCACCTCTCTCAGCCTTCATAAAACTGAAAAGAGTTAGGGGCTTACAATGGATTCGGCTTTGGTTTAAGAAAATATTATGGCTGGTTTGATGTTCTATCCACACCATTAAAACTTTCTCCATATCAGCAATTAAACTGCTTTGCTTTCTTATCATTCATGGGTTCATTGGAGTAGCACTTTTAATTCCGTCTAAGAACTTTTCCTTTGCATTCACACCTGGCTAACTCTTTGGTGCCACAGGCCGAGCTTTTGGCTTTCACCAGGCCTTCCTCACTGAGCTTAATCAAGTCCAACTTTTGATTTAAAGTGAGAGACTCAAGACTCTTCCTTTCACTTGAACCCTTGGAGACCACTGTAGGGTGATTAACTGGCCTAATTTCCACACTGTCATGTCTCAGATACTAGGAAGGTCCAAGAAGAGAGAGAGAGACAGGGAGCAGCTGGTCAGTGGGTCGGTCAGAACAAACACAACATTTATGGATTTCATTTGCTGTCTTCAGTGGGCACGATTAGTGATGACCCACAACAATTACAATAGCAACATCAAAGATCTTTGATTGCAGATCACCAAAATAGCTATAATAATGATAATAAAGTTTGGAACATTGCAAGAATTACTAAAACGGAAGACAGAGACATGAGGTGAGTACATGCTGTTGAAAAAAATGGCTCCCCGATAGATGTGTCTTGCTCAGGGTTGCCACAAACCTTCAATTTGTAAAAAATACACTATCTTCAAAGTACAATATGGCCAGGCACAAGAAAACAAAGTATGGCTGTGCTGGTGAGTACAGTTGCCTCTCCGACAGCATGAGTTTGAGCTGCACAGTTTCAGTTTCAGATGGATCTCCTTCCACCGCTGCCACCCGGAGACAGCAAGACCAAGCCCTAGCCCTTCCCTTCCTCCTCATGGTCCGCCTACTCACCATGGAGACGATGAGGACAGAGACTTCTGTGATGATTCACTTCCACTTAATGAATAGTAAGTGTCCTTTCTTTTCCTTGTGATTTCATTAAGAACACTTCCTTTTTTCTAGCTTACTTTATTATAAGGATACAGTATATATGTCCTATACAATATATATCCTATACAAAATATGTGTCAGTCGATTGTTTGTTATCAGTAAATCTTCTGGTCAACAATAGGCTATTAGTGGTTATATGTTTGTGGAATCAAAAGTTATGCTCAGATTTTCAATTGTCCTGGGGTGGGGAGAGGTCAGTGCCCTTAACCCCCATGTTGTTCAGGGGTCAACTGTACTTTCTTTACCTGATTTGACCAAATTCTTCCCCACATAATGGATTAGTGGCAATGAGATTCCTGCAAAGACATAGACTGCAGCCAACAGCAGAACGACAGGGCCAGTGTCCTACACTTGGCATGAGCTCCCGGTCAGCCATGTGAAGAGCTAAAAGCAAAATCAATGCAATTGACTCTGACAAAAAGTTAGCCAAAAAAATTAAAATTATCAAGACTCTTTGAAATATGTATTTGTATCATTAAGCACAGGGTATGATCTCTGTGGTGTATAAATCTTCCTCAGGTGAAGTATCCTTCTGGGCATGTCTGCCATGAAAATCTAGTGGTAAAAATAATCCAAGTTTAGAGCCACAACTTTGAATTACTACATTATAAAATATTAAATTAAGTTTTTTTCTTAAGATAGGATATAGCCAGCTTCATTGCCCTCATGAAAAATATCACTATAAATTATAATATTAAAAGAGCACAAAAGGCTTTTGTACCATTGATGAATTAAAATAATATTGTCCATTTAATAAATTAAGATAGAAATATTGTCCATTTGATCTTTCTCATTTTTGTTCAGTTACTATGCTGCTGAAAAAGTCATCCAAAAACTCAGTGGTTTGGAATAATGACAATTAGTTTTACTCACTATAGTGGAACCTCTGTAAGTTAACTACCCAAGGGACTATAAGTTACAGTCAACATATGGAGGTGGTCAACACAAGGAACCAAGCCTATTGTACTGATACATATCTATACTTTCTTATACAACTTTTTTTTTTTTTTTTAAGACAGAGTCTTACTTTGTCACCCTTGGTAGAGTGCCGTGGCATCACAGCTCATAGCAACCTCAAACCCTTGCGCTTAAGCAATTCTCTTGCCTCAGCCTCCCAAGTAGCTGGGACTACAGGCACCTGCCACAACACCTAGCTATTTTTTTTAGAGATGGGGTCTTGCTCTAGCTCAGGCTGGTCTTGAACTCATAGCTCAGGCAAGCCATCTGCCTCAGTCTCCCAAAGTGCTGGGATTATAGGCATGAGCCACAGCACCTGGTCCTCTTATACAACTTTTATTAGAGAATATCATACAAAATCATGCATAATCAAAACATAGTAAAATCATACATGTAGTATCATACCAAATCAACACATATACTATTTTCTCAAGGTTTAATCATTCTTTATGAAAAAGTCTCAATTTTGGTCTGTTTCTTATTCTTTTTATAAACATAACTGGAAAAGTACTCTCAACACTGGCTATACCACTCCTCATACCTGGGCATTTTCCCACAGCAAATGCCTTCAACTGTATTATCAAATGCCTGACATCCTCTTCTTTTGTAGTCTCTGCAATTTCTGCATCATCCTCACTTGTTTCTACCACTTCATCAGCTACTTCATGCACTTTTATGCTGGTCTGTACTTCAGTCAATATCACTTGGAAAATTACTTCTGGGTCAGGTTCATTACAAGTTGCCACTTCATCAGGTTTTGCAATAAAAACTTCAAAATCTACTCCTCTGAATTCCACCATGGGAGATGAACTATCTGATGAGGTCAAAACATCATGCTCTTGGGTTGTGACAAATCTAACTTTCTTGAAACACTTCTGTATCATTTTTGGCTGAACTTTATTCCAACAAATCTGATCTGGAGGACAGCAACCAGCGCGTTAAACGATGCAGCAGCAGAAGTTACTTCCACAGGTGGATCGCAGTTTGTGTTTTATTGATGACCCACTGCAGGAGCTGGGTCATTTTAAAGTGTTTTGCACTTCAAATGTAGTGCATTTTAAATGTTTTTATGATGTCTTGGTTAAGAGGTTGGATTTTTGAGATTGTGTCTGGAGACAGAAATTTCAGTGTCACATTTGTGGGATGATTCACTTGTGGGAGGCCAGGACGGTTGTCTCCTGTCAGTAGAATAGACTCTTCTTTTTCATTTCTTGGTAGATACCCCTTACCTATTCCTCAAATAGGGCACCAGTCATCCGCATGCATTTGTTTGATCTCCAAGTGACAGGGAGGACTTTGACCTTTAGGTTCTTAAATGTGTATGACTGCTGATCTACCAGTCACCAGGGGCTTTAGTTTCCCTTCAGTTGAGCTAGTGCAAAGCAGAAATGGGAAATGTTCTTTGGAAAGTTTTCTGCTCTTAAATTTTTCCACTTCATGATGAGGCTCTTGGCAGGCGTCGCCTTGAAAAAGAGTCCACACTTCTCAGTGATATAGATGTTGTCATCTTTGTTTCTGCTCCACGTGATACCATCTGGACTGGCAAAATTGTTTGAAAATGTCATTTAGGAGATGGAAGGAAAGTAAAATACAATGTATATTTGCCTAATGTGGCAGATATTTAATATATTTTAGCTCCTCTGTCCGTTCTTATGGCTTTGCAACTGACAGGTCAGTACTTTATAAAATAGTGTTTCACTGGGGACTCTCATCTTAATTAATCTCTCCCTCATACTCTGGTAACGTATTATGATATCTCTCACGATAGCATATTATGCCTTTGTTACCACATTTCTCACTTTTGTGTTGCCTTTAAGTTATGTACATAGATGTTAATATATAAAACAACATCTTATTCAGCTATATATACAGCTGTTTGTAGAATATTTTGCCCATAGTGGGTGCCTCCAAGAATATTGAATAGAACAGACTTGCTAAGGTTTTAGGACCTTTACTCTAGGGGTGGAAGTTGGTGGTGGGAGAGCTGAACCGATTGACTTAGGAGCAGGGAAGGAGAGAAGGAGTACACTATCTAGTCTGTTCATCAGTCCAGCACCTCTCCTTAGCATGTCCTGCTCTTCTCCCAAACCAACTCTGACAGCCAAAATAGTAAGAGGGCAGAGGAAGATGACCAGTTCCTTAAGTCAAAGGATGCTAAACACCTACTGCTCCCCTTTGTCACAGATGCTGATGTCTCTGATCCCATGGGTCATGGTCAAGTGGACATAGCTCTAGCTTGGCAGCCATGACTTACCTGTATCACTGACTGGACAGTCAATGTTTGGTTTGCTCATCAGGAAAGGGGTGGAGTTATATAGTGGTAGTTCTTAGGTGCCCGACAACTTGAAAAGGTGGTGATTCTCCAAACCCCTGAGATGTGGTTCTACATGGGTGGTGATGATGGTGAAGCAAAGCTAGTGGCCCCAATTCATGGTTTGGATATAGCACTATCTTCTAGGGTTATGGCATGAAGAAAACCCTTGAAAATATAGATACTCTTCTTATATCCCCAATGCCTAGCACAATACCTGACTCGAGATAAGTGCTCAGAATATTTGTTGAATGTGATAGAATGAAGACTATAGCTGGTCTTTGCCCCTGGTTCTTGGCACACAATTTCAGAAACCTTGAAATTTCTGAGAGATAGGAGTACCTTTTGTTTTCTTAAGAGCCTCTTTTCCTGGTACCTGAATTTATGCTAATGAGCTCAGAACCCATACCCTAAGGTAGCTCATGGTACTTTTGGTTAGTATCTGAACTAAGGGTGGTTTTACTGGGGTCCTTGCCCTCTAACTCGTGGGATCTGATGCTAACTTCAGGTAGGTAGTGTCAGAATCAAAGAATTTTGCTCTTAACTTGTGGGGTCTGCCCTAATTCTAGGTAATTAGAATCAGGAGTGAATTGAACTGTGAGACACTGAATTGGTGTTGGACAACTGGTATTGCAACAAAGTGTTTGCACTGGGCATAACAAACAACACTGATGAGCACCCACTCTATGCCAGGCCCTTTTCTGAGTGCTTTATATTCATTATCTGGTCTAATCCTTACAACCAAACTTCAGAGTAGATGCCACCATCATCTCCATTTTACATATAGGAAGTGGTGGCATAGAGAGGTAACTTCAATGCTACACAGCTAACACTGGATTTATTTATTTATCTATTTATTTAGAGACAGAGTCTTACTCTGTCACTCTTGGTAGAGTGCCATGAAATCATAGCTCACAGCAACCTCAAACACTTGTGCTTGAGCAATCTTTTTGCCTCAGCCTTCTATTGCTGGGACTATAGGCGCCTGTCCCAATGCCCAACTAGTTTTTCTATTTTTAGTAGCGACAGGGTCTAGCTCTTGCTCAGGCTGATATCCAGCTCCTGAGCTCAGGCAATCTACCCACCTTGGCCTCCCAGAGTGCTAGATTACAGGCATGAGCCACTGCACCTGGTCTACAAGACCGGATTTAAACCCAAGTAGTTTGGCTTCAGAGCCCATACCCTACACTACTACTGTTACGCAGTCATGATACTTGACCCTGTCTTCTTGATCCACAGGCACTGAAACAGAATGAAGAGTCTGGCTTGATTATTTGGGGCATACCTGATGGCAAGTGTTGAGAAAAATGGGTGCTGGGTGTAGCACCTCATGCCTATAATCCTAGCACTTTGGGAGGTGAAAGCAGGAGGATCACTTGAGCTCAGGAGTTTGAGACCAGCCTAAACAAGAACAAGACCCCTTCTCTAGAAAAAATGGAAAAATAGGCTAGGCACAGCAATGCACACTTGTCATCCCAGCTACTCCAGAGGTGCAGGCAGGAGGATTGCTTGAACCCAGGAATTTGAGATAGCAGTGAGCTATGGTGACATCACTGTACACTAGCCCAGCTGAAAGCGTAAGACCCTGTCTCAAGAAAGAAAAAAGAAATTGAATTATGGAAAAGATTTCTTCTGAGACACCTCATAAAACAGGCTGTGATACAGTTGCCAATTCCCTGAGAATTGAAATGATGCCACATGCCTCATATCAACTCAGGTATTAAGTGGGATATGCCTCAGACCTTATCAATCACAGCAATCACCAGAATCAAAAAATCAATACTCATTAAACAGTCATGTACATGAACGAAAGTTCATCACAAAGAGCGTATAGATGCTGCACCCAAGGAGGCTGTGCTCGAAAGGCAAGATAACACTAATGGAGACAAACCTTCTCCTTGTCTTGGGAAGAGGGAGGGAAGAAGAAAGTCCCACTTCTGTGAATGGGCTTGAAGCACTCCACAGCTGCCCCTATGCCCTCCTCATATTTCTTCATATGTAAAATATTTTCTATTTGGTAGATAGAGCAAGACTAGATTAATGGCAGGCCTGGTGACCCCTATCTGTAAAGGGCCGTGGCCCCTCATAAAAATACTTAATAGAGTTCTTTCTCTTTAATTGCATGCCACACTCTTTGGGGGGCCATCCATCTCTGTGGATGCTCTGGGCACCAGCCTCCCTTTGTAATGCCGTGCTGCCTGAGTGTGGAATCAGCTGATGAGGCCAGGGGTCCCAAGGCAGTACACCATCTGGCCAAGGTCATGGGTGGCAGATTACCAATTAGGAAGCATGGCAGGGAGGATGTTGTGTGGCTGGGGGCCAGGAATAGTTGGTATATCAGCCATCAGTAAGGGTACCAGTGTAGGTGTTGCAACAGATTAATACACAAATCTTTGCTCTCAGGGGATCCTGTATGACATCTTAGATTTGGTCACTAGGAGCTTTCAGAGGTAGAAAATGAAGAAACTTTATTTAAAAATGAGCAGGCACTTAAAGCAGTGTTTCTCAAACTTTAATGTGCATACGAATCATCTAGAGATCTTGTTAAAATGCAGTTTTGGATTCAGTGGGTCTGAGATGGGCCTGAGATTTTGCATTTATAATAACCCAGGAGATGCCTTTGCTGCTGGGCCACAGACTACTCTTGGAGGCAACAGGCAACAGCTGAGAACACTCGCCACCTGGCTCTCTGCTTCCCCTCTAGAAGGCCTCGCCTGTAATAATCTACACGATTGGTGCCTGGTTTCTATAGACTTCCCTTCCACTCCAACTCCTTAGATTAAGTGACGTTTCTCTTATATGTTAATGAATGTCAATAGATAATAAGGAAGGCCAAGTCCCCACACTTTATTTTTTCTTTTCACTTACTTTTTAATTATACGAGTAACACATGAATATATCTGGAGTACGTTAGCCAACCCAATTATCATATCATTTAATGTGTGAACTTCTTTTCTATCTTTAATGTAAGAACTCATTAAAAAAAACCTACAATGCCATTATTATTCTCAACAAGGTTAATAATAATATCTATATCGTCTAATATCCAGTCTATGTTTGATTTCAGATAACCGTCCCAGAAATGTCTTTTTATGGTTGAACTGTTTGAATCAATATTTAAACAACATGTACACATTGCATTTCGTTGATCTGACTTAAATCTTTTTTTAATCTCTCTCTCTTATTCTCATGATTATTATTTTGCAATTTCCTCCAATTTATTTGTTGAAGAAGTGGTTATTTTCCCTGAGAATTCCCCTCAGGTTGAATTTTGCCTGATTGTATCCGTGGTGTTAGTTACCATGTTCCACTATCCTCTGCATTTCCTGTAAATGTGTAGACTTAACTAGATTCATTCTTTATTTTTTGGCGGTCATGCTCTGTAGATGGTGCTGTGTGCTTTCTATCCCCATCACCGGGAGGAACATGACAACTGGTTGTTTCACCTGGAGGTGTTAGGATTGGCCGGATTGATCCCTGGGTCATGAAGTTGTCCACGGCTCTTTCATGTAACGATTTTGGACCTCACTGACAACCTTGTTTGTACTCTTGCAAGTGCTCCTTTCGTGCCTGTGCTTCCTTCAAACTTCCTTCTTTGGTTTTCTCTGCTTGGTGGCAAGTTCCCTCAAGGCAGAATTGTGTCTTTCCCTGTCTCAGCACCTACCCTAGTACCTGGCATACAGTTGGTATTCAATAGTTATTAAATGAATGAAGTCTGCCCCTAACATCTGACACCAGTGGATGTCTGCCATGATTGATTCTGGTTACACATATCCAGGGTGTCAGGGACTCTGAAAGTCCTGCTAATGTCAAAAGCATTCCTTACAGGAATTCCACCACCTATTGCCTCATACAAACTTCAGAGACAAGGTAGTATTTCAGCCATGACTGGAGTCCCCAAGCCCCTTGGTGCTACAGAGGAGATAAGGAGAGACAAGGAAGAGATAGTTTTATAGAGCCTTTTCTAACCTCTGAATCAAAAAAACACGTCTCAAGGTCAGACACACGGTCACAGGCAGAGACTCACTGAGGGCACAGGTGCCTACTTTGGGACTGACTCACAGAGATCCTGCAAGGCAACAGTGTTTTGTGACTGCTGGCTGATTTGAGGTCCCTGAGGTCCCATTTCAGAGTGGAGGGGTCACTGATACTTGCACTGAACATTTTCCCCCTCTTCCAGGAAGTCTTTGATTTTAACTAGGGCCTGGAAAAGCCCTTACTGGAACTGTTCCACTAGTAGAATGGTAGATGACCTTTAAATTTCTTTAGGACATTAGTGACAGGGAAGAAAGGGGTGTTGCTAGATGAAGGAGCAAGACCTTTGGGAACTGAAGGGTTAATGGCAGCCTGCCCACTAGGGGGAGCCCTAATCAATGAAGATGCCTGTGGTATGTTGGGATAAGCAGGAAACAAAGATGTCCTTAAAAGAAGCATGTTAAGTTTCAGAAGGAATTGCTAACTTTCCAGGTTCCAAATGCTAGCAACCCTTCCCTAGTACTCCCCCAGTACACAGCCATCATTCCCTTCCCTAGTACTCCCATTGCCAATGTTAGACTGCACACCAATACCCAAGCCTATACTATAAAACAGTGATTCTCAACTGGAGATAATTTTGTACCCCGGGGGAACATTTGTCAATGCCTGGGGACATTTTTGGTGATCAGATCTGGGGGGTAGGGGGTTTGCTACATGCATCTAACAGGTACAGGCCACTATGAAACATTCCACAATGCACAGGACAAACACCCACAACAAAGAATTATCTGGTCCAAAATGTCACTAGTACTGAGATTAAGAAATCCTGCCCTAAAACAATCTCGTGTTCATTTGCCATTAGACTGGCATTGAATTAAACCAACTCTCAGGCTCTTAAGGCCGTAATCATTCTTATGTCTTCCATCTGAATTCCTAAAATCACACTCTCAAGTTTCTTGGACTCTTCCTTCAAAGTTATCCTACAAATAGTTTTGTTAAATGCTTCAAAATCAGATGTCATAAATTAATTTCTTTCCTATTAGACAAGTCTCCACCCCATCCCCACCCACACCCGAAGCACCCTATTTTTTTTCTTGGTCTTGTTTTTTAAATTCTTCTTCTTCTTCTTTTTTTTTTAATTAAATGATAACTGTGTACATTAATGCAATCATGGGGTACAGTGTGGTGTTTTCATGTACAATTTGAAATATTTTCATCAAACCAGGCAACATAGCCTTTATGTCATTTTCTTAGTTATTGCATTAAGACATTTATATTCCACTTTTAGAAAGATTCACTTGTACCCTTGTAAGATAAATCATAGAGGTGATCCCTCCAATCACCCTCCCTCCACCTACCCACCCCCTCCTCTTCCCTTCCCCTCCCCAAATTCTTAGTCTATAATTAGCTTATAGCTTTCATATGAAACCTATAAATTAGTTTCACAATAGGGCTGGATACTTTTTCTTCCATTCTTGAGATACTTTGCTAAGAAGAACATTTTCCAGCTCTATCCATGTAAACATGAAGGAGGTAAAGTCTCCATCTTTCTTTATGGCTGCATAATATTCCATAGTGTACATATACCACAGTTTATTGATTCATTTGTGGATCGATGGGCACTTGGGCTTCTTCCATGACCTGGCAATTATGAATTGGGCTGCAAAAAACATTCTTATACAAATATCTTTGTTGTAATGTGGTTTTAATTCTTCTTTTCATACCTCATACTATTTTAGGAAAGAGAGGACAGAAATGTAGAAACCAACTAATGAAACAAATGAAAACATCTCTGGTTAAAAATATTTATTCTCTATGAATACTCCCTAGATTCCATATTTTAGAATTAAGGGGGGTTTTCTCAAAGTCCAATCAACCAGGCAACTTTGGGAGGCCACCTGCATTCAAAATTATAAGATGTCTACTTGGCAGAAAAGGTTAGGAGGCTTTAACTTTGCTGAATTTGAAAAATGAAAGTGGTGGTATCTCTGCCATGATTGAGTTTCCTTAAATAGTCTGACATTTGGGTAATAGAAGACAACTAAAGTAATACAGTCAGAGAGTGGTTGAAACTCTCAAGCCGTGGTTCTTTCCTACAAAATAAAGAGATCCCTTCCTGCTTCAGACTCAGAGTCTAGGCCTGTGCTCAAGGAAATAGATCGAAAGTTTTTTTTGGAAATAGAACAGTTGCAATCCAAGCAGGCAGGACAAGTTGGGTTGAAAATGGAAAGGTGTTTTAGTAGGTTTGTCACATCCCCTCATGCGTCTTCCTGGGAGTATTTTAATCTCTTTAAATCCTCAGCATCATCAGCACCACCACCATGGCCAAGCGCTGATGCTTTACCAACCAATGCCCGGCCTTCAGGATAATGTTTGAAGTACCATAGAATGTAAATAATTTCCTCAAGGTCAGGTAGAGGTGCAATAGTTACATGTACATATATTTGGGAAAGGAGTGTGAGATGGCTGTGTACTGGAAAGGAGAGAACTTCTGAAATATCCAAAACTGGTTCAGGTGCGTGAGTGTCCAAAGAGACAGACCAGCCCCCATCACCCACTGACAAGTCAGCCTCACCACCCAATAAGGTCCTGTTATTTTTTTCCCAGTCACATCTTAGAGCTATATACCCTAAATATTCTATTTTCTCAGTCTGTGGATATAATAAGGTCATGCTACCATCCATCAGTCACATCTTTTATCTTTGCCCCCACTTGCACCCACCTGCCTCACCTCTTCAGGTCCTTCCCTTCCCCATCCTCATAACTTGGATAATCACTGAAGATTGATTATCCTATTGATTATAGGCCCTGCATGTCTCAAAACGATTCTGCCCACTGTGATCATTACCTGCCACCTGTCATCTTTTACCTCCTGTACCCTCTTCTGATTGATGTGTGCCAGTCACGGAGCCTCCAGGAGTGTCCTCCTCCCCACCCCTAGGAAGCTAAGATCCATTCCACATGCTCCCAGTCACCCCCAGTCCTTAAAATGCCAGACCTGAGTTTCATGGTAAAGTGCAAAATATCGTTTCTGACTTCTGTGTGGATCTTGGCAGCTGCCCTTCAAAGCAGCATTGCCTTCATGGAGTTGAGCAGAGACCTTCAGGATAACAGCACCTGCTTCTGATGTAGCTATTAGACCAAGAACACACACACACACACATACACACACACAGGCTCGTACAAACAAGCAATGACGGAGCCTGAGTCTCTTTTTAGAAAATAAACATTTTTCCCCCAAATATGTAGAGTTTCAGAGACAGAACTCTGTTCAAAATCTAGATAATTTTTTTCCTGTTTTTCACATTTCTCTTCTCCCACTTAAGGTGTCTCAAGAAACTCACTTTCCAGTTTTGGATCCTACTTTTTATAAATCTCTATTCCAGAGTTTCCTATGATTTAAAAAACAGCTGAGGTGGGAGGATCATTTGAGACCATCTCTATCTCTTATAATACATAGAATACCATACAAATTTAAAAACATAGTTTTCAAATTTGTATATCCTTCCTATAAAACCTCCAAACCATTAAGACCAAACCTTGGCTTCAAGTTTCCTTGGGTTTCTCCTCACTCCAGCACGTGACCTGGAAAGCACTTCTTCCCGAGGAGATGGTAGCTGAAGGCAAACTTCCCTGTCTGCGTCATTTCCTAGAACTCGCCACCTTTTCCTGCTCAGGATTCTGGTCACACGTAGACGGTTGGGTCCTAAAGGCTCCTGCAGGGTCTCGCCTGAAATTTAGGTTCTACCACTTATATCCCTCAGCGAGCTTAGAATAGTGAAAGTGAGGGGAGGCCTGCTTCCGGCGGGGCTCTTGTTGCTGGTCAGCGAGGTCAAGAACTCAGGGCATGTCCAGCATTGGCGTCAGTCCCCAGCTTCCTGGTGTCAAGAGGCAGTTGTGGCGGAGGCAGCAGACTGGTGCATCCTTAGCTATTGGGCATGGCAGTGTGTACACCAGGGGCAGCTTTCTGGAGGTCCAGCCTAGAATCTACTCCATCAGTCCTTGCAATAACTTTGTGCCACTTCATTTCCTGTGTTAAATTCCTTTCTGCTTAAAATAACCAAATTTCTGTTTTCCTGCCTTGACCCCTGCCTCTATGTGGCCGTAGACAATAAAGAACCCCCTGTCAGAGTTGCCACAGGTCTAGGTGGGATCTGAGGGCCCGGTGGTAACAGAGAGTGGGAAATAATCATGAGGAAGCAGAGTCAGGGGGTGGGGGCTGGGGAGGGGCGTGCTGTTAGCTCGGCTGGGGGCAGCCCTCAGCGAGGCTTTCCCAATGTGTACCAGGATGGCATCAGTTCAGCTGAAACACGGTAAAGTGCTCCCAGGCCCTGGGCTTCACAGTGAGCAGAAATACCTGTTCATCTAAGTCCTTTCCTGGATAAATCTGAGGAGGAGCCTGGCACCACTGCCTAAATAAGCTCCATGTTTTATAAACAAGCCAATAAAATGATAAAAGTGAGAAGTTAAGACTGTGCCCTCAAAAGCCCGTGTTCACATCAGGTCAGACCTCCGGTTTTCTGGCTGTGAATTATTCCCATTGCTGAGAAGTTTAACTTCTCTGTCGGAGCCCAGTGTGTTGTCCAGATAACCTGTGCGTTTCCAGCACGGGGACGCGTCTGCTGTTCAGGGTACGTTCTGCTTTCCAGTATCTGGAAATTGCCTGCAGTTATGGGCCCGATTTTGACACAACTATTTGGCAAAAGAAACCAACCGGAGGGCTGCGGGGAGGACCATCAGACTCTTGGGGAAAGCTGAAAAGGAAAAGGTGAGGTGTGTGTGGAAAAAAGATCAGAATCAAAGCGAGGCCACTGGGAGAAGAACAGACAGCCTAGATTCTGGGGGAGCTGGGAGACACCCTGCCAGCGTCTCCCAGGAGCGTCACGCCCGCCCACCTGCCCCGAGCAGCCGCAAAGCGCTTCCCCCACGTGTTTGCGCAGGACCAGCGGGTGAAGGGCCAGATCCGGCTGCACGCCTTTCTAACTGGCCCTCTGCTGTCAACCCGGTGGGGCTCTCGCTGTCAGGCCTGACAATTCATTAGAGGGACTCATAGGACTCACAGTTCCAGGATTAAAATCAGCAAAGGGAAGAGACACAGGGGCAAGTCCAGGTGAAGGCAGGCTCGGTCCAGGTGCCCTCCTCTCACCTGGAGCTGCACAGGAGTGTTTAATCCCCTCAGAAGCGGTGTGTGGTAACGCACACGAAGTGCTGCTAATCAAAGGAGCTCGCCTAAGTCTTGGTGTCCAGGGGGCTTCCATGGGGGGGGGGGGTCGTGAAGTTTCACTTGTGTGACTGGCTTCAGCTACTCACACTCCAGCACCCACCCTCCCCCACCCCCGCCCAGAGCAAGAGCGGGTGTGACCACAAATCACACTGTAGCAGAAATCGTCTGATCAAACTGGCAGCATGTGACTAAAGGCCTCAGGCATACAGAAAACCCTTATAAAGCAGAATATTCCAGAACCCACCTCCTGTGGCCTCAGAACTCCTCTCCCAGGAACTGGCCCAGGACCGTTACTGAAGTCAAGCCTTCCCAGGGAGCATACAGGCTTGGAGCAACCTGGGCCTCCTGAGCTGACCATTTTCCTCCTGGAAGGAGTGGGAGTTTGGGGCACCCATCTTGGTCAGTGGCCCCAGGACCACAGTGCTGCTCCATAGAGACTCAGCACCCCACAATAGCAGTGCCAGGAGTCACAGGCATTTAGTCAGACCGCCTGTCCTGGGCATGAGGATTGATCAGTGTCCAAACTGCCTGTGGAGAGTTGCTGAGAGGGGGAACCTTGCAGGGCACCTGAGGACCTGAGTCATTCTGGAAGGGACCTTGGCCCTTTGTCCCCACCCAAGACCACTCCTAAATGCTGCCCATCTTGCCCCTAAGCATTTCTCAGACCTCCTCCTCCTGTGCACTGGGCCACCATTGCCCAATCCAGATCGCCCCTCAGCTGCACCACTGTCAGCTGCCTCTGGCCTCCAGCCTCCTGTCTCTTCCCGGCTACAGCCAGAATGAGTCACTGAATGCGAGTCTGCCTTCCAGTGGGTCCCCAAGGCCCACAGGATGAAACCCAGGCTGTGACTCTGGAACACTCAGCCTCCTGCCTCCCATCTCTGCCTTTGGCAACCCAAGCTGCTTGTAATTCTTGGTACGGCATTGGGGAAACCCTGAAAGACCCAATCCTGAACCCCATAATCCCAAATGTTGAAATCTCAGTGTTAAAATTAAGAACTTATGTCAGTTACTACAACAAAGACCAAATCTGAACTGCTAATGTGGCTGCTTTATAGGGAATGGACTAATTAGTGTGTTAAATTATAAGGTATTAATATTTCAGAACCCTACGATGATTTTATTTCTAAATTCATGTCCTATATACAGCCTTAAGTAGAAATAAAATGTCATATTCTTTAAAAAAAATGAAATCCCCAAAGACCAAAATCCTGAAACTATAATTCTGGAAAAATTACTTAAAAGATACTTTATTGGCCGAGTATAGTGGCTCATGTCTTTAATCCTAGCACTCTGGGAGGCCGAGGTGGGTGGATCGCCTGAGCTCACGGGTTCGAGACCAGCCTGAGCAAGAGCAAGAACCCATCTCTAAAACTAGCTGGGTGTTGTGGCGGGCACCTGTAGTCCCAGCTACTCAGGAGGCTGAAGCAAGAGGATCACTTGAGCCCAAGAGTTTAAGGTTGCTGTGAGCTGTGATGCAATAGCACTCTATTGAGGGTGACAAAGTGAGACTCTGTTTCAAACAAACAAAAGAAAGATACCTTATTTAGGAAGCATATAAAAACATGACAAAGCACTTCACAGGCCACTTTACCCAATAAAATAGACAATAATATATCTTTGCAAGTATAAACACTCAGGCCTGCTAATGAGAATCGCATGAACAGTAACAGTTATTAGCAGACAAACTGTATTCATAAAGAAATGGGTTAAAAAGGGAGATGCATAAACACGTGTCACTGTGGCTGGTAATGTGTGCACCCCGCTTTACAACTGCAGCCATCTGAAACACTATGGCAACCTAAGTCTTTTGATGCCTATCAATCAAAAACCATGATGAGTCATCACTGTGTATACAGCCACTCACCTGTCTCCCTGGGTACGGTGCTGTGACATCACAGCTCTCAACAACCTCAAACTCTTGGGCATGAGTGATTCTCCTTCCTCAGCCTCCCAAGCAGCTAGGACTATAGGCACCTGGCTATTTTTTCTATTTTTAGTAGAGACAAGGCTTTGCTCTAGCTCAGGCTTCTCTTGAACTCCCAAGTTCAGGTAATCCTCCCTTCTTGGCCTCCCAAGGAGCTGAGATCTTGAGAAGGTTTACCTTTCACAAAAGAAGTTGTGCAGAAAGGACATCTCTTCATTCATTGAAGAAATTTCAGTGTTTTCTGACATCCAAGGCAGCAAAAGAAAATTCTGTTGCAGCTCTCAAAGAGAGAGACAAATTCATCTTTTGCGTTTGTTCTCTCCAGGCCTCAGACAACTGGATGGTGCCTGCCAATGCCAAGAACATTGAAATCCTGAGAGATTAAAATCTCTAAAGCCTAAAATCCCCAGAGCAGATCTTCCCCACGTGGTCCACTCAGACACAGATGTTCCTCTCCTCTGGAAACACCATCACAGACAAACTCAAAATAATACTTTACTGTTTCTAGGTATTCCTTAACCCGTCAAGTGGCCACCTAAAATTAAACCCACAAGTCCACTCTTCATCAACTTGGCAGCCATATGCATTTCTTCAAACCATACTTAATTTCAAAAAAAAAAAAAGACAATAACAAGGTAATAGTTCCACCAAACATGATACAACTACCCTGTGGTTGCAATTTGGGGAATTTTAGACTTTAGAGATTTTAATCTCTCAGGATTTCAGTGTTTGGGATTTCGGCCTTCAGGGTTGTGTCTTCCCAGATTACAGTCCAGACCTCCTTGCACCAGCCCTTCTGTCTGCCGGCTGCTCCCTTCCAACCTCCTCATCTTAGCTGACACCTCTAGTCCTGCCCTGAGACAAAGTGTCACCTCAGAAACTCTTCTCTAACTTTCCCACAAGACAGGTGAGCTTCCCTCCTTGGTGCATTTCATGTTCTGCCTTCACTTCTAGAACATTCTCCCTAAGGACAGAGATGGTGTCTTGTTAATTTTTTTAATCCCAAATACCCAGCACAGTACCTGCCACACAGTAGGTGCTCAGTGATTTCTTAGGGCATGAATAAGTGAATGAGAGAATGAATAAATGCATGAGTAGATAGGAGAAGGAGCCCAGTTTGAGCCAGGCTTGTCTTGCCTGCTTTTTGGGAAGTCTTGTCTTCCTCTTTGGCACTTTCTTATACCAGTCCGAAACATAAACTCTGAGTGAGTATCTCAGTTCCGCTGCTCGGTAGCTATGTGAGCTCGTTATCTCTCAATCTCAGTTTTCTTAGACTGTAGCAGGGACCATAATCATGAAGTCGTTGTTACTGTTCAGTGACATGAGCTCTGTGAAGTGACTACAGCAGTGCCCAGCGCGTACTTAGTTCTATAGAAGAAGGTGCTTTTCTAACCCCTGATTGCTGGACCATATGGTCTCCTACCTGGACCAACTGGAAAAACCCTCATTGCTGTAACTCTCCTGAATGTCCAGGTCTCACAGTCATATGATAGCAAAATGCCCTATTCTCCTGAGACTAGGCTTTTGGTGGACGGTAGGGGAGTTGAGGTCCACAAACTGGAATCTGCTGGCATTATTTGCTTGGAGCCCTTCCTTCTAGATCTCCTAATCACTTGGCTCCTTTGCTTCCAGGGGTCAACTTCAGGTTAGCTAGTCCTCTGATATCTACCCTCTGAGAATTCTGACTGCAGTTCTCACTGTCACTGCTGGTGGACCTTAGGATATAGAGAGACCCTACATGAGGTCTCTCATGTACACGAGGCCCTGACTCATTGAGATCATAGCCTCCCTCACTGGCTCCCCTCTAACCATTCTGCCTCTGGTCCATCCTCAAACTACTGTTCAGGTTCACTCTCCTCAGGGGTCATTACAAAGGATAAGTGAATGCTTGTGAAGCATTGAGCATGATGCCTGGGTCATAATCATAGTGAGTGTTCAATAAATGGCCCCTGTTGTCAGCTCTTGTATCATTCCCCTGCTTAGAAGCTTTCACTGATCTGCCACTGTTTACAGAAGCAACTCCAAATTCCTGAGCACAGCATTCAAGGCCCTCGATGATCAGAACTCCACCAGCCTGAACTTTCCTTACCTTCCGTCCTTCTCACTGGGAATGGCTTTTCCCCACTTTGCCTGTTGAAACCTGCCCATGGAGGCCCAGGGCAGACACTATTTCCATGAAGCATTTCCTGATGCACTGAGAACGAATGTGATTAATCACCTTTTCTCTTGGGTTCCCACAGGGTTTAATTTAGATTTCCATTCCACCCCCTTTGGCCCTATGTTGGTGTTCATTAACTCTGTTATTGGACTTTTTACCTCCCTCCAAATAGAGGACACACCCACAGCCCAACTAAATGTTGCTGAATTGTTGAATACAAATGATCAGTAATAGAAAATATGTGGGTAGGGCAGACCACGCCCGCAATGTAGGGCTGCAAGAAAGGCTGCTGGGGCGGGACTGCAGGCGGTGTGTGAGGCAAGGTGCCAAAGGGAAGCTTATCAGGTCAAGGCGACTACCAGAGATGCCTGGTAGTCAGTAGTCTGGGGGGATGTCTGCTCAGACTTTATTTGAATGGAGACTGATCTCAGATTAACTGGCTCCAAGATCTAAGATTATGGGCTGTGCTGCCTCAGGGATATAAGAAAATGGAGGTAGTTCATACCTAGGCTCGCCTCCTTCTCCCACAGGCAGTTAATTGAGCTGATTGCAGGTTCTAATGGAGGTTCTCTGCATCGTCCCAAGTCAAGCAAAAAAGAGGGTTAGAGAGAGGGGATACCCTAACTACGCACCCCCGAGCCCAGTGTGGAAGGGAACATTAACAACTGCGACGGATGGAAACACACCAACTACGGGCAGTTCCCAAGTTACAAATGCTGACTTATATATGACTCGCACTTACAAACAGGGGTTATTACAAGGAGTAGGCAAATGTACCTGTTCCAACTTACATACAAATTCAACTTAAGAACAAACCCACAGAACCCTGTCTTGTTCACGATTCATAAAATAGTATTAGTCACCTCTGGAAGATGCTAGAGAATCAATTCATTATTGAAAACTGGGAAATAAAGGGAAAGAAGCAACAATTTATTCTGTATTTCCTATCTGAGCAGCACGCAGGTTAACTAAGATTCAAGTTAACTAACGTTGAGGATGGACCAGAGGCAGAATGGTTAGAGGGAAGACAGTGGGAGAGGCTACCATCTCAACGAGTCAGGGCCTTCTCTCTACATCGTAAGGTCCTCCAGCAGTGACAGTGAGAACTGCAGTCAGAATTCTGAGAGTGTAGATATGAGAGGACCTGGTGGGCAGTTGGCCCCTGGAATCAA
The DNA here is from genome assembly GCF_000181295.1 of Otolemur garnettii. NCBI lineage: Eukaryota > Metazoa > Chordata > Mammalia > Primates > Galagidae > Otolemur > Otolemur garnettii. The sequence goes on along the minus strand of NW_003852468.1, from coordinate 5,592,960 downwards.
AGGAGCCAAGTGATTAGGAGATCTCAAAAGAAGGCCTCTAAGCAAACAGTGCTTGACAACAGAAAATTTATCTATTATACAAGTGTCCCAAAAAATAAGCAGAAAAGGAAGGATAGAATTAGAAAAAACGATTTACCATCACTAATGAATTAATGAATTTAGGCCATGATTGTCAATGGCTGCTAATATCAATTAAAAGACAACCAGCTTGAAATGAGCCTCCTGGTAGAAGTACATAGTACTGTCTATGAATCAGACTTGGCAAAAACCCAAATCTGAATCTGGTCGGGCTTCCAGATCTGCTTGCCGATTTATGGAAGAAGCAAAATAACCAGAGTGGAGTTTAATTTTACAAACAGAGACTGTGAGAAACAGTAGGAAACATGATTTGGTTTCTACAAATAAATAAACAAAAAAAAAATGCAAGGATGGAAAAAGATCGAAAGAGATGTAAGGCGTGTATCAGTCAATGTATAGCGTTTATTTGAAAGCCCATCATTTAGACCTAAATACTAAATTATCTATGGATATAACGCTATGATGACTTGGATGTATTTCCAAGCCACACAAGAAGTGGGGAGAGAAGAAAGTGGAAGTATAAATGAAACAAAACCAGCCATGAGATGGATCCCCATTGAAGCTGGAAGATGGGCACCTGGGGGTTCATTGTGCTATGTAACACTTTTGTGTGTGTGTTCCAAATTTTTCAAAATTAAACATGAAAAACAAAGTACAAACAACATTTCCATTATGTGACCGTGCAAATATTCACAGCAAAGTGGAATAGCATACGTGGTCCCAAAGTCCCAATGTTCATGCCTCTCAAAGGAAAGAGAGGCTAAACACTCACACTTGTCTTGCAATGTCCTAATTACTAAATATTTTGTTACATTTTAGCGTATTGTATTTGGACCATGCCTTTCTAAAACTTGTCTTTCAAAGCAGATCCCAATTTTCTGTCTGAGCCCCACTAATTTCTTGTTCTTATTTGTACTGAATGCTTCATATTATAATTTTGATATTTTTAGGAAGCTTTGTACCTTTCCTAGTGTTTCTAGTGACCTTTCTAATTGCTTTAGCACACGTTCCAGTTTATCTTTTCCCAGATCTCAAATATATAGACGCCCCTTTCATAATCAAGGACCCCCATCCTGATACCTTCTATTTCTCCTGCTCCAAACTAGACAATTTTCTTTCTAAGTGAGCTATATCATTGTCATCTTGGGACTTTGCCTCTTTGCTCTCTTAAATGAGATCCACTCCTTTATGGATTTCATATTATCTTGGTTTTGTTATTGTTTTAAGCCCTCATTCCCCCATCCACAGTATGCATTAAAATAACTTACTAATAAAGAGTACATGAAAGGCAAACTTCCTAAAGTTTTACATGTTAAAAAAAAAGTTTCGCTTTGTCTTCACTTGATTGATAACTTAGCTGGGTATAAAATTCAAATTTCAAGCCTTTGAGGGTGATATTTTATTTTCTTTTGTATATGTTGCTGATACCATTACAAATAATATTCTTTTCTAGCACAGTGTTTCTTCTCCCTGAAAACTCATAGAATTTTCTCTATATTTTTGAAGATCTAAAACTCCCACTAGAGTCCATTATCCTAAGTGAAGTAACTAAGGAACAAAAAACAAATACTGCATGTTCTCACTAATAAGTAGGAGCTAAGCTAGGGGTACACAAGGGCATATAACTGATGCTGGGGACTCAGAAGGGGGAACCATGGTGAAGTGGGGTGAGGGAAGAAAAATTATCCATTAGGTACAAGGTACAAGATTCAGTTGATGGGAGCACTAAAAGCCCAGATATCACCACTATACAAGTCAGCCATGTAAACAAAACCACTTGTACTCCTAAATCTATTAAAACAGAAAATCTTTTCAAACTCACAGTCTTCACCATCCTTAATCATCAGAGAAATGCAAATCAAAACTATGTTGAGATATCACCTAACTCCAGTAAGATTAGCCCATATCACAAAATCCCAAAACCAGAGATGCTGGCATGGATGTGGAGAAAAGGGAACATTTCTACACTGCTGGTGGGAATGCAAACTAATACATTCCTTTTGGAAAGACATCTGGAAAACACTTAGAGAACTAAAAATAGACCTGCCATTTGATCCTGCAATTCCTTTAGTAGGTATATATCCAAAAGACCAAAAATCACATTACAACAAAGATATTTGTATCAGAATGTTTACTGCAGCCCAATTCATAATTGCTAGGTCATGGAAGAAGCCCAAGTGCCCATCGACCCACAAATGGATCAATAAAATTGTGGTATATGTACACCATGG
>NW_003852468.1:5584776-5590572 GCF_000181295.1 Otolemur garnettii | reverse complement strand
TATAGCTTTCATATGAAAGCTATAACCTAATTATAGCCTAAGAATATGGGGAGGGGGGAGGGGGAGGAGACAGGAGGGGAGTGGATGGGTGGAAGGAAGGTGATTGGAGGGATCACCTCTATGATTTATCTTACAAGGGTACAAGTGAATCTTTCTAAAGGTAGAATATAGATGTCTTGACATAACAACTAAGACAAGGACATGAAGGCTGTGTTAACCAGTTTGATGAAAATATCTCAAATTGTACATCAAAATACCACACTGTACCCCATGATTGCATTGTTGCACACAGCTATGATTTAATAAAAAATTAAAAAAAACCCACAGTCCACTTTAAAATGTGAAAGAAGGAGTTTAATAATATACATACCTGTGTTTTACCTGTAGGTATTTCTACATCATTCTTGCTCAACACTTAGTAACATAATAACAATTAGATAAAATTTACTGAGCCCTTATTTGCATCATTATACATCAGGCATTGGTCAAAGTGCCTTGTATTGATTATTATACACAGCAACACTGTGAGGTGAGAAGGATTATTTCTCCCACTTTACACATGAGAAAACGGAAGCAGCCTTTATAACAATGCCCTTTTAATTTAAATAACTGAAATAATTCCTTTTATCTATGGAAAATTTTATTGTGTGACTTCTTTGCAATTTTCCCCGTCCATTTACTGCATTTTGTCTGTGTAGAGTTACTGTATTTTGATCTCCTGACATGAATCTCCAAATTATTTATCTTTTCTCTTATAGTTTCCATATTTTTGTTCAATGTTATGAAAAATATCCATCTTTATTTTCTAGCTCTTCTAATTTTTTCTTCGTGAATTATATTGTTTTACTTGAAAAAGGTTTGTTGATCTCTGATTTTCCTTTTCCTTATCTTGTCTTGTTCTTTTAATGAATATGACACTTTTACTAATATAATCTCCTGAGGATACTACTCAGAGTTACTTTAACAGTGATCTATTTTCTAAATTAGCTTCCCTCATTTCAACATCAGATTTACTTATCTTGAGGGTAATGTCAACAAGATGGCAGGATAAGACTTTCCAGTGCTCATCTCCTCACCAAAACATCAACTGAACAATTATTTATTTAATTTCGTAAGACCTAAGAAATCTGAGTATAGCACCTGGGTGGAGCATAGAAATAAGACACCTTCAAGAGGGTAGGAAAGACTCTGCCATATGGATCATCAGAATGGCTGTGACATTTTATATACCCACCAGTAGTACATGAGACTTTCAGATGTCCAACATCCTTGTCAGCACTTAGTATTATAAGTTTTCTGATTTTTTTCTTTAGTTATTCTCACAGTAGTACAGCAATATCTCCTCATGGCTTTAGTTTGCATTTCCTTAACAACCAATAATATTGAACATCTTGGTATGTGCTACTTGCCATTCATCTCTCTTCTTTGGTGAAATGATTGTTTAAATTTTTTGCCCCTTTTTTAAAAATTGGGTTGTATGTTGTGTTATTGTTTGAGAACTCTTTCCGTTTTGTAGATACAGTCTAGGCACCAATTTAAACAATTTCTTGCAGAGGTCTCTTGAAGAAAGTACTTTTGTTAAAACCAGTTTATAGATGATGATATCAAAAAACAGGAAAGTTAAACAACTTATGCAAAGTTTCAGTGGCAGCATGGGGATTTGAAAACAGGCATTTTAGTTCTGAGGGTTTTTCTCTAAACCAGTGCTGGCAAATGTTCTATAAAGGGCTAGATACTAACAATTTTAGGTTTTGTGGAGCATAAGATCTCCATTGCAGCTACTCAACTCTGCCATTATAGCTCAAGGGCAGGTATAAACAACACATAAATAAGTGGGTGTGGCTATGTTCTAATAAAACTTTATTTACATATACTGAAATTACATGTAGTTTTCACATCATGAGATTGCCAACCCTTAATCTAAATCATGATACTACTTTCCACTTGAACTACTAACATTTCCCATTAATGTGTCCCCAAACATCAAAGTTAAGTACTTTCAACAAAATATTTGCCTTGTTATCTTAAAACTGTATATTCAAGTTGAATTGAATTGAAGTAACTGAACTGTATTGGCCTATAGATGAGACACATTTCATTCCTGATCCACTTCCCAACTATTTTTTGTGACATTAATAATTACTAGGTACCTTCTCCAATATTATTCTTTACAGCATAGCTATTATTGCACATAACAATGGATTTAATGATTTCATAATATTTGTCTCTCTCCTTGTGAGGTTTCCATGTTAAACCCTTCAGAACAGTTTGCAAATCTTGCTATGATGTTCTTTTAGTTCATCTTAAAATATTAATTGAGGGGATGTTGTATACCAGGTGTCTCACAGGAGCTGATGATTCAATGGCCAAGTAGTCAGACTGGCCACCATCGAGCAGCTCATAACCTTGGAGAAGAGTCAGAAAAATAAATAGACCAGGATAAAGCCGTGAGATAGCGTGATGAGAGGTTGATACAAGAGGCTGTGGGAGTATTTAGAAGACCCCTAGGCTTATAAATAAAGGTTTATTATAAGTTGAATCTTTTTGACACCATCTCTGTGTTACCTATTCACTTTCTGAATCCTCCTTTCTTTAGCAATTTAAGACTTTCAAATGTATGAAGTAAGAAGCTAAAACATTACCAGTTCCCTTGATCCCTTTAATTTCATGCAGGGACTGCCATCAGTCAGAGACACATTTGGGGTTCTTCTGGGTACATAATTCATTCCCACAGGAGTCAGAAACATGGGCAGCCCGTTTGGAGGCCCCAAGTATGCCCCCTCAAATTTGGGAAAGCAGCAGAGCTCCCCAGTAACACTGTCAAGCCTGCAGTTCTGATCAGCATATTTGGCCACTGGATTGTCTTGAAACTGGTTTTGTTTTTGTTTTTACTTGCCACAGCCTGTGAATCTTTCTCAATTTGGATGCTAGGATATGGCCTCCTCCTTTTTTTGTTCACACTGTGGTCTTGGCCAGGCTGCATTTCTCCCCATGTAGACTGTGGTTTTCATTGGCTGAGAACACTCTTACCTGCAGCAATACCAGCATTAGGGGCCAAGGTGTCTGTATTAGTGTTTGCTACTGCAGAGGACAGGGAGGGGAGAACGCCATGGAAAGCAACAAGTTGCCTCGAGTGTTTGGGTAGGAAAGGCAGAGTGAGCTGGAGACTGCTAGCAGAGAACGGTTTCTCATCACCAGCTTGCTACATACACTGCCTTGCAATCTTCTCCCTTTTTATCATTCTAACTAGTGTGTGAATGTTTTGCATATTGACTGTGCCTTCCTTCTGCAAACCCCACTGTGCTTTGATTCCAGAGGCCATCTCTTAATGTCACCATTTCTTTGAGTGGCAAAGCTCCAAGAGATAGACTGTCCGATACAAGAATATACCTGATAAAAATTCCTTTGTTCTCTGTACGAGAAAATAATTTTAGCATCACACTCTGTCCATCTGGACATCATTAATATTGTCAACCACTCCCGCCAATAGCCTTTAATGTCTAAATAATTACTCCCTGTGGCCATAATCGACATGATGTCACTCCCCTCCTGATTTGCATTTCATAGATAACAAACAGCTTGGGAATTACAGGAGCCTTTGTGAGCTGCTCTGAAAGCCTAACACTTACTCCCACCATCACCTCAATCACATCATGTCCCCTCCTCTAAATCTGTCACCAAACTGCACAATCTTCCCCCACTCAATTACCCTTTTCCTTCTGTTACACTGGAGTTTTCTCTGTCTAGACCAAGCTCTACATCCTGATTGATAACTGGAAACAAAGATGACTAATCAAGACATTTCAGCGCTTTGCTTAACATGGATACCCTGGACAGGGAGCTTTTGGCTCCTCTGTGTGATAACCATTTCCCTCCAGTATATCCATCCCTCTTCCACTATGGCCTTCCCTCTTCCCTGACCCACAGCTGCCCTCTCTGGGCCAGCCCTGTCCCTGAGCCAAGGATGGTTCTCCAGATCCGGTGGGCTTCTCTTCCCCATCAGGCACCCCTGCCTGGACAAGCAGAATCACTGTTCATGGAGCCAGGTAGGAGTGAGGCCAAAGTGTGGGCTGGGAAGAAGTGAAATATTACTGCCTATTTGAAATTCTACTTCCTTTATTTTTTACCTCCCTCTTTACATATATTTTCCTCTAATTTCCCCAGTCACCACTTGATTCCCCTTCTTGCTGTCCTCCTGCCCAGCTCTGGCCTTCCCTTTTTCCAGTCAGTGATTTTTGTTTTCTGTGGCTAGATTTGGTCTTTGTCTACACAGTGCCAAACATCTGGATATGCAGTTAAAACGTGCTGTCAGATACCCAGATGTTTGGGAACATCTGGGTATTTGGGCCCCTAACAGCAAACAACTGCTGGTTAATGGAATTACTGTTTCACTTTCCAGTTACCCCCTGATGTGGGATGGACGGTCTTATCAGCCACAATCTAAACTTGGTCCATTCTGCTGGCAAGTCTCGCTCCCTCTCACGTGGGGAATTGTCTCTGTCAATCACATTATCATCAGAGAAGAAAGGAAGAAATTCGTCTCCTCTTGGGTCCCTGGTACATCATCTCTCTCTGCCTCAGTTCTTTGCTTACTGAAGGAGCTCTAGGAACCAACAGTTTCTTTACCCTTTCCCACCCCATAGGCAGGAAGAAAGAATACAGCACGTCAAAGACGGTTTTCTCCATATAACCTGGAGAATTTGACAAGAACTTGCTTCTTACTAGAAACACTCCCCATCTGGTTTGAGACGCTATTTTCTCCTCATTCTCTCCTGTACTCTTCCTACCACTCCATTTATAGGAGGAGGCAAAATGATGGCAATTTATTATTCCTGTCAACTGTGTTCCACAAAGGGGCCCCATTATCTGTTTGTATTTTTCTCAGGTAGCTTAGAATAACACCGCCGTACCCCACTGGGGCCTGGCTAGGGAGGGTCTCCGGGGACAGCCCCAAACAGCACAAGGTTCCTGTTATCTCTGGTTGTATCTGGCAGCCTCAAAGTAACTTCCAAACGCTAATAAAGCTGCGTGACATCAGTACTATCGGCGCTAACCCTCTCTCGCCAAAGGACAATTCGGGTCAGAGGTGCGGGGGGTCCACCCAGCGTTCAAGTCAGGGCGGGCCACGCTGCACGAATTAATTAAAGTTTTGTGTGAGTGCTGTGATTGATCAAGTTATTCCGGGCAGAAAGACTAAAGTAAATGGGTCTGTTGGATGTTTTTGTTTTCAGCAGGATAGAGACACAGCCCCCGAGTCAGGGCAGTCAGAAAATGTATCAGTCAATTTGGTGAAAACCAGTTTCAGTGCGACGTGCTGTCGCCGCGTACCCACAGCTGGCCCCATCCCCGCGCGTCCCCGGCGGGCAGCTCAGCCCTGGACCCCCGGGCCCCGCGGGCCGCTTCCTGCTCGCAGCCCCCTCCCGCCCCTCCCCCATCCCGGTCCCCGCTCCCAGCCCCCCCAACCTTGTCCCAGAGGAGGTGACAGACGGGCCTGTAATTTGGTTCCATTCGCTCGACTGGAGCAACACCTGCCCCCCTCCCCTGGGACGCGAAGGTCTCATCCCAAACCGTGGAAGACGCCAAAGACAAATCCGGGCCCACATGCAAAGAGGAGCCGAGAGGCTCCCGGGCTGCCAGCGAGCCCGACCAGCGGTCCTCACCCAAAACTTTAATTTTCAGGTTTTAACTTTAAAAAAAAAATCGTAATATTTCGCTACTACTGCAGTAAGCAGTATTTCCTCCCGCTCAAGCACATCACAATAGAAGTGCCTGGCCCTGGGCTGGGGCGGGGGGGGG
>NW_003852468.1:5569486-5584756 GCF_000181295.1 Otolemur garnettii | reverse complement strand
AAAGCCCAGCAGGGGAGCTGGGTATAAAGAACCAGGGGTCCGAGACCTGCAGGTGTGTGTGAGGGCTGAGGGCCGCGTGGCGTCTGTCACACCACCAGGCGATAGATGTGCGTCCCAGGATGGGATCCTTTTCTTTGTGTAAGGCTTTTAATGCTCCTGGTAGCCTCTCTATTAAGGACAGCACTCTTTTTTTTTTTTCCATTTATTTAGAAGTGTACCAGGGCACTAACCACTATGACATTCTGAATATTTCCCCAAGTCTAAGTTGTCAAGATCATCTTTCCAGAATGACTCATTCTGGCTTCCCCAGAGGTTTAATCTAGAGCACTAAGGCCTGGTGTTGTCAACGGGAAACCTTCTAAAGTCACACTCCGCAGCTCGCCCACACAGATGCCTCCTTCACCTGGGCTCCCTCTCTGTGATGTTAAGGTCTCTCCCAGTGGCTTAAGGAGGAGTCCGGCCCACCTGGCCAAGGTCTAGTCCAGGGCCCAGGCTGCTTAATGGAAGATTTGTTCAAATTTTCAACTACTGTAGGGTTTTATTTATTTATTTTTTTTAATTTCATGAAAAGGGAAACGTGTGCTTTTTTCCTTTTATCAAAACATAGGCTTTTGAACTTTATTGCCCCTCAGGTTTATTTTCCCATCCAAATTCTTACTATTAATGTGAGCTCTGGCGTGTTCCCTGACTTCTCTGTGTCCTCCCACATTGCCTTGGAGTAACGATCCCTTCTGCCTCCCTGAGTGTTTAGAAGATTAAATGAGTTGGTAATGGGTGGTGCCAGCACAGGGCACATGCTGAGCCCGAGCAGTTGTTTTTTGCAGATGTTGCTACTGACCCCCAGACTGCAATGCAGGGTGGGCAGCGAGAGGTCTACGTGCTGACCAAGCACAGGCTTGGCAGCCAAGGTTTCTAGGAGGCTCACCCATGAAGAGTGTGTGAGACTGTGAGCAAGTCATTTAACAGAGGGTGTCAGTGTCACCCTCTGTTCCAGGGCCTCGAGGGACTCACAGAAATAGCAGATGTCATGAAGCTTCCAGAACTGAAAGGGGAGGGCTAGCAGATTCTCACTCCCAGGCAGCCTCCTCTCACTCCAGGTCACCTCTTGACCCCAGTGCCTGACCAACGGCTAAGAAAATCCACGTGATTTTTTCACTCATCTTTAAAATCTGCCTGTTAGGCTCTGGCAGTGTGTTTACTCTAGCATGTTCCAGTGGTCCCTTCTACCCTCTCCTTTACTCTTGGCTGTGGTACTAGCCAGCCACCAACTGCCAGCTCCCCACACATACCCTGCAGGGCAGCTCTGGACTGTGGAATGGCCTTCTGGGCTCAGCCGGCCAGTTAGGCCCACCCATGGCGGGGTGGGGGAGAAAGGAATGAGGGCACTACGTCCAACATGTGTGTACAGCAAAGTGCCAAGGTTAAGGAGGATGGGGGAAATTTTTAAAATAGAAGGACGACCAGAGAGAGGATCTAACTGAGAAGGACCATCAGAAAGGTGGACCAGACCAGCTAGGAAATTCCCCTCAAAACATAACTGCTCAAAAATGATTTTCAGAAAATTCTGTTAATTTGTTTCACTATGATTATGGTATATTTGTTGTGTAAAAGAAAAAACTAGAGTCTTTATCATATAAGAGATGCTTACTGATGTTTTCTGGGTAAAACAATACAAAGCTTGGGATTTGCTTCAAAAAGTCCTAAGGCTGAGTGGGACTCCCAGAGATGGGAGGGTCTCACCGAAGGTGGGTGTTGGGTATATTTGAATCTATTTTACTATTTCCTTGGCTTTTGTAGATGTTTTAAACAGTTTCCAAAAGAATGTTTTAAAAATGTAGTTGTGCAGAAAATTCATGCAGACTGATTTTTACTTACCAAGCCCTAGGAGGCTCACACCTGCACAGAGCCCCGCCCTCCAGCCCGACTCCCTCCTTCCAGTTCAGAGAACATTCTCCAGCCCTTCTTACTTCTCAGCCATACCCAGGAGGGAATTGCCTTCCTTTCCATCTCTTCCGTCACTCTGACCCTGTGTCCCTCTCTAGGAGACTGACCCCAGGGGCCTTCTCCTTCCAGTTATTCCATCCTGACCCCAGGAGAACCCACAGAACACATCCAACCCCCCACATCTCCCAATCATACCACGTCTCTCATGCTTCGTGAAGCTCTTCAGTTCCCCCCCTTGCCGGGTATCTTTCTGGGATGCTCAGCAAAGAGCTAAAAAATTTTCCTCCTTACCTAGAAATAGTGAAATTGCACAGGAAAGTCTGAAATGTTTCTCTCTCCATTACCTCCAGAATAATTTAGCTATTTAATTCCATTTTTTAAAAGGTTACCTTCCATCAACAATAATACAGACAGTGCTATTGAGATTAACATGTGCCAGACATGGTCTAAGTGCTTTACATGGATTAACCAGTTCATCTTTCTTTTCTTTTCTTTTCTTTTTTTATTGAATGGTAACTGTGTACATTGATGCACTTTGGGGGTACAGTGTGGTGTTTTCACACACAATCCAAGACACTTCCATCAAACCCCAGTTCATCTTTCTACCAATGCTACTGGCATTGTTACCAACTGGCTGTTCTATATTGCCCCCATTTTACAGGTGAAAAAACTGAGGCACAAAAATAAGTAATTTGTTCATGGCTACAGCCAGTTGGTAAGAGAGCTGGGATTTGAACACAGGCAAGCACTGTGTGTGATTGGGCTGCTGACTGCTGCACTGTGGTGGCCACTACACCATCCAGTGCTATGGGGAAAATCAAGATAAGAAGGGGAAAGTCATAGACCAGGCTTTAAATGTGTGCATTTGTGGTTTATTCCATGGTCCACTATTAACTTACTTGTAATGCTTTGTTTTATAGCACAGAGATTATATTTTTGTATGACTTTTTGTGGAGTTAGTTATGTGTTATATGCAGATGAATGCAGTTGGTAGAAACTATAAATTATCAAAATATTAATTAATTAAAACTGGTCTTAGCTTCTCCTGTACAACTTTCTATGCATACTAGACATATAAAGGAAATAATAGCAGCTCACGTTCATTGAGCTCTTACTATTTTTTTCCTATTCCGGTAGCACTATACATTACCCCATAGAAACCTCATAACATGGATATGTAACATGGATACATATATTGTCCCATCCTGTGGATGAAAATGGAGGCTTAAGGAGATATGGTAACATGGTCAGGGTCACCCACTTAGAATGGTTGGAGCCAGGGCCAGAATTGGTGACCCCTGGGTCTCAAACGCAGAAAAGGGAAAAAAAGGTAAATTCTGTTATAATACTGGGACTCAGAGAAAAGAGCAGCTAATGCTGTTCAGAGAAATTGGGGAAAGTTTTGCAAAGGTACGTTTGGTTACATTAGAGTTGTGTCACAGTGGAAAAATTGAAATTTGGGGGCTAAAAAATAAGGTTGGAGGAGAGCATTATAAGGAGAGGGAGAAGGTAAGGAGAACGGCCCAGGTTTATAAAGGACCTGTCATCTCTGGGAACACGAACAAACAAAAACAGATTTGGCGGGGAAATTTAGCCAGGGGAGAGTGGCTAGAGATGGTGCTAGAGTTTAGCACAAAATTGTAAAAGACTGCTCCGCCCAGATCCCAAACTTGAATTTTATTTTTTGTAATAGGTGATGAGGAGTTTTGAGGTAGAAGAATGGCATGATAGTTTTAAAAAATGTTTCTAGGGCCCAGCACAGTGGCTAAAGCCTGTAATCCTAGCACTCTGGGAGACTGAGGTGGGTGGATTGCTTGAGCTTCAGAGTTCAAGACCAACCTGAGCAAGCGCTAGACCCCATCTCTAAAAATAGCCAGGTGTGGTGGTAGACGCCTGTAGTACCAGCTATTCAGGAGGCCTAGGCAAGAGGATCTCTTGAGCCCAAGAGTTTGAGGTTACTATGAGCTATGACTCCATGGCCCTCTGCCAAGGGCAACAAAGTGAGACTCTGTCTCAAAAATAATAATAAGAAGAAGTAAAAATAAAAAAGGCTTCTAGGGGAAGAGCGAGAATGGCCAGCATGTATACAGTGGTGTGGATGGGAAGCCCAGGGGTGTGGATGGGGAGCCTGAGAAGCCTGCCCCATCCAGTGGTCGTGAATAATGCTGCCCGGACAGATCCATATTAGTTCCCATCTCTGTTATGAGAGCTGGCCCCTACTAGCGGTAGCCTATAGTGTTTTCTTGCAAAATAGAAAAAAAGCTCCCTTTCCTCCAGTTTACCCCAAGCCAGGGTGCATGCCTGGGTTGGCACATGGAGCACAGACTCAGTGTGGGCCTGGGCTCACCCCCATGGCTGGGCAGCCTTGTGTGCGGGCTTTCTGCATCGCAGGGGCAAGGCTTCCCCTAAGGGCATGATGGCATGATGGGGAGATGCAGTGTGAGGGCTAAGGGAGGGTTTTGTGCATGGCCCGCCAGCCCCTCTATCAAAGGACAAGTGTAGATTATGAAGGGCAGGGGCAGGCATGTAAACTAACAATGTAGTTTCATGACCCTGTGCATGTTATTTAATTTTTTTTTTTTTTTTTTTAGCTTTTGGCCAGCGCCGGGTTTGAACCTACCACCTCTAGTATATGGGGCTGGCACCCTACTCCTTTGAGTCACAGATGCCACCCGTTATTTAATTTCTTTGTGCCTTAATTTTTCCTCTGTTAAATGGAGACAGTAAAAGTACCTACCACACTGTGAGAATTACGTGAGATAATTCATGCAAAGCACGCCACTCTGTAAGCGTACAGAATACCACTCAGCGTGGGGCAGCTGTACTAATGGTGAATGAGACAGCCCACTGCCTAGAAGAGCGCGTTGGTTATACTACTGTTACGTTGAGGCTCACCTCCCCCTTCTTCCCTTCCACCCCAAACCTCAGTGGGAAGGAAGGAGACTGGTATCCATCCGGAGATGGAGAGCAGTGAGGGGAAGTGGATAGATCAGCGTCAGAGGAGCTGGCTTGGCCTGTTTACCTCATCACAGCAGACTCTGACACGTGTTTATGGGACAGGCCTACTGGAACAAGCCCTCCCAAGATGGGGTTTATATGGGAAGGCCGCATTCCTTCCAGGGCCCCCCAGTCCCATCCAGCCTTGGTCCTCTCCGTACCTATTCCTCTCTCCTCATCTGCTCTTGTGTCCTACCACTTATGCTCCACCACTTCCCCTTCCCTTGCCCTCTCTCTGGAAGAAAAAGGGTTTTACCCAGGACTTCTGCCTCTGGCTCTCTGGAAGTCTCCAGGCAGTGGTAGGAGTGAGGAGAAGGCTATCTGGGTGGAGAAATGCAGGGGGGACGTCAAGTTCATGTGCAATTTAAAATAGTTAAATATAGTAAACTGCACACAAACTTTATGGACACCTTGAATTCAGCCAAGGTGGCCTTGCTGGCTGAGCAGGTGGGGTGAGGCTTCCTGGGGAGCAGCCATGTTCTGGCAAGTTGCTGAGCAGCTGGGGACAGAGAGAAGAAGGTGAAGAAGCAGCAGGGGAAAGTGTGGTTCTGGATCTGTCTCAGGAAACACCAAGCTGGGTGGGGGAGGGATGAGGCCGGGGTGGGCTGGGGAAGGGTGACTGATCCGCATGGGCTGATGGGCTGTTTGGGGAGCATGAGCACTCAGAACATGTTAGCGGGATTTGAAAAGGAAGGGGAGCACGAGCGGCAGCACCTTCAGCTGCCATTCTCTAATTCTTCACCCTGCTTTATTTTTCTTCATAGCACCAGCTTTATTTAAAATCAAATAATATTTACTCGTTGTCAGTGTACTCTTCTTCTCCAGTAGACTATGTGTTGGTCTTATTTTTAACATCTAGAACAATGCCTGGCACACAGTAGGTCCTTAATGTGTAACTGTTGATGGTAAGAATGAATGACCCCCATCACCATTATTCAGGGAAGAACCATTACTCCCTCGAGCATAGCTGAACAGTCCTGCTGCCACATTCAGAGGATGAGTCCGTCACTCATCCATCTAGCAGAGTGCATCACGGTACTTAGTTTCTCTTCAAATCCAAAGCTGCTGAGCGCCCTTGAAAATGACATCACAAAGATTCTCTCCTGGGATCATGTGGGCTGTGTAGCTGAGAAGGGATGATGCTCTTTCTTTAAATCCAGAAGCAAGAGCCTTTTGTCTAGGGAGGTGAATTAATAGGTCCCTCCTGGATATGAAAGAGAAGACTGGATTGATGAGTTGGAAGTTAGGTTCATAAACCATGAAAGGGAGACCCTTGGAAGGTTTCTAGAGGTTAAAAGTTGACTTCATGTCCTGGGCTAAGCTGGGAGTAGTGTCTCTCCCCACTGCTCCCCACTGCTCCCCACTGCCAAGGTGAGAACACCCGGAGACACTCATAAGTCTTTGCATGTCAGTGAGGAACCAGCCATTGTTGCTTTGGTCAAAGGAAGACCCTGTTCTTTTTCATGTCCTAAAAAGTGTTTTGCTACTGCACATCCATGTAAAGAAGAGAATGAAGTTCTACTTACGAGGTATTTGTGAACCTGACAAGATAACTGGATAAAAAATGGAAAGCACTCGCAATCCTACAGGCATTTTATAAGCATGACAACAAGCATCCATATAATTGCATTAACTTTGAAAGCAGAGACTTCGCATGATAACATTCTATATGTATGTGTGGAGTTTTTAAGTTATTTATGTCTTCTGCTTGTTGATGCGATATTTCACATTTTTATTCCAGCTATAGGCTTTTGTAGGTTACAATCGATCTCAAAGTTGGTCCAGGGCTTAATTGTTGTCTCTTGTTTGCAGGCGTCATGCCTTGAACCTATGTACTGATGAGACATTTGAGTGTTATATTGCAGTATACACCTTGTTCTTAATAAGTGCCATGAAGACTGGGCATCACCATATCAGCGTCATCTTCTCACTGCCACTAAGGAATGATGTGAGTTAGTGCCAGTCACCCCTTGAGCCTCAGTTTCCCCACTCTAATTTGAAGACGTTGGGTTATATAGTTACTAAGTTCTGTTTTAAAGCAAAAGAATATACAATTCAAGTAATATTTTATATAAATACTACACCTCTTTTCCTCATGGAGAGTAGCATGATGTCTGTCACCATCATATGTAGGGCATCTACTAATAGATTGATCCATATTCAAGTTAAGAAAGGACAGCAAATATCTCAATACGTAAATACGTTTACATTAAGGTTTTGTTTACTAGTCCCTTTCTAGGGAATTGAGTCCAGTAAGATATCTCATGCTCAACCAGCATCTTCATTATTTTTAGACAGTATCCTTAAAAAAAAAAAAAAAAGGAGAGGACTTTATTTGATACCTTTATTTATATGCAAAACAGCGCACCATTCATGAGATATGAAAAACTCGTCAGATAGAAACCAGATTATATCTATTTTCACTACAAAATATTGCATTATATAAAGCAACGGAGACACAAAAAAACCCTGAAAAAGACTAAAATCTTTGGATAGCAGATGTGTTTTTTTTTCCCTTGTCTCTAAAATACACTCCTTGTTTTAAGAGTATCACAGCTGAGAACATGAAACATTTTCAGGTTACAGACTTTTCTTTTTGGTGTCACAGAGGAAAGTAGTTCTGAATTATTATCTTTTTTAGGAAAATAACTTAATTTCCTAAAATCATCCCACGCACAAACATCACACACACGCACAAAGAAGCTACTCTCCTTATAAACAGTTTGTAAAGTACTTTTCAGACATAACTACAGGTAAGAATAACACACTTTCTTAAAAAACTATAATAGTGAAGTGCTAGTGTTGCTCATCTCACAACAGAAAAACCTTTCAAGAACAAACATCTTAATATATAAAATATGTTTAGAAATCGGGAGAAGTGGGAGATTTGCTATACAAGTGCAATATAATTAGAGCAAAAAGAAAGACCACAGGATAATCTCAACAAACACGTAAAAAGTTAGACGTTATTCCACAGGAAAAAGTGTAAACACTCGACTATAAATAAATTGGCACAGAGTATCCAAAGTAAAATTATCACCACTCTGAAAAATAAATGTCTTGAAAAAAATACTCTACTCCTTCTAACATAAATAAAAATAGGTTGTCTTTTTCTAACTGCATCTATGGGTCCACATGTTTAAGGTCACAAATAGATGTTTTTGGATATATAAAGGGGCACTTTGCCTGAAAAGCAATCAGATATTAAATTTTCCACTCAAATATGGATTTTCCTGCCTACCTTAGTGTCATTATCTTGGGGATAAAATATCACCAAGCTCAAATCCTCCCACAGTGTGTCTATTTGTCTTCAAAGTGTCTTTTAACCTCTCCAAGTATTCAGGGTTTGATTGGATTCTAATATCATCTTTCTTTTCACAACAGAGGGGAAGTTTCCTGTTCCACCTTTCTGTGCCTAAAATCTTTATATGGAAGAGACTCTCCCCCCCTCCTCCCCGATGTTTGGTGATTTGTCAATTAGAAAAATTCCAGATAGTCTAAAATTATGAGCCTATCTCCCCCGAGCTTCTGCCCTCATTCTTTCAAAACATGAAGATTCGTGGGAGATAAATATGGGAGAACTCAAAGTCTCCAGTGGGTTAAAGCAACACCCCTTAAAGGGATCCTAACACACCAAGGGGAGGCCCGGAGGCGGCTCATCTCCGGTGCCTCCAGGAGGTTCTCCTGGCCTGGAAAATCCCCCCTGTGAGCCCCAGGGCTCGCCAGACAGCCCCACCTCCCAGCCTCGGAAACCTCCCTGCTGACCAGAGAGAACAGGTTGGGAGTTTCTTTCCCCGTCCAAGTCTTACGCAGCTGCTGTCCCGCTGGGCCACCGCCGCCTCCGCCATCCCCGCGGCGGCCGCCCGGGTCCGTCGCGTTTCGCGTTGCAACCGGACGGGCGGCCTCCCTCGCCGGCCCCCGCCCTACACGTCCAGGACGTGATTGAGATAGGAGATGTAGCAGATGGCCAGCCGCAGGATCTCGATCTTGGAGAGCTTCTTGTCCGGGGGCAGCGTGGGCAGCAGTTTGCGGAGCTCGGCGAAGGCCAGGTTGAAGGCCTCCACGCGGATGCGCTCGCGGGTGGCGTGGGCCGAGCGGTACTTGGCCGTGGCGCGCCGGCGGCGGCGCTTCTCCTCGCGGCTCAGCTGCTGCGGGTGCGGGTAGAGCGCGGCCCGGCTGCCACCCTTGCCGTCTCCCTCGGCCTCCTCCACCGGCTCCAGGTCCGACACGCTGCCCAGCACCTTGGCGTCCGTGCCGCCCAGCGACTCCGGGTCCGAGTGTGCGGAGCTGGGGTGGTCGGAGTCTGCGGCTTGGTCTGGACTCAGCATCATTTTGGAGGCTGATGGGGAGTCAGAAAAGCAATCAATAAAAGGAATCAGGGTCTCCCTCTGCTATGAGGGATGGCGGGCGAGGGCCGGCGGACGCCGGTCCCGGGCCCCTCTCCCCACGCCAGGCCAGCGCGCCCGCAGGGAGGACGTGCCCCCCGCGCCTCCCCGCCGTGCGCGAGCCGGTTGTGTGAGCTTGGCCTTGGCCGCATTCCGGACCCGACACCCCGGCCGCTGGAGGCTGGTCTGGGGCCTGGGGCCTGCGGGACGACCTCAGGCCTGCAGGGCCGAGACTGAGCTTCTGTGTCCCCTCCACCTAATACCACCTGCGCTATTCCCCTTCCCTCACTTCACCCCCTGCCCAGACAAACGAACGATTCCGAACTACGAATACAGCTGGGTTTCAATGGGGGCGGGAGTCGCCGAGCGCACTTCCCGCCCCGAGGACCCTGGCTAGGCAGTCGGGAAGCTTCGGCGCCCCAGGGCCTGGCGCCGATCCCGAGGCTGCGTGGGGGCGCCCAGCGCTGGCAGGCTGCGGGCGCCGGCGAAAAACCGGGAGATCCGTCGTCCCCCTCGCGCTTCTCCCATATAATAAAGAAATAAGCAACGGGCAGGTTTCTTTCAAAAGAAAATTAACTCCTATGCTCTCGCAGGCTCCAGGAGCACCATCTGTCACGCAGTCGTACACATAAGGGACCTAGGGACCCGGCGACTTGGGATAAGACAATGCGCCGGCAGACTGCGGACCACCGCCCGGGAAAATGCCAGCGGCCGGGTAGCCGCGTCTGGAGGGAAGAAAGGGCCCGCGTGGGGCCGGGAGGAGCGGGTGCCGCGCGTGTTGCTGGGGCACCAGCTCCATCTCCCCTGGCAAAGTTCGGGCGCTCCAGAGACCGGAGCTTGGCAGCCTGCAGCTGTCCTCGGGCGGCCTGGCCAAGGCCGGCGTGTAGGTGCTTAGCCTTCCTCTGACTGTGGCCTCTTGTAAAAGCCACCTCGCCAGGCTTTTCCGGGGCGGCTGCAGGACCAGCCCGGACCACGCGCCTTCTGGGAGGAGGCCGCTCGAACCCCTGGGCTTCGGGGGGAATTCGGGCTTCTAGAAAGGGGTTGTTGGCAGGAGCTGCGGCGCACTGCCCGCCGTCGTCGGGAGGGAGAGCCGGGCTGGGAGCCCGGGGTCCCCGGCGTCTGCCGCCCGAGCGATGCTGCGCACGGGAGAAATCTCCGTCGGGGACGTGCAGCGGGGTTTGTGTAGGGAAACAAAGCAAGAGGATGCGTGATCGGTTCCTGTCGCTGCACTCGCTTGGGACCGAATTGGGCTCCCAAACAGCTTGCATTTTCCTGAGAGGAAAACAGGTCCTCTCGGGCAAAATAAAAACAAATGCTCCAAGACAACTGCATGTGACTCCCTGCGGGCTTTTCTCGGGTACGTTACAAGTAGCACAACTTGCACCCACACAGTCGGCTTGAAAGGGCGGAAATAATGGAAAATCACAATACGCCACGACATAGTTATAGTTCGGGTAAAAAGTTCCTGGGTTGACCTCAAAGCCTGTTAAATTCTCTTCCAGGTATCTTCTAAAATTATTCACAAATAGTATTTCGGGTATGCATTTTATCTGTGTAAGTAGGGACTGAAATGCATCTATAGAAACGCAGTGTGAATCATCAAACTTAGTTTCAAGCTAGGAAAAAAAAAAGATTTAAAGGAGTCTTACCTTGCCAAAGCCTTTCCGATAATCTTTTCTCCAATCTTTTAGAGTTAAAATTCCAGGGAATAGCGAGGGGGAAATTCCGGAAAATGTTAAAAGCAGCAAATATTTATTACATTCAAAAACGAAAAAGCAGCTGTCATCGCGCTGGTGACAAGGAGGGGCGATAATATCTCGGGATGTTACGAATGATTGTTCACTTAGTAGATCAAAAACGCCTTTTCCTTTTAATTGTCCTCAAACATTTCGAGAAATTCGTTGTTGATAATTTTAAACGATGTGTTGAAAAGTCTCGTGCCTTTTTCCTCTTCCAGGGTCTATGAATAACAAAAGAGATGCAGAGATGAACACAGGCACATCCAAGGGCTGATTCCTACACTTTCTAATAGCAGAATAATCAATAAGAAAGATGGTTAAGATAAGATTCCGCGCCTGCAGGCCTCCTCTCCTTCCCTTAATACGCTGAACAGAAACTGGGAAGTGCAGGGCAGAGATGTGATCTTGCTCAGAAGTGATTTTTTTTTTTTTTTTTTTAGATAAGTCTTTGTTCAGCTGATGTCTCCCCTGTTCCCAGGAACACAGTACTGTAACTAGGATCTAAGGTTGCCTCTTTCTCTTCCCTCATTGACTTGTCCGTTGTATAAACAGACACCTATTTTCCAGTTCCAAAGTCTTTCACCGCTTGGTTACATTCCCCCATCCCCACCCCCTCCTCGCTTTACCTTGTAGCAAAGTATATCTAGTCAGTGGCTTGGAGATGCTTGGAGAAAGGTTGGTGAAAGTGAAAGTCTCCTGGAGTAACAGTGACAGGGAAGCAGAGAAAGAAGGGAAGAGGGTGGGAGAGCCAGAGCAAAGAGGCAGAGATGCGTGTGGCTTCTTGGCTCTCCTGGTACCAATTGATGCAGCCTGGAGATGCTGGAAGAGATAAAGCCTTAAGACAGGGGATGGAATTTTTTTTCCCCACTAAATTGATATTTAATGGGAAATCCTATTGGACAGAAACCTGGACATGAGTCACTTAATTGGACTTGACATCTGTCACAGTGTGGGAGTTTTCACAGCCCAAATATTTTAGCAGATCAGATTCCCACTGAATCTGTGCCATAAAATATAACAGTTGAAAGCAGCCCAGGATGGAAACCTTAGCCTCTAAACAGAATCTCTAGCCGTAATCAGGCTATTTCTCTTTTTCAGATTAGTGATGCAGTATTTAAGGGCAAAAAACAACATATTAGCAATGGAAAATTTCCCCTGGCATATAACAAAACTAGCATTTTCCTTAATGTTCAGAAAAATATTTGTGTCCAGAACATGAAAATATATAAGATGCTATAATGAATATAAAGTTTCAGACATGCAACAGCTTACATTTATTAGAGATAATTTACATATTAAAAGACACTTCAATGAGGTTTGATTAAGCATATTAATATTTTTGAGAGATAACCTGCTATCATCTAGTCTATCAATAGAGGATAAGAACTTTTCATTAGATTAAGTCATTGATGGAACTAGAAAGAGAATCCAGGTATTCAAGGACTGCTGCTTGAGACAATTCTACTTTTCTATACATGGTTGTTTTTCTTTTCGCCCACTTATTCATTCAAGTTAAAGTATGACACACTACGTGTGCTGATTATTGTACTTTATTTCTGCCAGTCTTAACATGCAGATACATTTAGCTGTGTGGCAGTGCGTTGGGCTAAAACGTAAACACACACAAGTCACCAGTGTATTCCAGCGCATAAAGCCCTTGCCTCACCTGACCCCATGGCCCCGAATTTATACACCAGATAACAAAAAGGAAAATCCAGCTCAATTTTTTTTTGCCACATTATGGGGATAATAATAATTACTATCAATTCCATATTATTTGTGATCATTTTTAGCTCTTTTGATCATTCAAGCTTAAGAGAAACAAGAGTATTACCACCTTACTTCTGTGTCCCCAGTCCCTGGGGGAACATTGTGGAGAGAGAAGTGTTCACTTCCCCTCTTTCGTCAATTTTGCCCCCTAAATAGGTATTTTTTTTTTTTTTGAGACGGAGCCTCAAGCTGTCCCCCTGGGCAAAGTGCCATGGCCTTACAGCTCACAGCAACCTCCAACTCCTGGGCTCAAGCGAGTCTCCTGCCTCAGCCTCCCAAGTAGCTGGGACCACAGGCGCCCACCACAACGCCCGGCTATTTTTTTTTTTTTTTTTTTTTGGTTGCAGCCATCATTGTTGTTTGGCGGCCTGGGCTGGGGATTTGAACCCGCCACCTTAGGTGTATGTGGCTGGCGCCTTAGCCGCTTGAGCCACAGGAGCCAAGTCCCACCCCCCCACCAAATAGGTTTTATCTTCCAGGGAGGGGTGTGGAGCAGCCTGCCTCTGAGAGGGACCCTCTGGGTTTCTGATGGCTGCTGCAAGTACTATTGCCTGTGCACATCTTCCTCCTCCGGGAGATTCCTGGACCAGAGTGTGGTGGAGGTGGGAAAGAGCAGGGAGTACCTCCATGGAATAGGGGCCCCAACACTACACAGCCTTGCTTCTGCCCAGCCCCAGTACAGAAATATATTTTAGATATCCCCAGGACATTTAAGTGGAAACAGAAGTCAGCCTTGTGCAGGTGGCATGAAAACAGGTCAGTGGATAAACTCCCCAAAGTGGTGAAGATAAAGGGAGAAGGGAAGTTTTCCTAGTTTGACTAGGAATAGCTAACGGTAAGCATTTGCACAGATACGCACCCCCAGGTACCTGTACCTCTTCACCCCCCATTACCTGCATGAAGCAGCCGGCTCTATTAGACCACTGCACATTCAGACTGACGGACTGCAAAAACCTAGTGTGTCTAACCTCCATAGCTCTGGATTGGGGAGAAACTAGTGATCGCTAGTTACCCTGGAGTTGGGGGCAGAGATGGGCAGTTGCATATCAAGGCAGGCTTGGTCCTACTCTGGTATGTGGGAAACCAGACAAAGTCTCCTTGGCATTCAGGTTTCCTCATTCTACACTGACAGCAGCATGTACATAATTTAATACTTACATGAGTAAGCCGGTGTGAAAGGGGACACAGTCTGATCCCCACAGAGCCATGCCTAGGCACACAGGGATTTCCATCCACACACATGAGTCTTTCTTCTTCTTTTTTTTTAATTGAATGGTAATTGTGTACATGAATGCACTTCTGGGGTATGAGTCTTTCTTCTAAAAAAGCCTCCTCTTCCCTCCTTACTCCTCCCCTCCTTTTCCTTCTCTAAGACCTCCCTGCTCAGGTGGCCCCTCCTTTGTGCTCCCTGAACACCCTTCACATCCCCCTTATTGACTGTATGTTGGGAGTGGTGACTCTTGGTTTTCACACTGCCCTCCTGTGATGCCTCCAGGGGAGGGCGTAGTGTCTACCCCCAGCACTGACTGCTGAGCTGGCCACCGCATAAGTACTCAGTCACTTACAGTGGTGACTCCTTGTGTACACAGGCACCCAGGATATTTATAACACAGAAACTTTTTCACCAAAGGAACTCATGGTTTCAGTTGTATCTGTTGTCTGTCCTATAAAAATGAGAGTAATAATCCTGCCCGTCTCACTTCACAGGGTTATGAGATTGCATGTATATGAAAATACTTGATAAATACCAAGCACCATGTAAATTAAAATATTATGGAATACAGGAGTAATATTACATAATATTATTAAACCAATGAGAAGGCAAGAGTGACATAGCTAGCTGTGTGAATTTATGCCACCTGCGACTTATTTTAAGCTTTCTGGACCTCCGTTTTCTAATCTACAAAATTTAGAATAACCAAATTACATTAGGTTATATTGTTATGTCGTGTTTTTTCTGAAGGTAACAAAATAATCTATGTAAAGTGCTTAAATTAATGCCTAAAACTCACGCTCAACCCATGTTGGCTATCAATATTGTTAATGATATTATCATTCAATATAAATATATAAGAGAACCAGATATATAGGTTCTCTATATATTCTGTGTGAATCTGGATATTTTGTGAATATGTGAATATATATTCACATAGAAATATAAAAATATCCAGATACACCCACTCAGACTCTGTGTGTGTGTGTGTGTGTGTGTGTGTGTACGTGTGCATAGCTCTGGTGCTAACTCACAGTAACCATTTTCCATGCGTCAGAGATGGGTCTAGGGACTTTGCTCATATTAACTCGTTTAACCTCACCACAAATCTGTGAGGTAGGTACTGTCACTATCCCAATTTTGCATTTAAAGAAACTGGGAGGGTGGTGCCTGTGGCTCAGTGGGTAGGGCGCCTGCCCCATATACCAAGGGTGGCAGGTTC
>NW_003852468.1:5566814-5569294 GCF_000181295.1 Otolemur garnettii | reverse complement strand
AAAAAAAAAAAAAAAAAAAGAAAGAAAGAAAGAAAGAAAGAAAGAAAGAAAGAAACTGGGACATGGGAAAGATAGTAATCTGTTCAATGTCCCATAGATAAGCAGTCGTGGGGCCTAGATTTAGACTGCATACATCTACATTCAGAAACTGCACTCTCAGCCTGGATGCACTACCGCTTCTCTGGTCACTGTAGGCTACAGGAGTATACCCATGCAGAGGACCTGACCAGGGAAGGATACCCAAACCCAAAAGGAGACGCACACACGCACCCAAGATGTAGATAACTTGGCCACCTTTTGGAGTCAGGGGTGAGCAGGGAGTCAATGCAGTTTTAAAGTTTTCTGTGCATCTGTACCCTACAATAGTGCTGGACTATAAAAGTCTTTAGACAGCTGTTTCCAATTTATTTTCTTAAATTTTGCACCCCATCAGTGTATATATTGGGTATACATATCCAGTATGTGCTTATTTATAAATAAACTTCATACAGGCACGGCTGTACTAGCATATTAGGTAATTATACACAAAATACATTTTAAAAGGATGATAAATATAACATTAATGTTTATAAAACAATTATTCTTATTTATTAACAGGACGAATCTATTAATAGCACAAGGTATTACCGATAATGTATTTTTTTCTAAACTTCAGAGAAGTATGGGGGTGCATACAATGAAGTTACATAGTTTGCTTTTGTGAGGTTAGAGTCTGCCATGTAGGTGTGTCCTTTGCCCAGTGAGCGTGTAATACATGGTATACCTACCCATTGGCTGGAAATTTACCTAACCTTTTTCCTCCCTCCCCCCTACTTGAACTTCATGAGTTTTTTTTTTTCCTCTCGTGTGAGCATATAGGTGTTAATTCACTGGTTCTAAATACCTACTGCCAGGTAGGTACTGAGTACATGTGACGTTTGTTTTTCCATTCTTGTGATACTTTGCTTAAGAGAAAGGTCTCCAATTCCATACAGGTCGGTGCAAAAGATGCAAAATCTCCATTTTTTTATGGCTGAATATTATTTCATAATCTCTGAATTTTTGACCTTCATCCTTTTCTGCTCTAAATCAGATTCTAAATAAATTGAGCTTAAAATCAGACCATCAGATCACCCTATCACAAAGGGTTAAACCACGACTTTAACAAAATGAAGCCTGTTGTTCTAAAAACAATACAACAATTGATTGATCCATTCCTGTGTTGAAGGGCACTTGGGCTGTTTCCACATATTTGCAATTGTGAATTGCACCGTTAAAAACTTTCAAAATGCAAATGTCTTTGTGGTAAAATGTCTTTTTTTCCTTTTGGGTAAGTACCTAGTGGGATAGCAAGCTAAGTCTTAGGTCTACGTTTAGTTCTTTGAGGAATCTCCATATTTCTTTCCATAGCGGCTGCACCAGTTTGCAGTTCCACCAACGGAGTATGGGAGTTCCTTTCCACACCCTTGCCACCCAGGCTTTGGGACCTTATAATGCGGGCCATTCTCATTGGGGCTAGGTGCTAGCTATCTCAATGTGGTTTTGATTTGCATTTCTCTGATGAGTAGAGATGAGGAGCATTTTTTCAGGTGTTATTTGGCCATTCATCTGTCTTCAGAGAAAAGTTTCTGTTCGCGTCATGCCCAGTTTTTAATGGGAGTAGGGGTTTGTTTGATCTTTTCTTGACGCTTTGCTTGATTTCTTTGTAGGTTCTGGTTATTAGCCCTTTGTTGGACGTGTAGCAGGCAAATATCTTCTCCCATTCTGTAGGCTGTCTCTTTGCTGTGTTGATTACACCCTTGGCTGTGCAGAAACTTATTAATTTGATCAGGTCCTATGTACTTATTTGTAATGTTGCTGCAATTGCCTCTGGAGTCTGAAAATACGTAATTTTTTAGAACAATAGTCTTCATTTTATTAAAGTCATTGTTGAACCCTTTGTAATAGTGTGATCTGATGGTGTGATTTGAGTTTAAGCTCAATTCATTTAGAATCTGATTTTTATGGCTGATAGAGCAGAAAAAGATGAAATACAAAAATTCAGATATTATCCCAAAAATAAGTGTATGAGGTGATAAATATTTTGATTATCTCTATTCAACCCCTCCACAATATATACATATGTCAGAATATGTATATCAGATTATTTACCACAAGTGTAAACAAGTTTTTGTCAATTAAAAATTATAATACAAGTATGGAAATAACCCAAATGCCCATCAGCTGATGAATGGATACGTAGAATGTGGTATGTCCAGGCAATGGAATACTTTTAGGCAATAAAAAGGAACAAAGTACCGATATGTGCTACAACACAGATAAACTTCAAAAACAACTTGTTGAATTAAAAGTCATCAGACACAGAAGACCACATGTTGCAGGATTCCATTCTAATGAAAGGTCCAGAATAGGCACATCTGCAGAGATGGAGAGTAGATTGGTGGTTGCACAGGGCTAACATAGGGTGCGTAGGGGAGTGACTGCTACTAGGCACAAGATTT
>NW_003852468.1:5550093-5566739 GCF_000181295.1 Otolemur garnettii | reverse complement strand
CCTCTGGCATATGGGGCCAGGGCCCTACTCCTTTGAGCACTGCCCACTAAAATATTCTAAAATTAGATTTGGGTGATGATTTCGTGACTCTGTAAATATACTTTAAATAAAATTGTTTCAAATTCCTGATGGAAAATTCTTACGTGATAATTATTTAGTGAATAAATTTTTGGATGGTCTCTCTCTGACCCCAGATTCCTTATATTTATTTAAATTAAATTACTCTTTTCCATAGTACTTACACCTCTGCAAGTTTTCAGTAAATTATTATTTTTATTAAAGATCATTTTAGTTGAGAATATATCTTCTCCTGTACATTCTTCCATTAATGCCCACTAAAAATGTTCTTCTGTGTATTTCAGAAGATTTTGTGACAAAATCCATAAAGTACCGTGAGCTGAAATGTATTAGAAATAGCTGCTGTTCCTTTATCCCAATAAAGGAACTTACGTAAGACACTGCTACACAAATTGATCTAATACTTGTTTCTTCAAATCTTCAGCAATGTGCACCAGTGTTTCTCGGTTCTCCCGCATAGAATTTACCAAGATGGAAAAGCATTTTGGTTTGTCACTTTATTGATTTTTGTGCACTATTTCGGGTCTTTCTCCAAGAGATTGGCTTTTGCTATAAATTAAGAAACTTCAAAAGAGCTTCTAAAAATGTGTCTTTATATTTAGTGAAACATTTAAAAGTACTTGATTGAGGGTAGCATGATTTTAAAAATCACTAGCTACTCACGTGACCAACCTGTCAAAATATAGAACATTTCCATCACCCTAACAAACTTCCTGTACCTTTTAGTAGCCGCACCCAACTTCAATTAATCACTTATCAGATTTCTGTTACTATAGATTGGCCTTTTCCAGATTGTCATACAAAGAGAATTGTATTGAATCTGGCTTCTTTTACTTGGCATCAAACTTTTTTTATTTACTCATGTTAGTGCATATATCACTAGCTCATTCTTTTTATTACCAAGCTGTGTTAGATTGTACAGATGTAGCACAATTTATTTTTCCATTCACAAATTAATAAACATTTGGGTGCTTTCCAGTTTGGATTTATTAAAAATATAGCTGATAAATTTGGTAGAACCATGTACATAGCGGTATTTATGAGGCCATGTGGGTTCATTTCTCCTGGGAAAATAAGAGTCAAATTTCTGGGTCATAATGGTCAGTATATATTTAACTTCATGAGAAACTACCAACCTGTTTTAGAAAGTAGCTGTACCATTTTACATTTCCACCAGCAATGCTGAGTTGCTCCACATCTTTGCTAACATTTGTTAACATTAGCTTTTTAAAATGTATTACTATCTTAGGCCTTTCTAATAGATGTGCAGTTGTATCACATTGTAATTTTATTTTGGATTTACCCCTTTCCAGTTTTATTGACGTACAATTTATACATGAAACTGCATGTATTTAAAGTGTACAATGTATTGAGTTTTGATATGTGTGTACAACCTGGAAACCATCACCACCATCAAGATGGTAAACATATCCATCAGACTCCATAATCCATCCCCCTCATAATTTTTCCTCCTCACCTCACAGAAAACCACTAGTTTATTTTCTGTCATGGATTATTTTGTATTTTTGGAATTTTATATAAATGGATCATACAATCTGTTTTCTTTTTTATTAGCTTTCTTTTAATAAAATGTTTTTCAACCTTTTTTTTATCTCACGGGACCCTTGAACCTATAGTTAAACTTCCATGGCACACTTAAATTATGTTGATCAAAAATATATACTTACTGTGCTTTGAACATCTTTTGAAAATAATTTAATTAATGATCTTTAAAACATTTTGCAGCACACCTGAGATCCTCTCATGGAACACCACTGTTTTACTATGTCATTATTTTGAGATTCATCCATATTGTTGTCTATCACTACTCTGTCCTTCTTTATTGATAAGTAGTATTTATTTTACCCTTTTCAGAGCTCTTCATTTGACTGTGTAGATCCAAGTTTATGTCTGGTAACACATTCCTTCAGCCCAGAGAACTTCCTTGAACGTTTATTACAGAGCAGGTCAGCCGGCTCAAATTTCTCACCTAGTGTTTTTCTGAGAGTGTCTTTGCTTTCATTTTTGAAAGATTCTGCTCTGGGTATAGAATTCTCAGTCAACAGTTATTTTTTATTCTTATTTTTCACTGCTTTAAAGATGTTGCTCTATTTCTTTTTGGCTCGTATAGTTTTGAGACATCTACATTAATTTTTGTCTTTGTTATTCCATTTATGTGTGTTCCTCCCTCTTCTACCTCAGCTGCTGTCAAGATTTTCTCTTTATTTTGGATTTTCAGCATGTTGACTATGATGTATCCAGTTGTGTATAAGGTTTTTCTTTGATGAAAATTCTCTTTGGGGTTGTTTGGGTTTGGATCTATGATTTGCTGTTTATTATATTTGGAAAACTCTTGGCCATTATCTCTTCAAACATCTCTTCTGCCCTATACTCTTTCTCTTACCATTCTGGGACTCCAACTACATGTACATCATGGTTTGATCCTGTCTTACATCTCTTGGATGCCCTATTTTGTATGATTATATTCTCCTGCTCATGTGTCTGTGAATGTGTGTGTGGGGCGGGGGGTAATTTCATCGACAGATCAAGTTAATTGATTTGCTCACCCACGTTCCGTCTACTGAGCAGTATGCTAAAAACATTTTTCATCTCCAATTTTGAGTTTTTAATTTCTAGCACTTCCGTCTTTCCGCTGAAATCCCTTATCTGTTCACTCAAGTTTTCTGTATTTTTCTATGGTATCTTTTTACACATTAAGCATAGTTATTGTAAAGTCTGTGACGGCTAGTTCAAACATCTGGATATTACCTGAGTTCACTTCTGTTGATTGCATTGTCTCTTGACAGTAAGTGGTGAGAGACAGAGAGGGAGAAGTGTAATTTTTGAGTGAATACTAGACTTTGAGTGTAGAACAGTTGAGACTGAGGTAAACATTATTACTGCTGGGAAATGAGCATGATTCTTCTTGTGTAATCTGGAGAATTGACTCAATCTAGTCAAGAGTTGAGCTGGGTTTAAGTTTTGCTGTTGCTGTGGTTACCATCAGGGCATAACAGGCTTCGAACTCTTCTCTTAGTGAGCTGTCTTTGCCTTGTGCTTTAAGGTGGGAGTTGGTATGCCAAGAGGCTTTCTTCAGATTTGCTCCACTCTCAGCTTTCCTGCATCCCTGCAACACAGAGAAGGTCTCTCACTGCAGAATCGCTCCATCTCCAGCTTTAGATGACTATTGCTTGTTACTTTGTGCCAGCCTTGTATTGAGTATAAGAGAATTTCTCTGTTACTATAGTCTAAGACCTAGAGAGTCATGTGTAATTGGGCCTCTCTTTGCATTTCTGCTTCTCTTCCTTTTGCTTTGTATTTGTGGTTGGTCTTGGGCTGGAGTGTTCTTCCTCTCTCCCAGCAACAGGAAATCTCTGAATGATGTTAGTTTAAGAACTTGGGCCCAAGAAAAGGCCACAAATAGCCTTTTCTTTGCCCTTCCAGCCTCTCCCAAATCCATCTTTTCAATAGTCTTTGCTGCTTCTCCCCTAGGCGTTTAAAATTTTTGCTTGATGTAAGAGAAGGATCTAAGGAAGTACGTGATATTTGACCCTCCAGGCCTGCCAGTCACCTCCTGTTCACCTGTTCCATTCATAGTCTTTTTTTTTTTTTTTTTTTTTGAGACAGAGCTTCAAGCTGTCCCCCTCGGTAGAGTACTGTGGTGTCACAGCTCACAGCAACCTCCAACTCCTGGGCTCAAGCGAGTCTCCTGCCTCAGCCTCCCAAGCAGTTGGGATGACAGGTGCCCGTCACAACGCCTGGCTATTTTTGGTTGCAGCCATCATTGTTGTTTGGCCGGCCCGGGCTGGATTTGAACCCACCACCTTAGGTGTATGTGGCTGGTGCCTTAGCCACTTGAGCCACAGGTGCCAAGCCTCCACTCATAGTCTTAAAAATATGATATGTAATAATTGTACATACATATGGAATATGTGTATATTTTGATACATGCATATAATGCACAGTGATCAAATCCATGATCAAATCAATAATCATTTAGAGTATTTATCACATCAAATATTTATCATTTCTTTGTGTTAAGACAATTTCAAATCTTCTCTTCTAGCTATTCAGACATATAAAATAAATTATTACTAACTATAGTCAGCCTACTGTGCCATGAAACAGCAGAACTGACCCCTTCTATTTAAATACTTGTTTGTACCCACTAACCAACCTCTTTTACTCCAACCCCCTTTCCAGCCTCTGGTTACCACCATTCTATTCTCTACCTCCATGAGATCAATATTTTTAGCCCTTGCACATGAGTAAGAACATGATATTTATCTTTTTTATGCCTGGTTTATTTTGCTTAGCATAATGACCTCCAGTTCCATCTATGTTGCTACGAAGGACAATGCCTGAATAATGTTCCATGGTGTATATAAACCACATTTTCCTTGTCTATCCTTCTGCTGATGGACACTTAGGTTGATTCCATATCTTGGCTATTGTGAACAGTGCTGTACCAACCATGGGGCTGTTAGGTAACTCTTTGAAATACTGATTTTTCTATCCTTTGGGTAAATATCCAGTAATGGGGATGGCTATGTGATATGGTAATTGTGTTTTTAGATTTTTGAGAAAATTCCTTGGTGTTTTCCACAATAGCTGCAAAACTGACATTTCCACCAACACTGTATAAGAGTTCCCTGTCTATATCCTTGCCACAATTTTTTGTTGGTTTGTTTGCTTTATTTTTGGTTTTTGTCTTTTTTTGTAATAGCCATTCTAACTAGCGTAAGATGATATCTCCTTGTGGTTTTGATTTGTTTCAATTTCTTGTATATTCTGGATATTATTGAATGAAAAGTTTGAAAGTATTTTTCCCACTCTATAGGTTGCTTGTCCACTCTGTTGTTTCCTTTGCTTTTTAGTTTTACATAGTCCCATTTGTTATTTTTGGTTTTGCTGACTGTACTTTTAAAATGTTAGGCATAAAATTTTCCTAGACCATTGTTCTAAGTTATAGCCCCTAAATTTTCTTCTAGCACTTTTCCATTGATTTTTGCATATGGTGAGAGATGGGAGATATAGTTTCTTTCTTTTGGATGTGGATATCTAGTTTTCCCAGGACCATATATTGAAGAAAATTTCCTTTTCCCAATGTATATTTTTGTCACCTTTGTTGAAAATCAGTTGGCTATAAATACATGCATTTATTTTGGGGTTCTCTATTCTGTTCCATTGGTCCATGTGTCTGCTCCTATACAAATGAAATGCTATTTAGAGTACTATAGCCTTGTTTTATATTTTGAGGTAAAGTTGCATGATGCCTCCAGTTTCATATTTTTGTTCAGTATTAATGTACCTACTCAGGGTCCTTTGTGGTTGCATATAAATTGTGAGATTGATTTTTTTTCTATTTCTGTGAAGAAAGTTATTGGTATTCTGATAAGGATAGCAATGTATCTGTAGAATTAGTAGTATCATCCCTTTAACCATACTTTTTAGCTCTTCCAATCTGTGAGCATGAGATGTCTTTCCATTTGTTTTGTCCTCTTCAATTTTCTTCATCAGTGCTTTGCAATTTTAATTGTAGACTTCTTTCACTTCCTTGGTTAAATTTATTCCTATGTATTTTAATTTTTGTACCTTTTGTAACAAGGATTGCTTTCTTTTTTTTTTTTTTTTTAAATTTTGAGACAGAGTCTTACTTTGTCACCCTTGGTAGAGTGCTGTGGCATCACAGCTCAAAGCAACCTCAAACTCTTGGGCTTAAGTGATTCTCTTTCCTCAGCCTCCCAAGTAGCTTGGACTACAGGCACCTATCACAACGCCCAGCTATTTTTTGTTGCATTTGTCATTGTTTTTTAGCAGGCCCAGGCTGGGTTCAAACCTACCACCCTCAGTGTGTGTGGCTGGTGCTGTAACCACTGTGCTACAGGTGCCAGCCAGAAGGATTGGTTTCTTGATTTCTTTTTCAGATAGTTCATTACTGGTGCATAAAAACACTATTATGTTTTGTACACATTTTGTATGTTGATTTTGTATTCTACAACTTTACTGAATTCATTTATTAGTTTCTGGAGATTTTTGGTGGGAACTTTAGGATTGTCTATACATAAGATTATGTCATTTTCAAAGAGTTATTGTTTGCATTCTTCTTTTCCTATATGGATGCATTTTATTTCTTACTTTTGCCTGATTGGTTAGTCTAGGACTTTCAGTACTATGTTTAATACGAATAGTAAAAGTGGGTATCCTAGTCTTGTGCCAGTTGTTAGAGAAAAGGTTTTCAGATTTCCCCACTTAGTATGTTGTAGGCTGTGGGTTTATCATATATAGCTTTTTTAATATTTAAGTATGTTCCTTATGTACCTAATTTGTTGAAAGTTTTTGTTCTAAAAGGATATTGAATTTTATCAAAGGTTTTTTGTGTTGACAGAGATGATCATGTGGTTTTTGTCTTTCATTCTGTTGATATGATATATCATATTTATTGTGTGTATATTGAACCATCCTTGCATCCCTGGGATGAATTGTATTTGATCACGGTGCATTGTTTTTTCAATGTGTCATTGCACTCAGTTTACTTATTTTTTTTTTTTTTTTGAGACAGAGTATGTGCCCTGGGTAGAGTGCCATGGAGTCATAGCTCACAGCAAGCTCAAACTCTTGGGCTCAATCAATCCTCTTGCCTCAGTCTCCAAATAGCTGGGAATACAGGTGCCTGCCACAATGCCCAGCTATTTTTAGAGATGGGGTCTCACTCTTGCTCAGGCTGGTCTCAAACTCCTGAGCTCAAGCAAGCCACCCTGGTTGGCCTTCCAGAGTGCTAAGAAGTTTACTTATATTTTTTGAGGATTTTTCTATCCATGTTCATCAGGGATATTGGCTTATAGTTTTCTTTGTGCATGTGTGTCCTTCTCTGGTTTTGGTTTCAGAGTAATGTTGGCCTCACAGAAGGAATTAGGAAGAATTCCTTTTTCTTTAATCTTTGGAATAGTTTAAGGGGAATCGGTGTTAAGGGGAATTAGTTCTTCTTTAGAAGTTTGGTGGAATTCAGCTAAAGCCATTTGGTCCTAGACTACTCTTTATTAGGAGACTTTTATACTGATTCAATCTCATTATTTGTTATTAATTCTTTCAGTTTTCCTATTTCTTCATGGTTAATTCTTAGTAGGTTGTATGTCTAGGAATTTATCCTTTTCTCTAGGTTTTCTAGTTTGCTACTGTATAGTTCATAGTATTCTCTGGTCATCCTCTTTATTTCTTTTTTTTAAATTTTCTCTATACATGTACATGTGTTTATTTGGTTTTCACTTTTTGCCTTCACAAAATTAAAAAGGCTTAAAATTAATAACAATAACAATGTTTCAGATAAGGACTAGAAACAAAAACCTCATAAAGAACAAACAAAGATAAATACATTTGGAAAAGAAATCAGACAATCACTGCAATGAAATATTGAGCAATAATAATAATAATGCAAAAAAAGTAACATTCACATTGTCAGACAAAAGATATGTCTACGTGTATCATAGAATGCTTTGACTCTGAGGTTCCGTATGGAGTCATCAGTTAACTTCTTTTTTTTTCCCCAAAGTCTCAAAAAATAGACAACTAATATTTATAAATAAAAATAAAAGATAATTTCAAAAAGCAAATCATGCCAAATCTTATAAACAATAGAAAAAGAAGAAATACTTCAAAATCATTCTACTTCATCTGGATAAACCTGATATTAAAATTAGAAAAAATATATTATAATAAAGGGAAATAATAAATATATTTCACTTGTAAATGAGGATGCAATATCCTAAACAACATATTAACAATTTGAATTAAAAATTATTATTCAAATAATGTACTTTGGTCAAAATTAAATCCAATTTATGTGAGAATTAGTCACTATTTTCTTTTCTTTATTTTTTCTTTTCCTTTCCCCACTGCCTCCTTCCTTCTCTCTCTGTCTGCTCTCCCCTTCCCCCAGCCCCCACTGTGCCATTAATTGTCATTAATTGCCCTCGTATCAAAATTGAATACATAGGATTCATGCTTCTCCATCCCTGTGATGCCTCACTAAGAATAATGTGTTCCACCTCCGTCCAGGTTAATAGAAATGCTGCAAAATCTCCATTTTTTAAATGACTGAATAGTATTCCATGGTATACAT
This sequence comes from Otolemur garnettii, assembly GCF_000181295.1. Taxonomy (NCBI): domain Eukaryota; kingdom Metazoa; phylum Chordata; class Mammalia; order Primates; family Galagidae; genus Otolemur; species Otolemur garnettii. The sequence continues at coordinate 5,558,542 of NW_003852468.1, read as the reverse complement.
ATACCCCAGCTTGCCAATCCATTCCTGGGTTGAGGGGCATTTAGGCTGTTTCCACATTTTATCGATTGTAAATTGAGCTGTGGTAAACAGTCTAGTATAAGTGTCTTTATAATAAAAGTTTTTGTTTTTTTTTTCCTTCTGGATAGATGCCTAGTAATGGGATTACAGGATCAAATGGGAGGTCTAGTTTGAGTTCTTTGAGGTTTCTCCATATTTCCTTCCAAATATCACCAAAGATTCTGATATACTCCTTTCAGAGGGATATTTGTCCCCTGGTCACCTCAACTCAAATAGAGCTTCTCCAAGACACATTGTGATGAATCTATCTAAAGTCAAGACAAAAGAAAAGCTCTTGAAAGCTGTCAGGAGTAAGTGCCAATTGACCTACAGGAACAAATCCATCAGGGTGACCACGGACTTCTCTAGTGAAACTTTTCGAGCCAGAAGACAATGGTCATCTATCTTTAATTTACTTAAACAAAACAATTTCCAGACCAGAATTCTATATCCTGCTAAGCTAAACCTTAAAATTGACAGAGAAATCAAATATTTTACTGATGTGCAAACATTGAGGAAATTTGCCATAAGACCAGCTTCATAGTAAATACTTCAACCTGTTCTAAACACTGACCATCACAGTGGACCTTCAGCAAAGTAAACATCCAGAAATTAAAGGACAGAACCTAGCTTGCACAATGATGCAAAAGATAAAACTAAGCAATGGACTTTCACAAAATAAGATGAATAGAATACTACCACACTTATCAATTATCTCAATAAATGTTAATGGCTTGGATTCTGAACTAACGCACCTACCACTTGTCAGTTTTCCACTGCTTTTGTGCTCCTTGTGGGGTCTGGAAGTCTCTTGCTGACTCCCTGTGTCACCAAAGGGAAGCTTCAGGGAAGATCCCACCAGCCAGAGATGCCTGAAGTCTTTTCTTCCCAATCTCACTGCACCCAGCTGCACAGAAACTGTTACTTGGCCGCCATCTTCCTCAGAAGCCCAAACTCATCCTCTTTCTTTTTGTGCTATCAGTTACAATGTATTCTTTTTCATTTCAGATTTTATTTGTTTGGGTTTCTTTGTTTTTTCTTGGTTAGTCTAACTAGGAATTTGTCAATTTTTACCTTTTTTAAAACCTTTTCACATCATTGATTTTTTGTGTGTTATTGTTATTTTTTGTTTTTATTTCATTTGGCTCTAGTCCACTCTTTCTTCTGTCCTTCCACTAATGTTTGGTTTGTTTTATTCTTGCTGTTCTGGTTCCTCAAGATGCATCATTATGCTGTCTGTTTGAATCTTTTTACTTTTTTGATATAGGTGTTTATTGTTATAAACTTCTCTTTAGCACTGCTCTTTTTGTAGCCCATAGGTTTTAGCATGTCGTATTTCCAATTTCATTTGTTTTAGGGATGTTTAAAAATTTTCCTCTTAATTTCATCATTGATCCAAAGGTTATTTACAAGCAGGTACTTTAATTTCCATGTGTTTATGTATAGTTTCTGAAGTTCCTCTTGTTATGGAGTTCCAGTTTTATTTCATTGTGGTCTGATAAGATACTTAATGTGCTTTTTTTTTCTTTTTTTCTTTTTTTTGACTCAGAGTCTCAAATTGTCACTGGATAGAGTGCCATGGCATCACAGCCCACAGCAACCTCAAACTCTTGGGCCCAAGTGATTCTCCTGCCTCAGACTCCCAAGCAGCTGGGACTACAGGCACCTGTCACAACACCTGGCTGGTTTGTTGTTGTTGTTGTTGTTGCAGTTGTCATTGTTGTTTTTTAGCTGGCCCAATAAAAATCACATTAAGTATCTGGTGGTGGCCTATCCACTGAGCTATGGGTGCCACCAGATACTGAATGTGATTTTTACTGGGGTTTTTTGTGTGTGTGATTTTTATTTTTGAAAATTTATTCAGACTTATTTTGTGGCCTAATATGTGGTCTATCCTAGAGAATCTTCCATATGTCAGTTAGAAGAATGTATATTCTGTAGCTGTTGAACGAAATATTCTATAGCTGTTTGTTAGGTCCATTTTGTTTAGCATACAGATTGTTTCTTTGTTGATTTTCTGCCTAGATGATCTGTTCAATGCCGAAAGTGGGGTGTTGAAGTCCTCAACTACTATTACATTGGGGTCTATCTCTCCATTTAATGTTATCAGTTTTATATAATTGGGTGCTTTCATGTTTGGTATATTAAAATTTATAGTTGTTGTATTCTCTTGACAAATAGATCCTTTTATCATTATATAATGACCTCTTTGTTTTTAAAAAAATTTTTTTACTTGAAGTCTATTTTTTCAGATACACATATAGCTACTCCTTTGTACTTTTGGTTTCCATTTGCATGGAATGCTTTGTTTCCATCCTTTCACTTTCAGTCTATATGTATGTATGTCTTTACAGGTGAAATGAATTTCTTACAGATAGTGTACAGTTGTGTCATTTAAAAAAAATTATTCAATATTAAACCAGTCTATATCTTTTAAGGGGATATTTAAACTGTTTACATCTAAGGTTGTTTTGATAGATGAGGACTTACTCAGGTAATTTTGGTAATTGTTTTCTGACTGTTCTGTATATCCCTTGTTCTCTTTTTTATTTACCTTTATGATTTGATATTTAACTTCTTTCTCTTTCTCTCATTTCTGTATCTGCTCCACCCATACATTTTATACTTTTGTGTGTTTTCAGAATGGTAGCTATTGTCCTTTGCTTTCAATTGTAGATCTTTCTTAAGACATTCTTATAGGGCTGGTCTAGTGATGATGAATTCCCTCAGTTTTTGCTTGTCTAGGAAGGAGTATTTATCTTTAATTTTTTTTTTTTTTTTTTTTTTGTAGCTACTACTGGGTGTAGTATTCTTGATGGGGGAATTTTTTCCAGCACTTTAAATATATGTCCTATTCTCTCTTGGCCTGTAAGATTTATGCTGAGATATTCACTGTTATTCTGATGGGAATTTCATCATATGTAACTTGGTGCTTTTCTTTGCTGTTTTTAGATTTTTCTGCATTTGGCTTTTGACAGTTTGACTATAATGTACCTTGGAGAAGACATTTTTAGGTTCAATCTATTTGGGGATCTTTGAGATTCCTATATCTGGATGTCTATATCTCTTATAAGATTTGGGAAGTTTTCAGTTAGTTTTGTTAAATAGATTTGTATACGTTTGCCCATCTCTTCTCCTTCTGGAACTCTCAAAATTCAAATATTTGGTCACTTTATGGTGTTCCATATACTATCTAGATGTAGGCTTTCTTCATTCTTTCCTTTTCTTTTTCTTTTCTTTTCTTTTCTTTTCTTTTTTTTTTTTTTCCTGCTTGATGGTGTAATTTCAAAAGGCCTGTCTTCAAGTTCAGAAATTATTTTATCTACATGATCTAGTTTATTGTTGAAGCTCTCTGTTGTAATTTTATTTTGTTTAGTGAATTATTCAGTCCCAAGTTTTCTGTTCTATTATATCTATCTGTTTATATACCTATCTCTTTGTCAAATTTCTCATTTAGATCATGAATTATTTTCCTGATCTCTTTGCATTATTTATCTGCATTCTGTATCTCACTAATTACATTGAGTTCTTTTCCAGGTATATATATCCTTTTCTTTGGTATCTGTTTTTGGAGAATTATTGTGTTCCTTTGGAAATGTCATGTTTTCTTGCTTCTTCATTTGTGTGTGTGTGTGTGTGTTGATATTGTCATATTTGGTTTGAAACTCCTTCTTCTAATTTTTTGGATTGAGTTTCAGAGAGAAAGACTTTTTCCTACAGGTATATCTATAGTGTCGGTTACATAGAGTTCTTTGGCATTAATTTTAGGTTTGTGTAGTAGCATAGTTTCTGTATTATTTTCTAGCTATGATTAGTGTCAATGTTACCTGTGAGATATTTGGTGGCTTAGGCTAATGGCTATTGGTAGAGGTTGTAGAGAAACTTTTCTGGAGAAAGGGATGCCAGACAATCTGGCTCTCAGGCACTGGTGGTAGTGGTGGCAGGCTAGGGATGCCAGTCCTCAGGCCCTTGGACAGCATGTCCTGGCAGGCAGGTCTTTGGACTCCTGGGCATTGTGTGCAGTATTGGTGGCAGTTGTGGCTGCAAGCCAACCATTAGGACCCTGAGCAGTATGCATTGGCGCCAGTGATGGTGGTGAGAGGTTAAATAGGCTTGTCCCTAGAACCTTGGTTGGCATACACAAGTGGGCACCAGTGGCAGTGGTGGCAAGTGGGGTGAGCCTATTTCTGGGCCCACTGGAGATGCACATGGGTCTCAGCAGCATGCAGGGTGAAACTTTCCTTATGCCTCTGGATGACATATATACCTGCTGATGACTGCAGGCAGGGTGGGCCTATGCCCAGGTCCCTGGGCAGCACATGTGGGCTTACCTGTAGTCTTTTTCATGATTACCCAGTAGAAATGCATGAATATCCATGAATGAACATAATCTTCCTTGATTGGGGTCCTCACTATTCTGGACTGGCAAACTAGCCCACACTTGATCTTTTGTAGTCTCTTAAAAATGTGGATGATTTCTTCTTCCCCACTTGTACTGTGGACTACACCTTTTCCTCATGTGATTTTCCATAAGTGAGACAGTTTGTGTCTCCCATCTGTCCTAAGAATGACTATTTCTCATTGAAACTCAAGTTATTTTATTATTGTTTGGCCTCAGCTTTCCAATAGGTTCAATAAAGTTATTGTTTGGTTTTATTTAAACTTTTATCATTGTTCAGATCCAAGCAACATTCTTACAGCTTCCTACGTCAAAAGCAGAATAAATAACCCATGCTTAATTACCAAAATTTTTCATTATTATGATGGCATTGAACTATCATCAGGTATATCTTAAGGTAAAGATACACTTCAATTGAGTTTCACTCTTAATTAATTAACATTCTTTTTTTTTTTATTTTGAGACAGAATCTCACTCAGTCACCCTGAGATTGAGTGGTGTGGCATCATAGCTTATAGCAACCTCAAACTCTTGGGTTCATGCGATCCTCTTGTCTTAGCCTCCAAAGTAGCTGGGAACTACAGGTACATGCCACAATGTCTAGCTAGTTTTTAGCTGAGACAGTATCTTACTTTGCTCAGGCTGGTCTTGAACTCTTGAGCTCAAGCAATCCACCCACCTTGGCCTCCCAGAGTGCTAAGTGTGAGCCACTGCACCCAGCCTTTAATTAACATTCTTGGTAACTTTCAGTATTTGGAAAAATACTTATTAGATATGTTTAGAACAATATTGTTTTATTGAAATATGGCTGGTGAAGTGTTCTTATTAGGAGTAGAGTGTCATCTGCTACTTTCTTATTGTTTGTTTGTGCACATTATTAATGATATCTAAGTGATGATATCTTTAAATGAATTAGTTTTAGACCACTTTTCTTTGTGAGGGTTAATTTTCTTAAAGCTAGATAATATAACTGCAAACCTTTTAACCAAGCACAAACTGCAATGCATCATAGTAAGCTGAAAGTGATTAAATGACAGTTATTTCTGCTATTAACCCTTCTAAGTTTGAGAACTCCTACTCTGCCCTGAGGATCCTTTCATATCATATGTTGCATATGACTATATGACATAGATAACAACTGAAGGATCAGGATCAATACACATATTAAAAGTTACTAAAGTGGGTGGTGCCTGTGGCTTAGTGGGTAGGGCGCCGGCCCCATATACTGAGGGTGGTGGGTTCAAACCTGGCCCCAGCCAAACTGTAGCAAAAAGATAGCTGGGCATTGTGGTGGGCACCTATAGTCCCAGCTAATCGGAAGGCTGAGGCAAGAGAATCGTCTAAGCCCAGGAGTTGGAGGTTGCTGTGAGCTGTGTGACACCATAGCACTCTACTGAGGGCGATAAAGTAAGACTCTGTCTCAGGAAAAAAAAATTACTAAAGCTTAATTTCTTCTTCCCTAATGTTTCCATCAATGCTCAGTACTTAGTTAACATGTACTTACTCAGTGATTAGATGAACACTCAGTCCTTGACTTTAGGAAGCCTTGTCAGTCACCAAATGTATTGGATCAATTATTATAGTCAAGTGAAAAAAGTAGAAACCTATCTAAAATTATATATAATAACTAAAGTGAACCATAATGATGATGGCATCATCCATCCAATATTTTTTAAAGGAGTTAAATACAAAGTAATGTCTTGGAGAAAGATATCTGAAAAAGGTCCACTTGGGCTGAACCTTAATGTTGGGCCACTGCAGTAGTTAGAGTTAGAAATGGTCTTTGCAGGCAGGGTACAGTGGCTCATACCTGTCGTCCTAGCACTCTGGAAGGCTGAGGTGGGTGGATTGCTTGATCTCAAGAGTTCAAGACCAGCCTGAGCAAGAGTGAGACCTCATCAGTATGAAAATAGAGAAACTAGCTGAGAGTCATGGTAGGCGCCTGTAGTCTAAGCTACTTGGGAGGCTGAGGCAAGAAGATTGGTTACACCCAAGAGTTTGAGGTTGCTGTGAGCTATGATGCCACAGCCCTCTATCCAGAGTGACAGAGTGAGACTCTGACTCAAAAGAAAAAAAAATGGCCTTTTCCATCAAAGAGAACAACACAAGCTAAGTGGAATGTGCAGGGCTGGGTGAGTACCTGATCATAAAGGGTGGGAACAATACTCCCTGAAATGTGACCACACCAGCAGTGCTCCCTACAGTGTGACCACGCCAGCAGTACTCCTTGCAATGTGACTACACCAGCAGTGTGATCACACCAGCAGTGCTCCCTGCAGTATGACCACACCAGTTGTGTGACCACATCAGCAGTGTGACCACACCAGCAGTATTCCCTGAAGTGTGAGCACACCAGTAGTGCTTTTGCAGTGTGACCACACCAGTGGTGCTCCCTGCAGTGTGACCACACCAGTGGTGCTCCCTGCAGTGTGACCACACCAGCAGTGCTCCCTACAGTGTGACCACACCAGTAGTGTGACCACACCAGCAGTACTCCCTGCAGTATGACCACACCAGTGATGTGACCACATCAGCAGTGTGACCACACCAGCAGTACTCCCTGAAGTGTGAGCACACCAGCAGTGCTTTTGCAGTGTGACCACACCAGCAGTGCTTTTGCAGTGTGACCACACCAGCGGTGCTCCCTGCAGTGTGACCATACCAGCAGCATGGGGGAAGAACTGAGGGACTCACTCAGGCAGAGGCATACCCTGGTCTCTAATGCCTTCCAGATGGTTCAACAGAAGCCAGTGCACTGGGGCAACTACAGAACCATAGATGCCAAGGTAGAATGAATATCACCATAGCTGCTTCTCCCTCCATGTCACCCCCTAATACATAAATTTATTCTTGTTTGGTTTACTTGCCTTCAAAGTCAAATATTTATTTAGTGATGAACATGAGGTGAATACTATACAAGGCATCAAAGTTAAAGAAGAATAAGATGCAATCCCTGCCCTGAAGGGACATAGTTTTATGAGAGAGACAGCTGCATAAAGCAAATACTGAAAGTGTCCTGGACTACGTACCAACAGAGTTTGATTAACACATTATGGGAAACCAGGGGAGAGAGAGACAGGGTGATGAGGAATGATGCACAGTAGGGACAGCTCAGAGAAAGGAACAACAACGCTGTGTCCTCAAGATGGAGCAGGAGTTATTCAGGTAACGAGGGACTAACAGAGCTGCTCTAAGCAGAATAAAAACAAATGCTACTAGATTGAAGAATGTAAGGCTGGTAGGAGAGGGAAATTAGTTCAGAGAGCTAGGCACGGACCTGTTCATTGAGGACCTTAAACAACCTGGTAACCTAGAATGAGACTAAACAGGGAGCAAGATCTGAATTACATCACATTTATGTCGTCCATACAAAAGCAAGTGAGAGGAAAGAAGACCCATCAGAAACAGCAGTAAGGATTTCAGTGAGAGATAATAGTGACTTGAGTCGGTGGAGAAGAGTGGGTAGAGAGAACAAATGGAGCCATGGTGACAGCAGGACTTGCCTAATTGGATGTGAAACTGCAGATGGACTGACCTAAAACCTCTACTTTGAAACAGGTTGGAGATAATCAAAAGAATAAAAGATTCAGAAGTAGATAATGTATTTGGTTTTGAACCTGAGGAGTTTAAAAGGCCAGTAAGAGTTTCCCCCAGGCAGTTGGATCACAAAGCTTAGGTATCAGGGGAGCACCCTGGGCTGGAGGGGACCCTCAGTGCATGTGTAGAGCTGGACCCATGAGATGTGGATGGGATGACTGGAGAATAGCGTGCATAGGTAAAGAACACTGGGGCAGGTACAACTGGGAGGATGGGCCAGAGTCCAGGGAATAACCCCAAATTCTGCCAATAACTGAGGACAAGTCCCTGACAGAACAACATTCAGAATAGGCACAGAGGAGAGTTCACAGAGAAGTGGCAAAGGGATGCTCCAAGAAGACCACAGAGAGGAGTTCACAGAGAAGTGGCAAAGGGATGCTCCAAGAAGACCACAGA
>NW_003852468.1:5462034-5549980 GCF_000181295.1 Otolemur garnettii | reverse complement strand
AGTTCACAGAGAAGTGGCAAAGGGATGCTCCAAGAAGACCACAGAGAGGAGTTCACAGAGAAGTGGCAAAGGGATGCTCCAAGAAGACCACAGAGGAAGAGAACAGGTTGCGATCCCGGAAGCCAAGAGAATAAAGCATTTTTAAAAGGAAGGCATGGTCCTGGTGTCAAATGTAGCAGGGAATTCCAGAAAAAGAAAGAATGTCAAGGCTATTGGTGATCTCACCTATATCATTTCCAGTGGTGGAAACAGGAGATTCTCCTGGGTCCAGGCTGAGGGAAGAAAAGGAAGAGACAAGTTTCCATTAAGGCCAAGAGAGGGAGAGTGAGTCTGTCCACCGCAGAGCTGGGGTTTCTCAGCACACTCAGTGAAAAGGTCTGAGAGGAGGGTCAGGTGGGGGTCAAATCAGGCAGAGAAACTGGAACATAAAGACAGCTAGGAGCTGAAGCCCAGGACAGGATGCTGGGGTTGGGGACCACAGGACTGGGCTGGACAAAGAGCTGCTTTTGGGAGGAGGCGATCTGAGGTCCCTGAGGATGGGGAGCCTGTGAGTGGGAACCCCCACATGCTTAAAACCTAGGCTTCAGGCCTCAGGGCAGCAAGAGGCTGAGAGGTCAGCTCCTCGCTGCTGTCTGGACCTCTATGGTGCCATGCTGACATTCCTTTTGATCTGCTTCCCCTAGGTCCCTCCTGCGACATTGCCCCCGACCTGCCCCCATGGCACCTTATAACACAGACACTACCAAGGGAAAGGAGGGTCTCTACATTAGTCCTTTTTCCAGATGACAGAAACTTAGTCCTTTGAGAACAATTTTATATTTTACTATTTCTATCAAGAAATTGGTCAAGATTATTTTATTACTTCTAAGAAAAAAAGTTTGATAGACGCTGCTGGCTTTAAAGACCATTTTAAGTATGATTTAACTTTTTCATAATGACTAGGGGCCTCATGTCTGTTTTGAAAGAGGCAGCACATAGATAAGTGAACAATGGTGACCAGGTCAGCATTATCAAGGCCAAGTCCATGTCATGTTGTAACATGTTGGTGCTTACGAGACCACTGGATAGGCTAGCAGCAGGCTCTGTGCTGCCCTGCTAAATAGTCCCTGAAAACACCACTCTCAGGAATCTGGGTGCACTCTGTCATTGTTCTGTCTCTTTATTCCGTTATTGCTGCCCTGCTTCTTCTAATCACTTGTTTTATTCTCCTCATAATAATTGAAGTCAAGTCTTGAAGGCAATCCCGCCTCTAATGGAGTCACCTGCCTGGACTTTGTGACTGTCTTTTGCTGCTCAGAGAGCTTTCTGCCTTCTTCCAGAATTGTGACTCTTTGGCTTGGCCCATATTGCCTGAGTTTGGTTTATTTATCCAATAAAACTATCTATTGACTACTTGGCTGGCAGGTTCTGAACCGGGAATGGGAGCAAATATGAACGCAGTGTCTCTGCCCTTGTGCAGCTTAGAGTTCAGAGTGAAAAACAGACAAAGCACCAACAAATAAAAATATAAATCGGCAAAAAATAAATGAAGCAAGCAAACAGAATGGTGAACTAGAATGGTGAATAGAGAACAACAGTCTTTCTTTGAGGGGCGTATGGTGAGAAGAAGGGTTAATCTAGATTGAGTGGACAATGTTTCAGAAGTGGCAATTAACACTTTGCTGACCAGTCACGAGTCACCTGTAACATGGACAGTTTCTGCATAAAATTGCCAGTCAGTGATGTGTTACGATGTTAGAGGAGCTGAGTGATTCTATATTATAAGCAGCTGAGAGATGAGGAGGGGAGAAAGAATAAAACAGGCCGAATTTGGGACAACTGGGAATTGAGACTGAGAGAAATGAATTAGGGCACAGCTGCTATGGTCAACATTGTTGAGCAGCAGTTTTACAAGGAAAACTGTCCATGTGACTGGGGAATTTGTGACCAGTCAACAGTGGGTCAAGATGAGTCCTGAAGGGTGAGGAGAACCTGCCAGGCAGAGCTGGAGCAGGAGGGACTCCAGCAAGAAGACTGCACGTGGGAAGGTCCGACGGGGCTTATGACAACAGAGAAAACCAGGCTGGTGAGTGTGTGAGGGAAGAGAGGTACCACAGTGGATGACAAGAGGACAAGACAGACAATCGCCAGAGGCCATGGTGGATTTAATTCTGAGCTTAGTTGGAAGTCACATGATTTCTGAATGTCTAAGGAGGATGTTCTCTCTTATAATTCCCTATACATTTATTGGTTGTAATTCTAATAAAGAAAGAGTTTTCTCTTCTCCTTGTTTATTTACGCAGTTATGTATTTCTATAAATATGGATACACTGATACTCATTTTATTCAAAGGTCTTTATCCATTCTATCATTATTGATTTTTGTTGCTTAAATTTCCCAGATTTGGCCGTTGGGGACCACCTCGAGTTGATTCCTGTGTCCTTCCAACATGCTGTCATCATTTTTTGAGTATTTTCTTACTTTTTCAACCACAGATGGTCCAGGCTCATCTTGTACTTTCCCTGCCCTCCGTCTGAAGTCACTCATTTCTGCAAAGATCTTCAGTTCGTTTTTTGGGAGAATGAGTTTTAGAGACCAAGATCTGGGCTGTAGGTGTGCTCAGCGCATTCCTGTTAGGTTGTCATTGTTTCTGGGCTGTCTTGGTGGGTGGAGCTAGAAAATGTAAGTATGAATAGACACATGTGTTCGTGGTTTACACCTATGTCTCCTCCTATCTACCTCTAAGTCTTAAAAACCGATACCTTCTACTCCAGTCCACTACTACAGGGTTCCTTCCACCTTCCCTCTTTCCTTATTTATAATGCCTTTGTTATAGCCCTTAATTATTCAAGTAACCATTCCTTTGGTGTAGCCCTTAATTATTCAAGTAACCAAACCTATGAAGATATTTTGTAGATAGATTTAAAGTCTATAATCTCTTGATTTTAAGTAAAGATTATCCTAATAATCTAGGTAGTTCTGAGTCAATCAGTTGAAAGGCCTGAAGAACAGAGCTGAGGCTTCCCTAAAGAAGAAATGCCGCCTGTGGCTGGCAGCCCCAGCTCATACCTGAGAGTTCCAGCCTGCCCTCCTGGTGGCCTGCCCTGTGAGTTTCTGACTTGCCCAGCTGGCCCCCACAATATCTCAAGCCCATTCCTGACATGAGTCTCTTAATATATATGCCCACACCTACGGTGCATCTTACAAGGGTACATGTGGAATTTACTAAATGTAGAATACAAATGTCTTAACACAATACCTAAGAAAATGCCGTGAAGGCTATGTTAACTAGTTTGATGAAAATATTTCAAATTGTATATAAAACCAGCACATTGTACCCCATGATTGCATTGATGTACACAGTTATGAGTTAATAAATATATATATATATTATATACACACACACATATATACCCTACTGACCTATTAATATTTCTCTGGTTGAACATTGACTAATGCACTATCCTGTCAAAATCACACCTTCCAAATCCATTTGATTCTCCCTCAACCCCATCTGGGTGGTTATGTTATTCATTTATAATTCAATTAGGTTCATTGGTTTGTGTTGGGTTCCTTTTGGATTTCCCCACACCACAGCTGACTTTATTTATTTAAATGGGTGTACGTTATAAAAGTTAGAACTTGACAAAAACGTGTACTAATCAAAGTCACTCATCTTTCATCCCTTCTGCCTCCTTCTGCTGTTGCCTCCTCCCCTGCCACCCACTCTCTGTGTGTCATTAGTCCACAGTTTCTGGTCTGCACTTTCACTATTTCTTCTGGCACCACGGGCAGATATATTTCCTCGTGTTCCCTTGTTCATTACCTAAAAGAGCCTATTACAGGTACTACTTCGCATTTTCTGCTTTAACGATGTAAACGTGTGTCCTGGAAATCACTCTACATTAGTTCCTCCAGACCCTCCTCATCCTTTCTCATGATCCCCCAGCCCTCCTTTGTGCGATGTCCGCAGTTTGTTCAAGCAGTCTCCTGTGGGCGGGCATTAGATGGCTTTCAGTGTCTTGCAAATATAACCAATGCTTAGATCTTGAGTAATGCTGATTTTTACAAATGAAATAGCAGTCTCATTTCATACTCTTTGGGGTAGGTTTGTAAATCTTAAGGTCCAGAGAGTGAGTGGTGTGGAAGACTTTGGGGAACAGGCAGCAGCCTGCAATTCAAACTTAGTGATGGAAAAGCTACGTTGGAGGGAAATCGATCCCACATTGGGTACCGCGATGCAAGGAAGTGCAGATACTTAGGATATACTCTCTAAGCCAATGTATGTACAGGAAGAGTCTATGTGCCCCAAGGGAAGTGCAAGTTAATCCTTTGGGGTACAGAAAGGAAATACTCAAAATTCATTTTATATTTAAATTTTAACTAAAAATGAAATGTGTTACTATGACTTAATGCCTGGACTGCCATTGATCCCTGCACTGTAGCAGTGTCACTCTGCAGCACGGAGGGGCTGGCAATGGAAACCTGCTCTGTCACTTTGCTCTCAGTGAATTTGCAATGCACTGTCTTCTAAGTGCCATAGGACATCATGGGGTCGATTCATTAGAACAAGACCTTTAAAGCATAGCAGAATCTTTACCATGCATTTTTAATGAAATTAGGAGTGACTATGGAAATCCTTTGTACATCAGAGCAATTTGCTGGTGAACTCATAAAAAAAGGACTTTGAAGAGCTGTGAACCAAAAGATGCAACTTAACATTTTTCTGTTACAGAAAGACAAGTGCTCCAAAATTACTGACCTTTCTCTGACAACACATGATGGTAAGAAGCATATATTTTATGTTTTAAAAAAATAAACATGTTTTCTGCTCCTTCAAAATAACGAAGAACGAGAAAGTGACAATGTTTCAAAATGCTTTTGATAAATCATTTAGATGGAGGGGAATGGGATTTTGTTTTCAGAAAAAAATGTGTGGCATCTATTAAAAGCTCCACTAGATATGTACCCACAAGAAACAGTTTAGAAACAATTTTTACTCTACTTAACATTTTTCTGAAACAGAGGCTTCCAATGAGTTTTAAACCCAGATGTTTTAAATATCAAAACTCAATGCTTTTCTGATTAGTTTACAGGGAAAAGTGGTTAAGAGCAGGAGGGAAACGGAGCTTTCACTAGCTAAATTTCAACACAAACCGTGTGCACACAGTGATACACTCTTCCGTTTGAGGCTATACATATTGTCAGATATCTCCACACTGATCCCAGTACTTAAAACTAAGATTCGGGATAAAGCTGGAAACCAGAACTTTGAGTTGCTGAGTCACAGTACTAAGCTGAGATTTGAAAAAATTAACCAAGCATCTTCAGGTATGTTGTTCTGTCTATTATATGTTCATATTAAGGTTAGTGAAATTGGAAGAGGGTTTCCTACTATTAATGAACAAAAGGAGTATTATATTAAATCATGACTTATTTATTATCTAGGTATTCCCTTTTGAGGAAGATGGATGTCTTACAATGCATATATGAATGAGCACATTAGTACTTATTTGTAAATTATGAATAAACAAGCATATGTGGAGACCGTCTGTTCAAACACCTTTTGACTGATTGTGATGCGTGTCCAAGATGTTTGGAAAACACCTTCTAAAGAGTATATTTAGCAAATGACCTTTCCACCGTTCATACCTAACCAGCAGACGTTAGAAATTATTTCCATTTGTTTCCCAATTTTCAGAATAATAGGTTAGTGTCTTATCAACCTCCAAAGGTGATTGATGAGATTATATTTGCTTTTTCCCTCTTTTGCTGTGTGTACAAACACTCATGTATATATACATCATCTTTTTTTAACTATTTGAGAATAAGTAGCAGATTGAGTTTCTTTCTTCCTAAACATCTTAATGTATATTTCCCAAGAACAAGGACAATAGCCATCGTCCAGTTACCAACTCAGAAAATTAATGTTGATACCAACAGCCCAATTTAAAGTTGTTGATTTAATCTGTTGTTTAATTTAAATGTAAAACTGATGAGGTCGAAGGTGAAAAGGTGAATCCAATGTCTTTACCTGAGTTGCCTCATCTGTAACGGGGAAATTAACACCTGGTCTGCATACCTCACAAATGCTGTGAACGTGAAGAAAGTGCTTTGAAACACAGAAAAGTTACAGAGGTAAAGGTTGTCATCATCATTTTCTATCAATTAACTGTTCGTGTGTGTAGTTGGTTGGTCTTAAATTATTCTAAGCCCTGTTTTAAAGTGCTGGCTACCTTACATGTGCACGCACACACATACATATGTATCTCCACTGGCTAAGTTTCTAGCAGACTGTAAAGTCTCAGGCATAATATAATCTGCAATTATGACAAGGAGCCCAGCAGCAAAACAGCATGCAAGGCCAGAGGTGCAAGCAGGGAGGACGCTTGGCCACCATGAGTCTGCGTGGACAGACAGCCCGCTGCTGCCCCACCGTGCTCACTGAAAGGAGCTGGACTTGATTCAGAGCAAGAGCAATTTGCTGCTAATTGTCACTATTAGCAGATTAACAGAAGTTAGGTGAAAGGGGAGGAAAACAGCCCTGTCAACTGACCAGCCCTGTTACCAAGAGGCTCCAAGAAGCCAGGAACTCAGAAGCAAACCGGAACAGCAATTGAGAGGAACTAGAGTCAGATGTTTTCAACTTGATTCTCAGGTTGTGAGAACATCAAAGGACACATTCCGGAACCTGCTTGCTCTGTGTGTGTGTGTGTGTGTGTGTGTGTGTGAGAGAGAGAGAGAGAGAGAGAGAGAGAGAGGGAGACCATAAGTGCCACTGGTCTCCCTGGAAAAGGTAACAGGGCTTTGCGGAAAGACTTCCTACTGTCCTTAGCAGAGAAGACAAAGGTTTCCTAGACTAGGTGGACAAAATAACCCAGAATATAGTAAAAATGACAGGAAATTTTTAAGAAGGCAGAGGGACATCCCAAAAGTATATGACTTGAAGTCAAAAGAAAAAGAACAGAAACTTTCCAGCCTTTGCGCTGGGTCCTCATGACTTTCCTGCTCAGGCTGCATCACCCGCCCCTCAGGGTAATCAAGAGAGTATCCAGGTACTGGCAGTTTCCAGAAATCCTGATCTGGACATCAGGCAAAGAAGTGACTAGAATGTGGCCAACTCCCTCCTGAGGCTTAGCTGAGTGGTAAAATCCACTCAGATCTCACAAAGCCAGTCAGGTCTTCTCAATTTTGCTTCTGGGTTGGGGTTTGTAATTACAGAAGAGACAGGAGGAGAGGAGAAATGAACAGCTGGCTATATAGATGGTGTCCAAAAACAGGATTTGATTTCCTAAACCAGGGCTGATGACGCTAGAATGACAGGCTCCTGGCAAGAAGAATGCATCTCTCAAAAACCAGAATGAATGTGTTTGGCAAGAACCCCTGTCTGTGATCTGACAAAGAGGACTTCAACTTGAGTTTCAGGACAGGGAGCAGGGAAATGTGCTCTGAGAAAGCCGTAAAGATGTTTGCTGCCCGTCCTCCACCTGTCCTGTGGGTCTGCTCTGGGCCTGGGAAGCTGGCCACACACACTGTGTCACTGGGTTCCCATGCCTTCTTCTTGGCTTGTGTCAGTGAGAGTCACCACGTAGGAACTCTGTCTGGGCTCAAGTAATTGTGCCTTCCTCCTGTCCCCTTTCAAACCTAGGAGTCAAAGCAACTCTGTGTGGTTTTCACCATCAGGCTGCCACATTTTCTAGCCTCAGTTACCCCAAATCATGCTCTCCCCTTTGCAAGGAAGACCTTTAATAACTGCTTTCCAAGTTGCCCTTTTGGAGTACACCGGCTCTTTCTTCCATGCCTCTGACAGAGAGTTACATACATGGAGGATGGTGGATGCAAGGTGGAAGGGGAAGGGTGTATGAGAGGAAGTCCCAGTGATTTTCTATAGACATCTGCTGAAAGGGAAGAGACAGGAGTGGCGACAGTTGTGCCAAGAGCAGTGACATTTGTGGCTTCAGGAGACTGCACGGCAACAAATGTATTTGATGACAAAATGAAGCAGAAGTCTGAATTCAGATTGCTAAATACAACCCTAGAATGGAAGCTTGTGACTACAGAGTTCAAAAGAAGCTGGTAGATCCTGAGGTTTGGAATAACACTGCTGTCGGCAGGTACACACCTGTGTTCACATCCACGTGTCTGAGGATGAACCGTGGATGGTGGGTGAGGAGAGAAAGGAAGCCCAAAGGTATGAGGCTAGCTACAGCAGTCGTTCTCAACTGGGGGCAGTTTTATACCCCAGGGAACTAATGTGACAATGTCTGAAGATGTTTTTGCTTGTCATATCTGGTGGGAGATGGAGATGCTTCTGGCCTCTAGTGGGTAGAGGCCAGAGAGGCTGATTAACATCCTAAAATGCACGAAACAGACCCCAAGACAAAGACCTCTCCAGCCCCAGTGTCAGTAGTGCCAAGGCTAAGAAGCTCTTTCAGAAGCTGTGGACCTTGTGTCTACTGTAATTGTTAAGAGTCCAGTCTCTAGAATTAGCTGGACCAGCGTTTGAATCCCAGCTTATGATCTTCGGCAAGTAACATAATCTCTTCAAGCTTCAGTTTCTTAATTTTTTTCCCAATCTTCAAATGAGATTTATTAGATACCCCCTTTTGCTACATCATACTACAAGGTGGGCGAGTACAAATGACTACGGTAGCACCCAGTTACCTACA
Organism: Otolemur garnettii; assembly: GCF_000181295.1. Classification (NCBI taxonomy): domain Eukaryota; kingdom Metazoa; phylum Chordata; class Mammalia; order Primates; family Galagidae; genus Otolemur; species Otolemur garnettii. Next base: position 5,541,332 of record NW_003852468.1, on the reverse strand, counting down.
ATTCCCAGGAAACGGAGCATTCTGGGTCATGGACATTTCTGGATGAGAAGCAGTACCCATCTCTGCCTTATTGTGTGGAAACCACCTTCTTGTTCCTGTTCTGCTACTATTACTTGTTATAGCATTTATAAAATTTACTGCATCCTGGGAGACAATCTATACATTCTCTATAGTTGGAGTACACACTATTATCCAGCCAAACACTCAGCACCCTGATCCTTTGCATGTGTGTGTGTGTCATTCCTTTGTATGTTTTTAATTTACTACTTTAAAATTTGTGCTGTTTTAATTGACAGATAATTGTAGATATTTTTGTGATACAATGTGATATTTTGATGTATATATTCAATGTGGAATGATTAAATCAAGCTGATTAACAGATCAATGGTGAGACATTTGAAATTTACTCTCAGCAATTTTGAAATATCCATTATTAACCATAGTCACTGTGCTGTACCGTAGACCTCACAAACTTACCTCTCCTGACTGTAACTTTGTGCCCTTTGCCAAATATCTCCCTATTTCCCTTTCAGCTTCAGCTTCTTATCTTTAAATATGAGATCATAATAAGACCATGTCATAGAAATATTGAATTAATATACATATACATTGTTTGGTGTGGTGCTTGGCACGCAGTTAAGTTCTCAACAAAAATTTACTCCTATCACGGTAATTATGGCCTTCTTGGTATAGATTATAACCTCCCCTAACACTAATTGATGAGGCAACAGGAAAGTTTCAGTGGAGCGGATAGGTCTTGTGATTAGTTTATATAGTGTGTTCATTTTGTAGAAATTCATTGAGTTCTATGCTTATGATTAAGAGTCCTTTCTGTACATTTGTTATAGCAAAAAAAATTACTTGAAATAATGAATGGACATTTCATTCTACTCCACCTCCAAAAGCCCCTCAATATCTAATACATTTCTTGGCTTCCCTTGCTAATGACTCAATCTCTCAGACGGTGAAAGCTGCAGTGAAGGTCACGGTTACTTTCTGCTCTGGACTCACCAAAGCTGAGGCACTGGGGGGAAAGAAGAGAAATGGACAGAAGCCTTGTACACAAGGGAACGGGGCATAATAATGAGTGAAGAAAATGTTTGTCAGAGCCCCAACATCTAACCCAGATTTTAAGAAAACGGAACTCAAGAAAAGTTTGGAGGAAAAAATAGCTATGATCTCAGAGTCTGAACCCAACGAGGGAAGGTGACTTAAGAGAAACCGGAGGCTCTAAACAGGAATTTTAACTCTTTGGTGATAAATTTTCACGATCAGGGAGAAAAGTAGGTGACACCTAAAGAAAAGGCCTCCTGATGATCTCCGGTCTTTAGAGGATCTGCACACAGGGGATGAGGAACACCCAGCTGGGGCTGACACGAAGGGGATCGGATAGGTACGTTACGCCTGCGTGGAGGACAGAATGAGGTGAGGCTCGTGAAGCGTGCCAAAGACAACTGATGAGCCTTTTTAGGTATGCCTGGAGCTGGAAGAAAGACAGGGGAGCATATGGCCATTGCTCAGTTTAGTGTTAACAGCAGCACACAAGTGGCAGAACAACTCATTTCATAATTTTCTTTAATCTTCTCTATTAGGGAAAATGACTCGCGTTGATAATGAATAGCACGATACCAGCTAGGAAAGGACTTGAGCACTATCTGGTCGAGTAAATAGTAAGAGCCCCCTTCCTTGCTCTTCATAGGCTCAAGTCTGCTGGCTGGATGGAAGACTGGGAAGTCTTCATAAGGGGGCATAAACCTCGAGGCAAATGGGCGCCAGGATCTGTGATGAAGACTTCAGAAAGACAAATTTGCTTATTTTTAAAGGGGAGGGGCACATATTTCAGAAACTACCACCACTGGTCTTGATTCCTGGGAAATAAAACAATCCAAGGGTAATTTAATTGGCAGTTTATGAGTGTCTGGTGGAATGAGGGAGTGGGAAGCATGGCTCCCCGAGGAAAGGTGTCATCCTAATAATCATCAGCATCTACTGAGCACCACCGCCAGGATCTCTCCCAGCACTATGTTTTTTCAGGCTATCTGAAAAAGAATGCTATCTGGCCTCAAGAAGTTTATTAATAGAGAGGGTTGTCTGACCCAGAGACACTAAGAGGATGAGCTGAATCCTGTGAGGCAGGCGCTGCTGTTAGCTCTTTTTTTCCCCGATGAAAAAATAGAGGCACAATAGAGGCACAATGAACTTCCCAGGGGTCACCCAGCTGGCACGTGGCAGAGCTGGAGCTCACTGGGCAGGCAGGCCCTGGAGCCTCAGCTGCCCCCTCACCCCCGCAGGCCTGCAGCAAAGCCATGGATGCCGAGCGTCCATACACTTTTGAGGGCAGCTGGAGGAAACCCAGGCTGAGCATCACTCAGGGGAGTAGCCGAAGCGAGAGAATCTCCATGCCATCCTAGAAGTCCCTGGGATAATGCCTTGGTGGCACTGGTGAATACTGGGGATGTCGGAGTACTTTTCACATGTGGAAGGTGGTTTTATGTGTTCCAGCCTAACACTGCACCATTCTTTTTCAAAAACCCACCTGGACATGTGCACTGCTCATTGAGCTGTTCTCAGATGACATATGGCTGGGATAGATAAATCATGAGAGAGGTGACAGGATTGTGATTCTGAAAGATCTTTACAGTTTGAAGAGTGATGAGCTGAAACTGTAGCAGAATGGATTTTAACAGGAATAAATGCAGAACTCCGGTTTAGTTTCAAACTTTCATTCTATACAAGCGTAGGATGAGGGAGACTTGATTAACCAAAGCTCCTGTGAAATCACAGGCTTTCAGGTTTCCGCCGGCTTATATGAGTCCCCAGGTGCGAAGGTGACTGGGAAACCACCTAAGGTAACAGGGCTACATTAGGGCCAACCCCAATCACTAGGCTGTGCCTGGGGAACCAAAGGGCCAGGGGCAGGGGTGGCACTCTGACACAAGGACCATGTTCAAGGAAGGACATTTACTGTACACAGAGAGGTGGAGAAAACTTGGAAGTTTTAGCCAAACACCCCAAAGGGGGTTTGGGGAAAACTGGTAGCAGCTTTGAAATAATTAAAGGGTTGCCATTCATACTATTGAGAAACATTTACTAAATACTTGCCATGTGAGAGGAATAGCGTTGCATGCCCTTAGTGACTGAGACAGGGGGAAGAATGCTATCTGGCCTCAAGAAGTTTATTGATAGAGAGGGTTGTCTGACCCAGAGACACTAGTATATCAAGAGTTGCTGGAAAAAGAAACACAAACCATATTCTTTGTGTTATTTTTCTTTTTTTAACACATTTTTTTTTAGTACAAAGAGCTTCAAATATCCAAAAGAAATGAGTAGTCTACTGTAAGAGGTATTAGAAGACTTCACTGAAAACAGAAATGGATTAGTTATAAGGCAAATATTTTTAAGTAGGAGCTAACAAGTAGGTGGCTGGGCAAGAGAGAGCGTCCCCAGTGTTCCCGCAGAGGCCGAGAGGCCTGCCTGTCGGGACGCTCCTGCTCTGGGAGGACGGGCTGACCAAATCCCCAAGACCACTTTGAAATGATAAGCATCACAGGTTGTCTGAAGGCAAGTTATCAGGTGAGAACAGAAATGGCAATGAAAACATAACCCAGTGTCCCCACGTGCTAACTGTGGCATGGTGGCCAGCATAGAGCCTAACACAAAGCTCATGCTCAAGTGATATTTGGTGATAGAATCTGATTCTTATCACTTCGCAGAGTTATAAAGTGGTACAAACTTTTAAGAAATGCTGAACTTGGCTGGGTATGGTGGCTCACACCTGTAATCCTCGCATTCTGAGGGGCTGAGGCAGGTGAATCAGCTGAGCTCAGGAGTTCAGGACCAGTCTGAGCAAAAGCAAGACCCTGTCTCTACTAAAAAATAGAAAAAGTAGCCAGGTATGGTGGCATCCACCTGTAGTTCCAGCTACTCAAGAGGCTGAGGTCAAGAGGATCACTTGAGCCTAGGAGTTTGAGGTTGCAGTGAGCTATGATGCCATGCACTGTAACCTGGGCAAGAAAGTGAGACTCTATTAAAGAAAGAAAGAAAGAAAGAAAGAAAGAAAGAAAGAAAGAAAGAAAGAAAGAAAGAAAGAAAGAAAGAAGAAAGAGAGAGAAGAAGAAGAAGTAGGAGGAGGGAGAAGAGGCAAGGCGAGGGGAGGCGGGGCGGGGCGGGGCAGGGTGGGGTGAGAAGAGAAGAGAAGAAAAAAAGAAAGGAAAGAAAAGCTAAATGTATACAACAGTTAAATCCGATTTTTGGAGCTGGAAACCACCTCTTTGCTAGTCAGCTACAGTACCCATCTTACAATTGCAAAAAGTACAGTGGAGGGGGGCTTGCCCTGCCTGTTGCATAGAGACTTCCTGTCAGACCTTCAGGCCATTTGCCATTAAACACCCTGCTGTCTTAGCTTCACAAAACAAAACAGAAAAATAAAACAAACTTCTTTGAACTGTATTTACTATGAGCCTCATCTGATGGAGAGTTCCTTAGTGCAGTTATGTATGGTTTACTTGCACTCTACTTTTTACTATTTTTGCATGCATGTATACACATGCACAAGCATGTAAACACACAGCCTGCAACACGGATTCTATTAAGAAGATCTAGCTTTTACTTAAGCAAAAGAAGGAGTCACAACTTTGGTGTGAGATAGTCTCACTCACGCCAGAGCTAGAGTATAGTAGCACTGTCATAGCTCACTGTAACTTCCAGCACCTGGGCCCAGGTGATCCTCTCAGCTCAGTCTTCCAACAAGCTAGGACTACAGGTATGCTATGCCCAGCTAATTTTTAAGTTTTTCTTTTGTAGAGATAGTGGTCTTGCTATGTTGCTCAAGCTAGTCTTGAACTCCTGGACTCTAGGGATCTCCCTCCTGAAGATCTAGGATTACTAGCATGAGCCACTCCCAATCTCTCTCCCAATCTTATAAAACTACTTCCTAATTTGTCATAGAATCCAATGTCATCATTCAAGAATCATCCTTTGGGTGCCCCTTCCAGGGTCTCCAGAGAGTCCTGGGTGCAGTTCCACATTGAAATGTTTACTACTTAGATTGAACCAGGGCCACCAGTCTTTTCTGTGGCAGCTAAGTGCACCATAAGAATACCACAGGAAAATGTCTGAGGGCTGCATTTCAATAAGTAGAAAAGGTGAAATATTAGCATTAGCAAAGCAGATTTCACCAACTTTATAATTTCTGCCTGCCGTTAGCTCACAATAATCTTCATTCGTATTCTTGTGACAAATTTCAATAGAGCATTAAACAGACAATTGGATTTGAGTTATCTTCCACATGTTAATGTTTCCCCCAGGAAAAGGAATTGCCTACCCAATATTTCCTGGTAAATCCAAAGGTAAGTATACATTCCCTGAGCTTAACAGACTGTGGGGAAGAGCTGGCTTGAAAGGTGGTGAAAAACCAACAGAGATAATTTTTCACAGGGAAATCCAAAATCTCCACAAGGACCAACCTGCTTTCTCAGGATAAAGTTCTAGCACTGATGTTCTGAAGAATGAGAATGGAAATTTCTAGAAACTCCAGTTGTACCAGGCTATTGTCCACTTTTTTTTTTTTATCATGTAGGATTCATTGAGGGTACAAAGAATTAGGTTACACAGACTCCATTTGTTAGATAAAGTCCCTCTTATAATTGTGTCCTGCTCCCAAGAGGTGTGCCATACACTGTGACCCCCATCCCTCTCTCCTTCCCTCTCCCCACTTGCTCATACCCCTCCCCCCTGTATTAGTTCATCTACTGCCTTCATATTAGAATACAGTAGATTAGATTCTTGCTTCCTCATTCTTGTGATGCTTTACTAAGAAGAACGTGTTCCCCCTCCATCCAGGTTAATACAAAAGATGTAGTCTCCATTTTTTTTAGTGGCCGAATAGTATTTCATGGTATACATATACCACAGCTTGTTAATCCATTCCTGGAATTAGGAATGGGCAATTAGGTTGTTTCCACATTTTGGTGATTGTAAATTGAGCTGCCATAAACAGGCCAGAACAAACAAATGTCCTTATGACAAAAGGATTTTTTTTTCTTCTGGGTAGATGCTAGTAATGGGACTGCAAGATCAAATGGGAGGTCTAATTTGAGTTCTTGGAGGATTCTCCATACTTCCTTCCAAAAAGGTTGTATTAGTTTGCAGTCCTACCAGCAGTGTAAAAGTGTTCCCTTCTCTCCACATCCACGCCAGCATCTGCAGCTTTGAGACTTTGTGATGTGGGCCATTCTCAGTGGGGTTAGGTGATATCTCACGGTAGTTTTGATTTGCATTTCTCTGATGATTAGTGATGATAAACATTTTTTTCATATGTTTGTTAGCCATTCAACTGTCGTTTTTAGAGAAGTTCTATTTGTCTCTCTTGTCCAGTGATATCTGGGATTGTTGGGTCATTTTTTGTTGACTAATTTGAGTTCTCTATAGATCCTAGTTATCAAGTTTTTGTCAGATTAATAATATGCAAATATCTTTTCCCATTCTGAAGGTTGTCTATTTGCTTTGCTTATTGTTTCTTTAGCTGCACAAAAGCTTTTCAGTTTAATTAAGTCCCATTTGTTTATTTTTGTTGTTAATGCAATTGCCATGGAAGTCTTCTTCATAATCTTTCCCCAGGCTGGTATCTTCAAGTGTTTACCCCACACTTTCTTAGAGGATATTTATCATTTTGTGCCTTAGAGTTAAATCTTTTATCCATCTTGAATCAATTTTTGTAAGTGGTGAGTGGTGCAGGTCCAGTTTCAGTCTTTCGTGTGTGGTTATCTGGTTCTCCCAGCACCATTTATTAAATAGGGATTCTTTTCCCCAGTGTATGTTCTTGTTTGGTTTATCAAAGATCAGATGGCTTTAAGATATAAGTTCCATCTCATGGTTTTCCATTTGGTTCCAAATGTCAATGCCTCTATTTTTGTGCCAATACCATGCTGTTTTGATCACTATGGCCTTGTAGTATAGCCAAAAGTCTGGTAGGGTAATACCCCCAGCTTTATTTTTATTAATAAGAATTGCCATTTAATACAAGGTTTCTTCTGGTTCCATACAAAATGAAGAATTATTTTTTCTAAATCTTGATAGTAGGATGATGGTATTTTAATGGGGATTGCACTGAATCTGTAGATTGCTTTGGGTACTATAGACATTTTCACAATGTTGATTCTTCCCAGCCATGAGCATGGTATGTTCTTCAATTTGTTAATGTCTTTTGCTATTTCTTTTCTTAGGGTTTTGTAATTTTCTTTGTACGGGTCCTTCAACTCTTTTGTTAGGTAATTCCTAGGTATTTCTTTTTTTCTTTTTGAACCTACTATCAAGGGAATTATGTCCTTGATTCGCTTCTCATCTTGTCTGTTATTGGCAAATATAAAGGCTACTGATTTGTGGACATTGATTTTATAACTTGAGACATTGCTATATAATTCTGATCACTTCCAGGAGTCTTGTGGTTGAGTCTTTGGGGTTCTGTAAGTGGAAAATCATATTGTCAGCAAAGTGCAAGAGTTTGGCCTCCTCTGCACCCATTAAATGACCTTATTTCCTTCTCTTACCTGATCATATGGTCTAAAATTTGCCGCACTATGTTGAATAGTAGTCAGCCTTGTCTGGATTCATTTCTAAGTGGAAAAGCCCTCAGTTTTATTCCATTCAGTATAATATTAGCTGTGGGTTTGCTGTAAATGGCTTCAGTCAGATTCAGAAATGTGCCACCTATACCTAAATTCTTAAGTGTTCTAATTAGAAAAGGATGCTGAATTTTATCGAATGCCTTTTCTGCATCTATTGAGAGGATCATAGGGTCTTTGTTTTTGTTTCTGTGCTTCTGTGGATATGGTGACTTATGTTTATGGATTTATGTATGTTAAACCAGCCTTGCATCCTTGGGATAAAACCTTCTTGATCATGATAAATGATATTTTTAATGTATAACTATAAACTGTTGGCTAGGGTTTTATCCAGAATTTTTGCACCTATATTCATTAGTGAAATTGGTCTGAAATTCTCCTTTTTAGTTGGATCTTTTCCTGGTTTTGGTATCAGAGTGATGTTTGCTTCATAGAACATGTTGGGGAAGATTCCTTCCTCCTCAATTTTTTGGAATAGTTTCTGCAGTATGGGTATGAGCTCTTCTTTGAAGGTTCAATAGAATTCTAGTATTGAGCCATCTGGACTAGGGCTTTTTTTGTTGGGAGATTTCTTTTTTTTATTGTTTCTTCAATCTCAGTTCTTGAAATCAGTCTGTTCAAGAGATCTGTTTCTTCTTGATTGAGTCTAGAGATAGAGTGTGATTCCAGGTATTGATCCATTTCCTCCATGTTGTCAAATTTCTGGGCATAGAGTTTCTTGTAGTACTTAGAGAAGATCTCTTGTATCTCTGTGGCTTTATTATTTCCCCTTTATCATTTCTGATTGAGGTGATTAGAGAGTTTACTTTCTTGTTTCTAGTTGATCTGGCCAAAGTTTTATTAATTTTATTTATTTTTTCAAAAAAGAAATTTTTTCTTTTGTTAATTTTCTGAATGATTCTTTTGTTTTCAATTTCATTCATCTCTGATTTAATTTTGGTTATTTCTTTTCTGCTGCTGGGTTTGGGATTAGATTGTTCTTTTTTCAATTTCATAAGATGGTTCATGAGTTTGTTGATACATTTTCTTTCTGTTTTTCAAATGTAGGTATCTAATGCAATAAATTTCCCTCTCAAGACTGCTTTTGCTGTATCTCACAGGTTTTGGTAACTTGTGTTTTCATTGTTGCTATGTTTGAGGAAGGTAATGATTTCCTCTTTTATCTCTTCCTGAACCCAACTATTGTTCAACATAAGGTTGTTTAATTTCCAAGTCTTTGTGTGGGGATGAACATTTTGTTGGAGTTGAGTTCCACCTTTATTGTTTTATAGTCTGAGAAGATACAAGGTATAATTTCTATTCTTTTACTTTTTCTGAGGTTTGACCTGTATCCTAAGATGTGGTCAGTTTTGGCGTATGTACCATGGGCTAATGAGAAAAATGTACATTTCTTAGCTTTGGGATGGTGTGTTCTGTATATGTCTATTAATCCCATTTTTTCTAGGGTCACATTGTATCTTTGTTTAGTTTCTTTTTAAAGGATCTGTCCAGTTCTACCTGAGATGTATTATATAGAGTTATGGATATCATACTGCTCAGACCCATCAAGGTTTATTTCATAAATCTGGGAGCATTGAATTTGGGTGCATAAATATTTAAAATTAAAATGTCTTCTGGTTGAAATGTTCCCTTGGCCAGTATAGTGTTCATCTTTGTCTTGCTTAACTTTAGTTGGTTTAAATCCACTTGTATCTGAAAATAAGACTGCAAGCCCTCCTTTATTCTGATTTCCATTTGCTCAAAATACTGTTTTCCCTTAGTCCCCGAGTCTTGATTTGTCCTTCAAGGCTAGGTATGTCTCCTGAAGACAGCATATGGATGGCTTGTTTTAGTTTGTTTGTTTTTTTTTTTTTTATCCAATCAGCCAGCCTATGCCTCATCAGTCCATTTACATTTATTGAGAGAATTGACAAGTGTAATGGAATTTTGTTCATCTTATTTTGTGAAAGTCCATCATGTAGTTTTATTCTTTGCATCATTGTGGAAACTAAGTTTTGACTCTTAACTTATAGGTGTTTACTTTGCTGGTGGTCCATTGTCATGGTCAGTCAGTATTGAGAATAAGTCTAGGTATTTCCTGTAGAGCTGATCCTGTGGCAAATTTCCTCAGTGCTTGTATATCTGCAAAAGATTTCATTTCTCCATCAATGTTGAAGCTTTGTTCAGCAGGATACAGAATTCTGAAGTGAAATTGTTTTGTTTAAGAATGTTGAAGGTAGATGACCATGGTCTTCGAGTATGTAAGGTTTCAGGTGAAAATTCTGCTGTTATCCCAATGGCTCTGCCTCTGTAGGTCAGTTGGCACTTACTCCTTGCTGCTTCAAGAATTTTTTCTTTCATCTTGACTTCAGGGAGGTTCATTACAATGTGTCTTGGAGAGGTTCTGTTAGAGATGATATGACCTGGGGTTCAATATCTATCTGAAAGGAGTGTGTTGGGGTCTTTATTAAAACTTGGGAAGTTTTCATTTATTAAAACTTCAGTAGGGCTTCCATTCCTTTAGGACAATCTTCTTCCCCTTCAAGAATCCCTATTATTCTTATGTTTGAATGCTTTATGGAGTATTATATTTCTCTAAGTGCCTGTTCTGCTTTCTCTCTCTTCTTTTCTGCCTCTTTAACTACCTGAGTTAACTTAAAACTTTATCCTCTAGCTCTAAGGTTCTTTCTTCTCCGTGGTCTAACCTATTTTTGATACTTTATATTGCATCTTTACACTCCCTGATTGATTTCCTTAAGTTCTGCCATATCCTTTCTATATTCTACATATCTCTCATCCAGCTTTTGGTTCTGTCTTTCCATTTTCTTGTCCATTCCTTTTATTGTCTTTGTCATCCATATTTTAAATTCCTTTTCTGTCAAGTCCTTAATTCTTTATAGGTGGAGTCTTCTGCAATAGCTGCTTCATGGTCCCTTGGAGGAGTTCCTCTGTTTTAGTTTATCATGTTGCCCAAATTTTTCTGTTGGTTCCTCCTGAAGTGTTCTTTATTGTTGTTCACCTTGTTCTCCTTTTTTCTTCTCACTGCCTTCTTTGTTTCAAACAGAAGTCCTTGCTGCTGACAGTATGTTGCAATACATCTCTAGGACACCAGGTGGCACTGTGGTTTTTTAGGAGACAGAGAACACAGCCAGCAACCTTTATGGTCCTTATTCCAAACTTAGTTGCCTTTGGTGATCGCCTAATTGTTTCTTCAGCATTCAGACCCTGCCAGGTTAGGATCTTAAAGCTCACAATAATCCATCAGGGACAGGTCTCACAGTGCCCTCTGTCTCCAGTTCCTGTGGGGTGCAAGAATCCCTCAGCCTATTCCAAGAGTGGAGTTGTGATCCCAGCAGGTTGAATAAAGACTGCCATGCTTTAGGCCCCTGCTAATACCTTCTTACAACATTCCCACGACAGCAGCTGTCTGGCCACCAAGACCCTCTCAGTATGACTGCCTCCTTAGCCACCAAACCAATGGCAAACCCACTCCAACCAGCATTCAAAACTGGTTGCAGCAAACTGCTCAAGTCTACCTACTCTTCCAAGCTTACCACTCAATGCACAGCTTCCCCCAATAACTGAAGACTCCAGAAAGTCTTCTTCCTATCCTGGACTTCTGGGCAGCAGTTAGGGGGGAGCCAGCTGATCCCAGCCAATCACTTGCATAATTCATCAGATTTCTACTGCCCCAGATCATATGCTATATCCAGCTCACCACCTCCTAGCAGTGCTCCCTGAGCTATGGCTCTGGGTAAGATCCCCATGCCAGGTATGGCTGGGTTCTCTCTTTTTTCCCCATTTGTTCTAGGAGCACTCAGGTGAATGATCCTTCTGATCTGCCATCTTTTTTTTCTTTCTTTTTTTTTTTTTTTGAGACAGAGACTCAAGCTGTCCCCCTGGGTAGAGTGCCATGGCATCACAACTCACAGCAACCTCCAACTCCTGAGCTCAAGTGAGTCTCCTGCCTCAGCCTCCCAAGTAGCTGGGACCACAGGCACCCACCACAATGCCCGGCTATTTTTTGGTTGCAGCCATCATTGCTGTTTGGCGGGCCGGGCTGGATTCAAACCCGCCATCTTAGGTGTATGTGGCTGGTGCCTTAGCCACTTGAGCCATAGGCGCCAAGCCCTGGTCTGTTATCTCGCTCTCCCTCCCACCTCCACCTTTTAAAAAATCACATCTGTTAACATGTTCAGGTGCTGGGCCTGCTGAGTTCCTGTTTGTGTATAAGACTATTGCTAGACTTATGTTAGACTTAAGAGTTCCTATTTGTGCATAAGAGTATTGCTGAGTGCTTTAATCAAATTATGAAATAGTTCTATGCTTGCAACTAAAAACCAAATACTTTCCTGTTTTTTCTTTATATAGTCTCAAGCTGTTGATGGAGGAGCACCACGATGTTCAAAAACTCACTTCACAAAAACCCTGGTTTTCTAGGTTAGTGGGATTATGGGTGATTTTTGTTACCCTTTCCAAATGTTTTTTAATGTTGACCTTAATTTTTTTTTTAAATAAACATTTTCTTAAAGGTTATAAAAAGGTCTTTTCCAGGAGGAAAACCAGAATTATTTTGAAGTGTTCCCAGTCATGAGGGCATAGGGAAAACAAATAAATGCATCAAGAAGTACAAATTCTACAAACAATGTCAACATATAAAGGGATAACTGGATAGCTTCCATGAATAATTAAGTGTAAAATTGTTATATAAATAAAAATTACACATAATTAATTGAGTATTGCATTATTTTGTGTCCAGATGTTCTGGTGCCTAACACATAAAGCCTCAAAAAAAAAATAGTTTCAAAGTACATTTTAAAGACATTGTTTATGTCACTAGAATGCACCTTTAAAAAATATGAATAGCCCATCTTGGCCATAAGACTTGACCTGGTTTTTGTCTTGCTTTTGTAGGACCGTGACTAGTGTTAATCTGATAAACTGATCTGTTTTAAAGTGTTTTACCCTTCCCAGGTACCTTGGTCTTTGAATGATTCAAGCTAAAGAAATTTGTGCATTTCAGCTTCCAAGGAACTGTAAGTAAGTAAAGGTTGGCAAAAGGGAAACTTATACTTTATATGCTAATTAGCCCCTACCTCTAATTCTCTGCTGCTTAAAGATTTCTTACACTTGAATAGTGATGGGGACCTCAGTCCACTGGAACTTTGATGGCTTTGGAGTCTCTGGTAGGCTGAAAAACAACCCCCCCCAAAAGATGTGAATAGTCACATACCATTTGGGGAAGGGAGTCAGGGATGGTTTGTTTTCACATGGCACTGCCCTCCCTCCATTGGCTTGTGATTTAAATTAAAGATATTGAGAGGAGACATTTGTCCTGGATTGTTCAGATGGACCCCAAATGCAATCCCATGTATGTGTATCTTTATGAGAGAGAGGTAGAGGGAGTTTTGAGAGAGACACACAAAGAAAAGGTGATGTAAAGACAGAGCAGAGAGAGAGATATGGCCACAATCCAAGGAATGCCATCAGCCACCAGAAGCTGGAAAGGCAAGGAATAGATTGTCCCTAGAGACTCTGGAAGGGTTGCAGCCCTGCTGTTGCCTTGGTGTCAGACTTCTGGCCTCTACAACTGTTAGGGAATAATTTTTTTTTAGGCACCTATTTGTTATTATCTGCCACAGCAAGTAATTAGGAAGCTAATACAGAGTCTGGGTTCAAATCCTAGCTTCAACTGTTAACTACATGTAACCTTAGGCACAGCTTATTCTGAAACTCAGTTTCTTCATACAATCATCCCTTTTAATGAGGGAGAAATTGGTTCCAGGATTCCATGATGACACCAAAATTTTATTTAAGATTGCTCAAATTCCTTAAATAAAATGGCATAGTATTGGCATACAAGGTCAGACAATTAAGTTTGCAAACTCATCCTAGAAAAAGTGCTACCTACCTCATTGCTGAATATCACTACAGTCACCTTTGAAGTGCTCCCTTGGGAAGCTAGCACCTAGTCCACTCTTCAAAGTATTTTTGGAACTCTTTTTCTAGAATGGTCATCAAAGGTGTCATCATAGGAGGTCTAATAATTAAGTTTGCAAATTTGTCCTAGAAAAAAGGATTTGAGGGTGAACTAAGGCATAGCTTCCCAAGGAGAGTACTTTGAAGGTGACCATAGTAATATTCAGCAATGAGGTATATAGTTCTTTTTCTAATAAAATTTGGGGAACTTAATTTTTCAAACGTGTATAACCTACACACATATCCAGCATGTACTTTAAATCCTCGCAAGATTACTTATAACACCTCATACAATGTAAATACTAGGCAAATCATTGTTATGCATTTTTTAAAAAATTGTATTTTTTTGGAAATATTTTTGATTCAAGTTAGTTGCATCTGGATTTGCATCCTGCAGATAAGGAGAGGTGAATATACATAGAGTGCGAGTATATGTGTTAGGTATCTAACATAGAGTGTTTGGCACACAGTAATAGCATGACATATTGGGTTTTGTAGGAAAAAAAAAATGATTCCACAAATGCAATGAGTCCTCAGCTTGTGGAAACATCCTATGAACATGTGTGAGGAAAGTGTTAGGGGTGGGAGGAGGAATGGACATGTGAAGGGTGATGGTGACTTAAAAGATGCTGGCAGAGACAGGACGGGATCAGCCAGTAAAAAATTGTGCAGGACGACAGTGAAGGAATCTTACATGATTACAACAAAGCAGATGGACGAAAGTCCTTAGAATTTAATGGGAAATTCCCCAGTTTCTTCTTGAAGGGCTTAGCTTTTTATATCCACATCCATATTTTAAATCTCATAACTAAAATCTAAGTACACTCTTCATTTGCAGTTTGCCATCTGAGGGAGAATTACAGACTGGGTCAGAGCAGTGAGGAGATTATGGGTTGCATCTGATAAATGGCTATTTATATGTACAGAGTCGGCTCTGGGGTATTCTCAGGGTATAATTTCATATTCATAAAATATGACAACAAGTTTTACACTGCTGATCTTAGATGAAATTGCAGCCTTCTATAATGAGTGAGAGAGGCCCAGAAGGCAGAATGGATAGAGTTTCACCAATACCTGTCAGATCTTTAGAGTGGAGAGAGGACAAATGGTCAGAGGTGACAGTGGGTGTTCCTGATTCTCTGTGACACCCACAGCCCACTTGGGGAAGAACAGCTCCCAACCTCCCAGCTGTAGGGGCCACTCCCTTCTTTTTTGTAGGTGCATAATCCTGAAACATTGGGTGTAAATCACAATTGCATCTCTCCCATTGACCTGCACTGTCATTTGTGAGATGATTTACCTTTACTTCTATTGATCTTCAATTGGCAAGAACTCTGAACTCTCCCTCCCTGCATGCCCTGAACTCATGGTTAATGATTTATGATAGAAATCTAAATGCCCAGAGGTGGTCCACACTTGAAGGGACTGCCAGAGTAAATATTTTAAGTGGCCCCTTTTGAAATGAAAATAATCTCAGCAGTGTTAATCTCTTTGGTCACTGGGGACTGAGCTTCCTATAACTGTGGGAGGGAGGGGGTCATGTGTGGGTTGTTTTGGCCAGCACACCTGTACTTTCCAAGCTAATTTTCTTGGTGAATAAGTTGATCTCGCTCTAAAAAAAAAGCAAAACTAATTCTGTTTACAGCCTGGCCCCACCTAGGTTTCTCTCTAGCAAACACCTTCTCTTAAGGAATTCTGCCCTCAAGTCTAAGCATGTAGGAGAAGCAGAAGTCTGATAATGAGGTCATCACTCAGGTCATTGATTCTCTTATAGCTGGTCAGTACCACCCATTTGTCCCCTTTTGGTCATTTTAGACATAAAGAAGTTTTATCATTTTTACTGAAAATATTTGAATATACATATTTGTTCCCATCATTCCCATGGTTCTCCTGCTTCCGAATAAAAGTCCAGCTGGAACTGCATGCAGGGAGGAAGAACCTATGCTGTGGAGTAGGACAGGGTTCAGACTCTGGCTGTCCTTGGTCACAGTGTCCGCTCAGTTGTTTCAAGTCAATTCCTGGCCCCCATGTGAAAGAGATATTTTTACATTTTCTACTCACCTTTTCTCTTGTGTGCTCACCTATTTTCTCCTTACATGACCATCACAAGTAACGTCCTTCTTTCTCTGCCACTACAGATAGCAGATATCAAACGGTCTTAGAATAGATTATATTCACTAGAATGAGAGGCTGTTTTAGAATGAACACTAAATTCAAGAAAATCTCAAAAGTTGCATTTCATCTTATGCACTTTAATTCCCCTTTCAAGCATTAGATCATCCTTCTGTCGTTAGAGATTACAATATGCAATAGGAACTCTGCCAATTTTCCTTTAGTTTTAAAGATTACACAGAGTAAAATTCACTTTTTTGGTGTACATCTCTAGAAGTTTTTACACATGTATAGACTCCCGTAACCAGCATGGCAGTCAGGACAGAGAACAATTTGAATAACCCAGAGATGTCTCTCCTGCTGCCTCAGATCCCGTCCTCATTCCTAACTCCTGGAAACCACTGATCTGGTCTCCATTCCTATATTTTTGCCTTTTTCAGAATGATTCCTAAATGAAATGACAAAATAACTAACTGTTAGGAACTGAACTTAGACTCAGAATAATGCAGTTTAGACTCACTATGTTACTGTGTATATTCCTAGTTCATCATTTTTATTGCTAAGTAGTATCCCATTGTGCGGGTGGATCACTGTTTGTTTATCCATTCACCCATTAAAGCTAATTTGGCTGTTTCCTGCATTTGGTGATTATGAATAATGCTGCTATAAATATTCATGCATGGATATTTGTGTGAACATGTTTTTATTTCTCTAGGGTAAATATCTAAAAGCAGGATTGTTGGGTCATCTGGTAAAGGTACATTTAACTTTTGTAAGAAATTCCCAAACAAGTTTCGAGAGTGGCTGTGCTATTCTGCATTCCTATCAGCAACACATGGGAGTTCTTGTTGATTTGACTCCTCACCAACACTTAGAACTATCATTTGATTTGCATTTCACTAATAAATTATATTTAAGCAGCTTTTCATCCATCTTACTAATTTTATTAATCTTAAGCATTATGTTTGCATTCATGTGTCTGCCTTGGTGAAGTGTCCATCAAAATCTTTTGCTCATTTAAAAATGGGTTGCTTCTGATCATTGAATTTTGAGTTCTTCCTCTTGTATGTAATTGCAAAAATTTTCTCTCTGTTCATGTCCTGTCTTTTCATTGTTTTAACAGTATCTTTTGTAGAATAATGAAGCCTTTTTGCTTCTGATGAAGTCACATTTTATCATGTTTTCTTTTATAAATTGTCTTTATTTTTTTTATAACTAAGGTCTGTCTTCTTAATCCAAAGTCACAAAGTTTCTTTGTATGTTTTCTTTGGTGAGTCCTATGGTTTTATTTTTATGATCCGTTTGAGTTAAGTTTTGTATGTATGTACAGTATAGTTTGAATTCATCTCCAGTCTGGTGTTGAGACTCTCCAGTGAGTTTTCCAATTCTAAAATCTTCTTTTTGTTCCTTTTTACAGCTTTCCTATCTTTGCTGAGAACTTCTTTAAAAAATATTTACCTTTATTTCCCAGAGCATGACTATAATGGCTACCTTGAAGTCTTTGTCTGACAATTCTAGTATTTATCTCAAATCAGTATTGGCCCCTGTTGATTGCCCTTTCTCTTATACATTAAGTTTTCCTGGTCTTTTATGAGCCAAGTATTTCTGGGTTGTACCTTAATCATCTTGAATATTATAATCTGAACATCTGAGTTCCATTTAAATCTTATAAAAAGTATCGACTAGTTTTTGTTTTTTAAACCAGCTGGGCAACCCGGTTAGATCCAGACTGCATTGCATGGTCCACTTTCTAACGCATTTCCACCGTCATTCTGGTCTACCCTGCCTGTACGTCACCCAGCTGCTGGTCTGGAATCTGTGGTCTACTCTGTGGTTTAGTATTCTGAGTCTTTACTGTGTTGACTCTAGACAACTTCACACATGCTCAGCCCAAAACTTCATGCATACTTTTATTTTATTTTTTTATTTTTAGACAGAGTCTCACTCTGTTCCCCTGGGTAGAATGACGTGGCATTATTATAGCTTACAGCAACCTCAAACTCTTGGGCTCAAGCGATCCTCTTGCTTCAGCCTGCCTAGTAGCTAGGACTTTACAGGCACCTGCCACAGCACCCAACTAGTTTTTCTATTTTTACTACGGATGGGACCTTGCTTTTGCTCAGGCTGGTCTTGAACGCCTGAACTCAGGGAATCTTTCTGCCTCAGCCTCTCAGAGTGCTAGGATTATAGGCACAACCCCTCACGCCTGTATAGTTTTAAGGGATCTATGATTTTAAGGGCTTTATTCCCACAGTCTCCTCCTCTTTATGATCCGTGATTCTACCTTGTGGTCTCCAGCTTCCGGGTCTGTGATCCCAGCACTCTGGGAGGCTGAGGCAGAAGGAGCACTTGAGGCTAGAGTTCAAGACTGGCCTGAGCAAGAGTGAGACCTGTCTCTACTAAAAATAGAAAAATTAGCCAGGTATCATGGCAGGTGCCTGTAGTTCCAGCTACTCAGAAGGCTGATGCAGGAGGATCGCTTGAGTCCAGGAATTAAAATTGATGCCACTGCACTCTAGTCTGGACAACAGAATAAGAATCTCTCTGCCCCTCCCTGGCTGCCAAAATTACCAGACTTAGCACTGCTTGTACCACTTGGCTGGTACGGACCTGACTGAGGGTAAGAGCAGGCCATTCTAGTTTTGGCTCAGCAACTCTGTGGCTGTGTGACTTGGGAAAAGTTCTTTGGTAACTCAGAACTGTCCATAAAACAGGTGGCTAGGACTAGATGACATCTAAGCTGTCCTCCAGCCTTCACACTCCACCACCGCAAGCTCTGGTAAGTAAGCCTGAAGTCCCCCACCGCCTCCGTCCAGCCTGGGACATGCTCTGCTCACTTCCTCCTGTGTGTTACGGGTCTGCTCCCCTGTCTGCACCCAGCACACTGGCCCACCGCGCAGTCCTTGATTCTCTCTTCTCTGAATTACCAGTTTCCGCTCTTCTTCTGTGAAGAATCTTGACTTATGTTCTTTGTGAACTTAGCAATGGCCAAGGAGCTTTGGTCCAAGGAACCTCGGGCTGTGACCCCTCCACTCACGGATACAGGCCACTGTGAGGCCGACTGCCCAATTCCACGGTCTTGATGCTTTACATCAAGACTTTACCAAACACTTTGGACAATAGATCAACACTTATGTGCACATATGGAAATAACACCCATCAGAAATCAAGCAGGTGGGAGGGGACCGAAGGGAGAGGCAAATGCAAACCTAACAGGTAAAAAGCGCACTGGCCGGGGGATGGGCACGCTGACAGCTTTGACTCAAACTGCACCCAAGCGGTTTGTGTAACCCCATAATATTCTGAAATTCTACAAAAAAAAAAAAAGGACAATTTTTGTCAACACATTTGTCAGAGAACACCCTGGTATCATCAGAGCACATCCTGCCAGGTCTCCCGGGGCTCCAGGCTGTTTCTTGTCCAGAATCTTCCATATCAGGCTTTTCATTGGCATTGAGCCTAATGGTTCTCACCTGTGGGATTTCACCACCTTGGTGTTCTGGAGCCAGTGTGGTTTCCCTGGCTGATCACTTGGTCTACCCATGTTGAAAAGTTCACGTTTATGAGAAGTTTCCTTTTACTTTTTAAATTTGTATTTATGTGCATGTATGAATCCAGGTTATCTTACCAGCCTGAAAATTATTTCACTGAACATTGGCCCCATAAGTTGGAAATGGGGCTTGTTTGAAAATCACAGGAGTTTTGAACATACTTGGCTAAGCACTGTTTGTCTTTCCTATAGGAAACTTTGAATATAGTTCATGTGTGTTGTGTCTCTCTCCAGGGACTCAATAGCATACAATGGCTTCATGCATTTTTTGAACCCAAGACTTTGAAAGGTGCATCTTGAGGTATTTGTGTTCAGAGGACATTTCTTTAGGAAATGGTGGTTTCAACTGTTCCTCTTTTCCCTTAGCAGAATACATCAGGGAACTGTGTCTTCCAGAATTAACTCACTGACCATCCTTTCATGGAAATGCTCTCCTCTCCTTGGACCCCTTCCAGTGATTCGTGTAATATTAGGAAAGGCTCCTTTTGTCAAAGGTTATTTTTTTTGTTTTTGTTTTGAGACAGAGTCTCACTCTGTCACCCTCGGTAGAGTGCTGTGGCATCCTAGCTCATAGCAACCTCAAATGCTTGGGTCCACATGATCCTCCTCCCTCAGCCTCCCTAGTAGCTGGGACTACAGGTGCCCACCATAATGCCTGGCTAGTTATTTCTATTTTTAGTATAGACAGGGCCTGGCTCTTGCTCAGTTTGGTCTCAAACTCCTGAGCTCAAACAACCCACACAACTCGGCCTCCTGAGAGTGCTAGTGAGTATGAGTCACCGCACCCAGACAAAAACAATTTTAAACATTCTTATAATACATTGGGATTTTAATTGGAATTACTTTGAATCTATGGATCAATTTTCTAAGAAAGAAAAGACATTCGCATTATTGCATCTTACAATCTATGTGCATGATGTATCTCTCCATTTATTTAGCTCTTTCTTGTTGTCTCTTTAAAAAAATCTATAATTTTTGTCATGGAGGTACTGCAGCTATTTTGTTCAATGCATCGCTAATTACCTGTCTGTGTGTGTGTGTGAGAGAGAGAGAGAGAGAAAGTGATTTTAGGTGATACCTTCTTTTAGATTACATTTTCTAGTTCTTAATCATTACTATGTTAAGAATACAATTTTTTTAATTAGAAAAATTATTCTGGTGAAATAATAATCATGATAGCAAGTATTTATTTAGTATTCGAGTTCTCATTTACTGAGTACATGTCTGTGCTGCCCATGATGCTACGTGTTCACATACATTTTCCCCCTTTATTCTCTACACAAACCAATGAGTTTGAAAATAACTAACAGATTAGAAAACCAAAGTGCAGCAAAATTGCAATGCTTATTTAAAGTCAGACAGATAAACAACGATGTAACCGCGATTCATTCTGGAGCTATTCTGATTCTAAAGCATATCGTCAACTACATATTGTGACTATCTCCTTCACCTTAAAGGGAAACAAAAACAATAACAAAGCAAACATCAACCGTGCCATCATATTTCTGTACTTCCTGCTTTTCCAGTTAGGGCTTCTGTATCCAGCTGGGTTCCTACTATGATTTAGGCTGACCAGCTCTGAAAGGTGCTGGCTCTCTAAGACAATGCTCACCAACATCATGGAGGATATCAGCCACTGCATCCCCCACCGGCTACAGCCTCTGCTAACTGCAGTCTGCCCCTGCTCTCATCAAGAGCCCATGATTTAGGAGAGGTTGAGGACAGAGCTGTGACTCCCAGAATCTGATTTCTTCTCGGAGAGAGTTGTTCTGCTTTGTTTATTTTTATGTGGCTTTACTGATCATTCCTTAAACCCGGTACACACCATTCAGCCAGCTGCATGATTAGCAAGGGAATGGTTTTATCTGTGTGATGCGCCCTCTGCCCCAGAACTACACAGCAGAGGAAATACAAGGTCAGGCAAGATTTAAATCCTCACGTAATAACAAGCTAGTGTACAGCAGATGCAAAATCATCTTTTAGACTTGTGTTACAAAACAATTTCACATATCTAGCTAATTTAATTTCCCTAAACCTTGGGAAACAAACTGGTAGGTGACACTACATTTTAGAAATGAAGGTGAGAAACAGAAAAAGTGACCTGGCCAAGGGCACAGTGCAGCTGAGAAGGGGAGCTGCCTCTAGACCCCTGGGGACTGGGGTTCTGTCCGGTTCTCTCCCCACCTCTCCCTGTCTCCTGCAAGTAGCTTCTACCTTTCAAAGCTAAGACGACCTTCTTTGAATCCTCTGTCCCTGCTCGTGAGAAATACTCTTCCCCTCTGTGTAACCCATGGCAGTACAGAATCAGTTTCCCAGATGGGCTAGAGTACTAAACCAGGAATTCTAACTTTCTCTTAAGGCAGGACTCTGTCAATATGCGTATTTTACTCTAAAATTTTTCTGCAAGAGTATGTGTATAGAGTTGACCCTTGAATAGAGAAGGTTTATGGGTGCTAATCTTCCACACAGTCAGAAATCTGTAACATGTAACCTTTGACTCCCCTGTCACTTTACTAATGGCCTACCGTTGACTGGAAGCCTTCCAATGACATAAACAGTCAATTAGCACATATTTCGTATGCTACACACATAATATACTGTATTCTTATGATGCCATAAAGTAAGCTAGAGAAAAGAAAATATTATTAAGAAAATCATAAAGAAGTGGAAATGCATTTCCAGTCGATACTGTGCTGCATTTACTGATACTGTAAGCTGACGCTGTCTGTTTACAGGTGAACGCCCTGTTTGACAAGGCGGGCGACTGAAGCTGCAGGCCCCCATCCACCACGCACATCAAGCAACCCAACTTTTTCTTGCAATGTCATGACTCTCTCTGCTTCTTGGGAGCATTTCCAGCGTTACTAGTGGCACTTTGCTTGAGTGCCACGGTGATACTCAAGGTTATGGTATTGCACCAAACACAGTGAAAAATACGGGCGAACCGTGAGAGATCACTTTTTACTGCAATAATGAAATCTACTAGAGAAAGAAACCGTTGGTATGGAAATGATTAACGCCACAAAGCGTTTGAAGGAGATACTCCCAACACTTGAGCTCACCGACTAGCAGCAGGAGGTAGCTACAAAATTATCACCGTCATACAGTATATACTGCAGTTCATTTTATGCAGTGATGCTTTAATACTATATCTTTATATTTGTTTGCGTTTATCTGAAATGTGGAAGTCTTCACATACAGTCTCTAAGTGCGTGAGTCAGTTTTGATAAATTTTAACTTTTTACAACATATTTGTGTATAATTGATTGTAGCAAACTATAAAACAGATTAGTATCTCCATGCATTTGTGTGTTCATGACTTGTCTTTTTCTTAACTTATTTTTGATATTTTTAGGCTATGCAGTTTGTAAGTTTTTTCAAGTTGTCACAAACCTCCAAAACATTTTCCAACATATTTATTGAAAAAGATCTGAATATAAGTGGCCCATACAGGTCAAACCCACGTTGTTCAAGAGTCCACTGCACTTTTTTTATTATGTCATGAGATCATAGAGTGTACAGTTTTGTATCCTACTCAATTAACATATTGGGGGCACTTTTGAGGTCTTTAAAATTCTTTCAAAACTAACTTTTAAAGGTTGCATAATATTCCATCATTTTTATATACAACAGTTTGTTTATTCAGATGCATGTCATTACTCATTTACATAGACGTTTTGCCTTTTTTATTAAGCAACTTTGAGCATAAAAACATCTTCATACATTCTGATTATTTTAGGATTCATGCCTGTGGAAATATTAATAAAAGGGTAAGAACATTTTGAAGACTTTGATACAAGATTTATAAGATTGCCTAACTGCTTTCGAGCAAGACTGTAGCAGTGCACACACTCTCCATAATGGTGGGAAATGCTGATCTTACCCTATTTTGAGTGATGTCACTTTTCAAGTGTTTTCCTATTTCAATAGGTTTTTAAAAGGTATCTGAAGGTTATTTCATTTGTTTGAATTCTTGTGAGGTTATTTTGGTTTTTTTTGGTTTAATGTCTGTTAGTCATTTATGTTGTCCTTTGCCCACTTTTTAAAAACTGTGGTCCTGGCAGCGCCCATAGCTCAGTGGTTAGGGCACTGGCCACATACACTGAGGCAGGCAGGTTCGAACCCAGTCTGGGCCTGCTAAACAACAAAGATAACTGCAACAACAACCACAAAAATAGCTGGGTGTTGTGGCAGGCACCTGTAGTCCCAGCTACTTGGGAGGCTGAGGCAAGAGAATTGCTTAAGTCCAAGAGTTAGAGATTGCTGTGAGCTGTGATGCCACGGCACTCTACCCAGGGCCACATAGTGAGACCCTGGCTCAAAAAAAAAAAAAAATTGTGGTCCTAGCATTCCTCTTCACTTCTTTAGCTATTAAGGATATAAATCCTTTTTCTGAATTAAATTTTTGTAGCAAATATTTTCCACCCGATTGCTGTGAAGTTTTTAGATACTGTGATGACTTAAGTTTGCATTTTCATTAGACACTCAGTTACTCTTCTCTGACTTCCACTATAGGTGATCCATCCAAAAAACCCTTTCTCATTCAGAGCTCTAACAAATCATATCAATATTTTCAAGTTTTGATTTTATTTAAAATTTTCTCTTTTAATACATCTGGATTTATTTTCACTTATCGTGTGTGAAGCCATACAATTTTTCCTTGTTTGCAAATAGCCAGATTTTTTAACAGATTGGCATGGCCTGAGTCTTGGTGTTAAATTGGACAAAAAAAATTTTAAAAGGCAAAGCGAGGACTTGGGGCTGGGTGGATTCTCTCACATTTCTGGTGTATTCAGAATTCTGAGGGGTTGTGGGGTGAAGAACAGGAAAGCTGACAGGGAAAAAACCAAGTATTCAACTGCAACTGGGTGGATTCTAGACAGTCCCCACCTTTTACTTCTCCACACGTGATTTCTTTTACCCAAATGAACTGTCCTAGGTCCAAGTCATCAGAAGCCAGAGCAAACGCAGAATTGTAGCCAGGGATCACAGTGTCACGGCTTCAGTTAACTACTGGAAAATGAGATTCTCTCAGATCAAGTTGACAAGGGATGACAGAACGCAGTTGTCACACAGAGGGGTCTAATCCAGAAGACTCATCTGAAGTCAGGCTGCCCAAACCCCTGCACCTTCCCCCTGACCCTGTGCGTGTCCTCTGGCCTTGCCCTCAGACCAGCCGATTGCACTTGCTCTGTGGGCATTGCTGTCTTCTTTATCATGTCCCTTGCTTTAACAAAATTATTAATAAATGGAGGTATATTAATAAACGGGGGCACATTTAGTAAAGTGCATAGACCTTAAGTGTACCATTCAGTGAGTTTTAATAAATGTGATATCTCATCCTACTAACACCTTAACCAAGATGTAAGATGCTTCCATCACACTCGAAAATTTCTTTGTGTCCTTCTAGTCATTACCGCCCTCCTCCCCATCCTGAGGCAACCTCTGTTGTGATTACTGAACCCACAGACTAGTTTGGCCTGTTCTTGAACTTCATATGAATTGAATTATAAAGTGTCTGACATCCGCTGTACAGTACTTCAGAGATTTATGCTTTTTGTTACTGAGTAGATCCCAGCACCAGCTTTTGAATACGCTGCTCCTCCTCTGTTGATTTGCCTTGGCACCTTTGTTAAAGATCATTTGGTTGGATTATATTTAATTGCATTTTTCCTGTCTATTGATCTATTTGTCTATCTTTACACCAATAACACGCTGTCTTAGAAATTGATAAATTAAAACTAACATTTTTTTATGGAAATGTAAAAAACCAAAATAGTCCTTTAAAATACCATAAAATTTATAGTGAGATTTTGGGTCATGTCATGTAAGTTCTCCAAATATTTTATTTTGATCAACTAATCAATGTCTACCAAGAAAAAAGAAAACCCTACTGGGAATTTAATTGGAACGGCATTTAATCTATTGTTCACTTTTACGAGACCCAACATCTATGTAATATTGATCTTACCATCTCATAAACATGGTATTTCTGTCTCCATTTATTCATTTTCCGCAGCAACATTTTACAATTTCAAGTGTGGAATTCTCATACGTTGTTTTTAAAAGAATTATTTGCAGATATTTATGATCCCAATAATGTTATAAATCGTATTATTTAATTTCCTTTTCCAATTGTTTATTGATAGTAAATAGGAATAAAATTTAAACATTCTATATTGACCCTATCTCCTAAACCTTGCTGAATTTACTTACTAGATTTAGTACATTTTGAAAGTTGATTCCTTTGAATTTTTTATGTGCAAATTCATCTTCTTTTCCAGTCTTTGTGATTTTTATTTCCTTTTCTGCCTAATGGCAAGACGTCAGATGCAAGGTTGAATAGAAGCATGAGACTGGACATCCTCACCTTGTCTCTGACCACAGAGGGAAAGCATTCCATATTTTATCATAAATTACAATGTTAGGTGTAGGCTTTTTATAGATGCTTTTTAGCAAATTCAGAAAGTTCTGTTCTATTCCTTATTTGCCTAGAGGTTTTATTATAGAATAGTGTTAAAATAACTTCAGATTCTTTTTCTGGATCTAGTGGGATGTTGATATTTTTCTCCTTCATTTTGTTAATGTGATGAATTACCTCAATTGTTTCCTCATATTTTAACCTACCACACATTTTTTGTGACAAACCCCACTCGTCATGATATACTATCTTTTTTATATATTGACTGACAGACCTAATTTGCTAATGTTTTGCTGAGGATTTTTGCATCTCTGATCATGAGAAACGTTGATCTGTAATTTCCTTCCTCCCTTCCTTTTCCTTTTTTCCTCCCTTTCTTTTTTTTTTTTTTTTTTTTGAAACAGAATCTTACTTTGTCACCTTAGAGAGCTATGGCATCATAGCTCACAGCAACCTCAAAGTTTGGGGCACAAACAATCCTCTTGCCTCAGCCTCTCAAGTACCTGGGACTAAAGGCACCCACCCCAGTGCCCAGCTAGTTTTTTGTTTGTTTATTTTACAAACAAAAAAACAGGGTCTTACTCTTACTCAGGCTGGTCTCAAACTCCTGAGCTCCAGGGATCCACCTGCCTTAGCCTCCCAGAGGGCTAGGATTACAGGTATGAGCCACCACGCCCAGCATTAATTTTTCTTTGTCTGGGTTCTGGAATTATGAATATCCCCAGCTTTCTAGACAGGGTTGAGAGGTGGTCCCTCCTCTTTGCCTTTATAAGAAATTGTTTAAGATAGGCATTAGTTCTTCCTTGAATGTATGATAAACTCTACCATTAAAGCTTTCTGGATCAAAAGTGTTTTTAAAAATGATTTAATTGCGAATTTCATTTCTTTAACAGATATTCAGGGTATTCCTTTCTTCTTTTGTCAGTTTTGAAAAGTCTTGTTTTTCAAGTGATTTCATTTACGTGACCAAACGTGCTGCCATAAAGCTGCTTATCACATCCCCAGATCATTCTTTTAATGTCTGTTGGATTTGTGAGAATATTTTTTCTTTTATTCTTTATATTGGTAATTTGTGTTTTATCTTTATTTTTTTCCTTCTTTAATCTAACTAGAGGCTTATCAATTTTATCGATCTCTTTAAAAAATAAATTTTCAGCTGTATTGCTTCTTCTCTAATGTTTATTTCTTTTCTATTTTACCGATTTCCACTCTTGTTTTTATCATTTTCTTCCTTCTGTTTATGTTGGTTTTACTTCACTGTTCTTTCTCTAGCTTCTTAAGGTGGAAGCTTAGATCATTGGTTTCACCCCCTTCTTATTTTTCACTAGAAGCCCTTAAAGTTCTAAACTTTCCTGTTAGGATCACCTTAGTTGTATCCCACAAGTTTTGATATGCCGTACTTGTAGTGTCATTCTGTAAAAGATATTACCTAAATTTCTTTCTTTAGGAGGCTATTACTTGATTTCCAAATACAGTAATATTTCCAAATATGGTCATCTTTTTATTCCTGACTTATAATTCAATTCCAGTGTGGCCAGGGAATATACTCCCAACTTTCTCCTGGTGTTACTGTGGGAATGAAGGCTACTACAACCTGTCACTTGCTAACCAGAAACAAAACAACTCCCGCCCACTAACGTGGCCTCTTGAAGGCAGTAATCGTACCTTACTGGTTTGTATGCCGGTTCTTGCTACCTAACAGAATTATATAAATATAAGAACTTATTTGTTTATTAATGCTGAAGGTTGAAAAACAGGAGGCCTGTGACTAAAATACAAACTTACCCTCCAGTAACCCCGGGTGTAACATGAAAGGTGAAGATAAACGTGTGGCTCCCTATGATTCTCTAAAGAACTCGAGAAAGACAGATGCGATTATTTTCTTCACGCTTTCACATATTTTCACATTGCAGAGCAAATGTGAAGGAATTTATTTAAAAAAAAAAATGGGTATTACCAGGAAAGGCGATGTGGGAAAGGAAGGAGGTCCTGATGCTAATAATATCAATTAACATTTATTAGGCACTTACTATTTAGTGGGTGTGATGCTCTAAGCAGCTTGTGCTCCCAACAGGCCTACACTATTATGCCCACCTTACAGATGAGGAAACTGAGACGTAGAGAGGTTAGTAGCCTTGTCCAAGATCATGCAGTTTAAAGGTAAAGAAGCCAGGATTTAAACCCAAATAGTATGTATAGCTTTTGAGATTTATGGAAAGATACTAAGGATGGCTACCCCTGGGACTTGTCATAGATGGGGGTCCAGACGCTGTTAGGGAGGGCACGGACTTTGCACTTATTTGATCCGTATTTCTAGAAGTAGAGTCAGCAAGGAATTTCTCAATGTACACAAAGGATTGTCAAACACCATTATGTGTGTATGTTGGGGTCAGTGGGGACAGACAATGTGTGAAAGTCAAACTGAAAATTAAAGTCTGGAGTCCAGGCACAGTGGCTCAAGCCTGTCGTCCTTGCACATGGGGAGGCAGAGGAGGGTGGATTGCTGGAGCTCAGGAATTCAAGACCAGCCAGAGCAAGAGTGAGGCCCTGTCTCTAAAAAAATAGCCTGCATGTGGTGGGCACCTGTAGTCCAGCTACTTGGGAGGTTGAGGCAAGAGGATTGTTTGAGCCCAGGAGTTTGAGGTTGCTGTGAGCTATGACACCATGGCGAGCTACCCAGGGTGACAAAGTGAAACTCTGTCTCAAAAAACAATTAAAGTTTGGGGCAGAGCTACTGCAGACTGAGAGAGGATAGACAAGGAACTGATGACAGGAGCAGAACCACACGGGGACCAGAACAAGTGAGAATCAGAAGGCAATAGGGGACCACTGGTATCCAAGGCTGCCCATGTGCCGGACACTGTGCATGGCCCTTATAGAGTCATTATACCAGTGCTTCTCAACCCTCCTAATGCCACGACCCTTTAATATAGTTCCCATGGGTCACAACCCACAGGTTGAGAACCATGGCATTATACTATGGGAAGTTCACAGCCACTCATGAGATGATTACTGTCATCTTCCTCTCACAGATCTTCCCAGAGCTGCATAGACAGTGTGTGATGGCATCAGAGGAACCTAGAACTCCATGATCTTAAACACTGTTTCTCTCCAGCGGTGATTAGACCTTATAGACCAGGACCTGAGGGTGGTGATGAGGATGGGGACAGTCAGGAAAGGAATCCAGTGACTAGGACAGATTCCCCCTATTTAGCCACTGCCATTGCAAGCTGACTTGTATGGTTCCCTCTAGTCCCCTGTTGATACGGCTCCCAAGACATCGAAAAGGTACCTGACTGTCTAAGACAGTCGTTCTCAACCTTCCTAATGCTGCCATGTATTTTCATTGTTACAAAGGGGTTGTGACCCACAGGTTAAGAACCACTGGTCTAAGACAAAACTGAAAGAGGACTTTTGATTTGTTTTTGAGACAGTCTCACTCTGTTACCCAGGCTAAAGTGCAGTGGCATCATCATAGCTCATAGCAACCTCAAACTCAAACTCATAGCTCACAGCAACCTCAAACTTTTGAGACAGTCTCACTCTGTCACCTGGGCTCAAGTGATTCTCCTGCTTCAGCCTCCCGAGTACTTGAGACTACAGGTGCTTGCCATAAGGCTCAGCTAATTTTTTCTATTTTTAGTAGAGATGAGGTCTCACTGTGGCTCAGGTTTGGCTCCTGAGCTCAAGCCACCCTCCCACCTCACTCTCCCGGAGAGGGAGGATTACAGGCTTAAGCCACTGTACCTAGCCAAAATGAGTTTTTTAGTTATTTTTGGCACAGGACAATAAAACATGTTGATTCCTCAAGATCATGTTATGTTTATGTTATTGTTAAGATTACGTTATTTTCATAATATTAATGGATGATAGAAAAAGATGGATTCCTTCAGCATTTATACCCCTTTCCCATTCTCTATCAAGGAAAGCTAATCTGAGATGAAGAAGAAAAGGACACCCCAGAGGTACTAGTGGCAAAGTGGAAGCCCCAGATCAGAAAGAAGGTTCCGAATGAGGGCTTGTGGGCCATGGGCCTGGCCAGACGAGTTATATTCCAGGAGATAAACTGTCTGCTTTGAAACACGGAGGCTTTGAGAAAGAGTTCTAGAAAATGGGAAAATGGAGAAATTCAATCTTTTAAATAAAGGCAGGCAGTTTGGATACTGTCTTGCTGGTGAGCTGGGCGCTGTTCCAGGTGAGCCGCGAGGAGCCGCCTCGGACTAACCACCTGTCTTTCTGACTGAGTTGCTACACTGGTTTCCCAGGTATTGTGTGGACAAAGTGCGTTTGGATTGCAACAGAGCCCTTGACAAATAAGTGTCTGCTTTTGAAGATGAGATACACCCACAGATAAGGCTGACAGCAGCCGAGTCAGGTAGATTAGTAGCTGGTTGGATTCAGAGTACTAATGAGTGGATTGACGGCGATCTAGAGAAAGGATCTTTCACAGCACCAGTTTCTCGCCTTGTTAAGTACTTTTACTAGTGTCTTGGATGATGACAGTGATGACCTACTGATAAAATTTGTGGGTGACACAAAGCTGGAAGGGATGGCTAATACAAGTCTGCAAGTCGGACAGCAGACTTGCAATGCAACAAAGAGTTGACAGACTGAAACAATGGACCAGATCTAATAAGATTATGTTTAATGGGGATAAATGTAAAGTCTTACACTCGGTTAAAATAAACAAGCCAATGAGACAGAATAAGCAACAGATGGGAGAGATGCGGTTTGATAGTAGTCTGTGTGAGAACGATAGAGATGTTTCAGTTGATTATAAGCTCAGAAGGAATCACCAGCGTGCTGTAAGCTTAGGCGGGAATGAAATGGAAGGGAAGGGAAGGGAGAGGGCAAGCCTTTCAGACTCCAGAATGATGGCTCATGCTGCCAGAGTGCTTTCTGTCTGGCAAACATCTTTATGTGGATTCTCTCATTTATTCTCACTACTGGCCTGTGGGTAGAAAACTGGAGTTCAGAGAGTTAAGTAACTTGTCCTAAGTCACATAACTGGAGGCAGGATGTGGACACAGGTGTTCTGGCGGCACACAGGTGCTCAGCCCTGGAGGGCAGAGGCATGGCCAGTGAGGGAAGATACAAAGAGGAATGTCTGGGTTCCAACAAGCCTGAACTTTCTAATAATTGGAGCACTCCGACGATGCACGGGTGTCTCACAAGGGAGTAGGGCCTGTCACCGGATGGCTGCCAGCGCAGGCAGCTTGATCATTTGTCAGGAAAAAAGCTGGCCCAGCTGACTGCGCTTCCAGACAGCCCCTAACATCTGGATGGTACAGTCTGGGTGTTTTTAGGGACAAGAGAAATTCCCGGGAGGTTTTCAGTTTAGTACATTTCAACAATGAACTTCAATAACCCGCTCCCTCCAGAGCGTTGGGGGTTTTGGTTTTTTGATTTTTAACTTTTATTCCTCAGGGATTTTTGAATTATGTGCTGCCCATCTCACTGTCTACCCATATGACAAAAGCTCCTAGGCAGCTGCCTCAGACCATTGTGGGACAATTAAAGGAACAAGTAAGGAAACAAACACATCTAACACTCTCTACTTCTCTGTAGTATTTGTGTTTTCTCACTTACTGTCAACTTAAATCACTTTGGGATACCGTCAGGATTATATGTATATTCAACAGCCTCTCACTCCAGCTTAGCTTCCTAGTTCCCAAACTGGTGAAAGAGAAAATTATTACAGTTTTGTTTTTTGTTTTTTTTTTACACAGAGTCTCACTCTGTGCCCTGGATGGAGTGCTGTGGCATCAACCTAGCTCAGCATCCTTAAACTCTTGGGCTCAGTGATCCCCTTTCCTCAGCCTCTCCAGTATCGGGACTAAGGGGCTTGCCACAATGCTCAGCTAGTTTTTCTTTTAATAGAGACAGGGTCTTGCTCTTGCTCAGGCTCGTCTTGAACTCCTGAGCTCAGGTGATCCGCCCACCTCGGCTGCCCAGAGTGATCTACCTGCCTCGGCCACCCAGAGTGCTAGGATTATAGGCTTGAGCCACCACACCTGGTGCTATTACATTAATAGTTAGAATTTCAGGGAGGATATGTGTAAATAGGTTAAAAGCAAAAAGTGAAGATATTCACTCAGCAATTACTTATATGATCTATGACCCATGAACTTCGGTTCATCTATTTTGATTTTTTAGAGACCTCCTTCTTCTTCCTTCCAAAATGCTGGAGTATTTTCTATCTTTGTTCTGTACAATTAGGATGTGTGGACTGTGACCCTATATATATAATGTTTTTAAATTATAGCTTCCCACAGTATGGGAAGAAACAATGACCCAGCAGTGAGGCTGACAGTCCATTATGCACCTCGCCAGCTAATCCATCTGAGCAGCTCCCATCTCTCACCCAGTGGTGGAGAGAGCAGGCACTGCCCACTGCAACGAGATGATGTCAGGCATTCTTAGTAAATATGCTTGGGCCCTCACACCACAGTCTCATGCAGCAGTCACGTTTTCCAAGGAAGCCCACACCATCTTAATCACGCCTGCCAGGGAAATATTTCTCTTTCCTCTGTGTTTTTTTTTTTTTTTCCCAAGACATATCTCCCCTGTATCATTTAAACATATTAAATCACTGTTAGTACGCCGAGTGGGCATGATGTTAGCATAAGATCTAATCAGAGTGAGTTTGCTAGTCTCCGAAGGCTTTATTCTTTTTGTCTCTTTCCTCTGTTTTCTTATTAGACTGAAGAGCCTTTTTTGACATCCTCATTTGTTCTGCCGTGTGATAGCATGGGATTCTTTCAGAGCTGTCGACATCTGCTCCACTCTGGAGAGCGGCAGCAACAAGCCAGCAGAGCAATAATAATTATGCCCGAATGGACTGAAAGGGACGCAAGAGAAGAAGGAAGACAAGAAAAATACACCCGAGGCAAGGGAGTTCTGTCCTGCACGTGGGTGCTTGTGTGAGTGTGCAGCCCGTGCGTGTGCATGTGCTGAGGACTACGCTTCTATGTGCAGTGAGAACACAAACTATTTTCCTGAGAATAGGGAACTAGGGAGCCATCAGGCTCAGGGTTTCCAAATTCCCCGATCCTGGCACCTTCCCCTGGAAGACCATGCTCAATGTGGGTGCTGCTTTCTACGTGTGCAATGATGGTTTGCAGGACACTGGGGAGAAGGGCTTGCCCCTTTTGTCCCCAACCCTTACACGCAGCAGGGTAACAAAGACTTCAGATGTGTCTTCTTCCCTAGGTATTCCTCTCTGGGGACACTTCCTGGGAAGATGCTGTAAGTCTTCCTGATTGTCAAGACACTAGTTATTAAATCACCAGTACTCCAGCTTATGCAAATATTAAAAATAACAGCTGGCATCTACCGAATGTTTAGTGTTGGCCAGGCACTGTGTAAACCCTCTTCGTGCACGATCATTCGTCCTCAAAGAATTTTACAGGCAGGAGCAAATAGGATCTCTATCTGCAGATGAAAAAATTAGGACTAGGCCATATTCCCTGAGGCCTTCCTTGTACATTAAGGGAGCCTGGGTTTTTCAAGGTTGTGGTTACACAAGAACAAAAGAACTGGCCGTGTCATTCATTTGTGATTCTTCAGCACTGCAGTCAGGATGCTCAGTGACATATTTACTCAGGTGAAAGAAACAACTGGCCGGCGCAATAAAGACTTGGAATAAAACAACCTCCCGAACCAGAGGGCCCATTTTTTTTCTATTGAGTTAACTGATTATTTTGCAGGATCCAGGAACCCTACCAAGGCCACGTGTCTGTAGGTCACCAGAGCCAGGGCAAGTAGTGCCTCTGCTCTGAGTCTCAAGGTTCTGTTCGGCCCTAGAAGCTAAATGTACCAAGGTCGGACTGGCCCTTAGTGAATGTGGGAGGCAGACAAGACTGGTCTATAGAGAACACTCCTGCCCTCTGTGCCCTCCAGCTCCTCCCCACCGTGCCCACTCTTGCCCCACTTCTGAAATTAAACCATATGTTCTCCCCGCATCCTTTACCTCTTCAGAACCTTCTCCTTAGAAGGCCCAGGTCACCCATTTACACTGAAGTTACCCCTTTTTGAAAGATTCATTTTAACTATGAAAAATGCCTTAATTAAGCCAAAGGAATGCATCTCCAGTGGTGGCATTTGGGGCTTTCCCAAGCTAGTAAGACAGCTGGGGGCTGAGGGAAAATCTTGTTACACACCAGGATGGTGTCCACTCATCCTGGGCAGCAAAGCCAGACATTGCAGTGGGAGAAAGAAGCATTTTTAGTGCATGGCACTGGACTGGGAGAATGTGCCACTAACACTTAGGACTTTAGTCTGAGGGCTTAACAAGCAAGAGTTTTTAAAGACAGGGGTACATTTCAAGCAGGCAAAACTGTAAATCAATCCATGGAGGTCACATGTTGGCCTGGCCTCAAAAGTAGGATACCCTGAAGTGGAGGCTATCGTCATAAGTGGATTCGGGGATTCTTGAAATAGTGGAAAGAAATGTTAAGATGGTTGTGACTGTCTCCAGGTCCCTCAGGGAGAGATTTAGAACAAAGAATAGCAGCCATTGGCATTCACTTCCTCAGTTCCCCTTTTCGGCATGTTCCATCTGGTGGGGTTTTCAGAGAAACAGCTCAAGAACATATGTTAAGATGCCATTGTTTTGTTTTGTTTTTTTTCTTTTGAGACAGAGTCTTACCTTGTTGCCCTAGGTAGAGTGCCAAGGTGTTATAGCTTAAGGCAACCTAAAACTCTTGGGCTTAACCAATTCTTTTGCCTCAGCCTCCTAAGTAGCTGGGACTACAGGCACCTGCCACAACACCTAGCTAATTTTTAGAGACGGGGTCTAGCCCTTGCTCAGGCTGGTCTTGAACTCCTGAGCTCAAGCAATGCAACTGTCTTGGCCTCCCAGAGTGCTAGGATTACAGATGTGAGCCACCATGCCTGGCAAGGATGCCATCTTGACATTGGGTGTGGTGGCTCACACCTATAATCCTAGAACTCTGAGAGGCTAAGGAGGGTGGATTGGTTGAGCTCAGGAGTTCAAGACCAGCCTGAGCAAGAGAAATACTTCCATCTCTACTACAAGTAACAGAAAAACTAGCCAGGCTAGTTTGGAGTCCCATCTACTTCTGGGGGCAGGGGTGGGGGCTGAGGCAAGAAGATCTCTGAGCTCAGGAGTTTGAGGTTGCTATGAGCTGTGAGACCACAGCACTCTACCCAGGGTGACAGAGTGAGACTCTGTCTCAAAATAAAAAATAAAGATGCTGGCATGTAGCTTCCATAGGGAACCAAAACACTGGACTCAGGCTCGTGCGGAGGGCCCTCATCATTCCCGTTACTATTCAAGACTATCCAGGTACCCAGTACTTCCCTTGAAGGGACTCAAGATTTTCCTTTATTTCCAAGCTTTATGTGTTTGGGTGGGGGGGGGGACTATTCCAGCAGGTTCTCAAAGGGCCCCAGCTCCATCTCAGTCTCCATGACACTTTAATAATCACTCTCCAAGGAAAGAGGAAGGCGCCTTTTCCCCTCAATTTCTATGGCTGCAGCATGGGATGGAGTGGAAAGAAACGAAGGCTCAGAACTCTGCCTGGGGTTGAGCTTCAGACTTGGGAGTCACAAGGTTTTGCCTAACATTCAGGGAAAGTTTGGGGGAGGAAAGGGAGAAAAAGAATGACCTAAACAATTAAAAGCCTCAACAGGAAAGAAAAAACACAAAGCATGCAGGGGATTGCTCTTGGGAGGGAGGATAAGACCTAGAGCCAATGGGAAGAAAGAAAAGCTGCACGGTGTCTGTGAGCAGCTGCACTGTCTGCCCAGAGTCACCCAACAGGAAGATCAGGCAGCCAGGGGGAGGGAGGCTGCCGGGCAGAATCATCACGGAGAGCCAGGGCTGACTGGGCTGTGGATCAAACTGGAGCACACCTGGGACCAAGGACGGGCACGGGCCCTCCTGTGTGACACCAGCCTCAGCACACAGATTGTCATCCCCACCTGATCTAGAATTCAAGACCAGCCAAGAATGAATTGGGATACTGATGAATTCAAGACAGAATTCATCAGTATCCCAATAATAGCAATAGCCACACCAAACTTAGAGATGGCAGCTCGTGTGACCACAAGTGGTTGTCCAAGGAAATGCACTCAACAAGTAATCTTCGGTCTCAGCTAACCACGTAATCTTTTCAAGTTTTGGGCTTTTTAATATTATAAAACCTTTGCCACCTTTCTAGAAAGTTGTGTGCTGATGAAAAGGTCTTTTACTGTAAGAGTCTGCATTGCCTCCCTGAATCCACCCCCATCCACCCCCATTCCGTGTTTGTCATTTAGATCTGCGGTTGACCTTTCCAAATGAATTGGGGCACTATGTCCAGAGTACTCTCCTGGCTCCATCCAGAAGGAGGAAGTTTCTGAGATGCCTGAGGGGTGAGAGGGCCCCCAGCTCCGGTGTAGATGTCCACAGTGAGCTGGCCCCCTGAGAGTATCCTGTAGGACCAAAGGACACTGCTGGCTCAAGTGCATCAGATCAGCAAATCTGCACATTGTAGTTCTGTGGGGACTGCCGCTCTTGATCTAATTAATAGTTTGTTTGTTTGCATAATTTTCCACAAGAAGGGCTATTAGCATGTCAAAAGGATGTTAAAAGTATCCTCCGTAATGATAGAGTAAATACAAACCTAGTTTATCACTGTGTCAGTTCCGACAGACTCTGCTCTGAGGTGCTAACCTTTCCCAGGGAGACCCCTCCTTCAGTCAGCTGCAAACCACAGACCCAGTCTGGGAAGGGAACGAGTTGATGGTGAAAAGCAAAAATCATTCCTATAATGACATTTATTTTTAAATTCCAACAAAATCTGAAAACTGCTGGAGGTGTGTCCTTTATGTTTCTGTCCTCCCTTTTAAAAGCTCTTAGAGGAAACCTACTGGGCTGACAGCACTTTTCTTCACATCTCAAGGGAACCCTTTGAAAAATGTTTTTAGAACACTAATTTTCATAACACTCCAGGGAAACAAAGAAAGGGGTTATTTACATAAAGTGAAGGATTTCTGCTCTACCTCTCCAAGAAAAGACAGAGAAAACAGCGAACCTCCTGGAAACCTTAGGAGCCACCTGAGGTTTAACTCAAGAAAGGAAATACTTCCTAAGGCAGAAAGCAGAGAATTCGAGAGAACTCCCAAGCTGCCTAAGACACCTCAAGATGCAGGTTAAACCAAACAACCAGTGATCCCAGTTACGCACCCCTCAGCATGGGACGAGAAAAGGTTCAAGTATACTCAGTAAAATCTCCCAGGCCTTTCCATGGAGACTTCTGCAGCTAAATCTGCGGACTATTTTCAACGACTAAAACTTAACTCCTTTAGCCTAAAACATTTATTATTTTACTGATGCATGTACCACATTCGGCCTCATTTTCTTCTTTTTTATTTATTTTTTTTTGAGACAGAGTCTCAAGCTGTCACCCTACATAGAGTGCTATGGCATCACAGATCACAGCAACCTCAAACTCTTGGGCTTCAGCGATTCTCTTGCCTCAGCCTCCCAAGTAGCTGGGACTATAGGCGCTCCCCTATGGTTGTAGTTGTCATTGTTGTTTGGTGGCCTGGGCTGGATTCAAAACCCCAGCTCCAGTGTATGTGGTTGGTGCCCTAGCCACTGAGCTACAGGCACCGAGCCACAGCCTTGTTTTCTTAAGGCAGAAAATTCTGAACATAATCTTAACTTCTCTTTATGGTCATGAATTGGCATGTATGAGACCAGTCATGGGAAAACTGGAGAAATCATTCAGAAATGAACAAAGCATCATGGCGGCAACTAGAATGACTTCTATAGTAGGCTGCTATTACCCTACACAGCCAGCATCTGTTTCCATCGCTCCTTCCTGTCAGGACTCCCTTCATGCCTGATGTCCCCCAACCTCCAGGAAGCCTGTGTGCCTCAGAGGATCTGGCCCAAACCCTTCTTCCCACCTTGCCAGTGA
This sequence comes from Otolemur garnettii, assembly GCF_000181295.1. Lineage (NCBI taxonomy): Eukaryota > Metazoa > Chordata > Mammalia > Primates > Galagidae > Otolemur > Otolemur garnettii. The sequence continues at coordinate 5,503,736 of NW_003852468.1, read as the reverse complement.
TTGGTTCAGAAACCATCATGTGATAGCTTGGGCCAATCAAGCAAAAGAAAAGGTTCTTTTTTTCAGGTGCCTCTGTGGGAAATTTTGTTGCTCTTCAGAGACTGCCACGGGAGAATCTCCCTGGACGTGGCTGTTCCTGCATGAGAGGTGAACGGCAACGGCCACCTCAGTGGGTGGAGCTGTGAGCAGACCAGGGAAGGACCAGAGAACCACAGAGCACCCGACTCCACCACCCCTGGAGCCTCATGAGCCACGTGGGACTTGTTTTATAAGCTCCACTGAGTTTTCTGTTCCTTGCACATAAAGAAATTTTAACTAATACAACTAATACATAGTACTAACAATGAAGATGAAAAGATTGCCTGTATAAAATGAATGTAATAGTGACTAAGGGGCAAGAAGGTGAGAAATTGCAGTGTAAGTAAGATGACCTCATCCACGGAGTACATGACTAAGCCAGGAAACCACTGAGCACTGAGCCTAAGGCATCATTATCTCTCCAGATAGTTTGAATAAAACCAGGTAAAAATGATGTAAAGTGGTGAGGTGGCTGTACTCAACCTTAGCATAGGTTTTGAAGAGAATAAAGTAGATATAACCTAGTGTACAGTCTAAAACCTTTCTCAAAGGCCAAGTGTCTTGGCTCATGCCTGTAATCCTACCACTCTGGGAGGCCAAGGCGGGTAGATTGCTTGAACTCATAAGTTTGAGACCAGCCCGAGCAAGAGTGATACCCCATCTGTAGTAAAAATGGAAAAACTAGCCAGGTGTTGTGGCGGGTTCCTGTAGTCCCAGCTACTCTAGAGATAAGCACTTCACTTGACCCTAAGAGTTTGAGGTTGCTGTGAGCTATGATGATGCCACAGCACTCTACCCAGGGTGACAGAGTGAGACTGTCACCCTGCAAAAGATAAAAATGAAGTCAAATAAAACCATTCTCATGCCCTGGTTGAGAGATCAGAGACGGCTCTAGAAACTCTAATAACAAGAGTTCGGTTTCAAATGGAGAGGCCTGGGCTGGAGGATGGTCAGTCTAATTTGTGGAAGCCCCAGCCAATTTTGTGCATAAATAAAAATGAAAGGCTTTGAGGAACTGGGAAAGTGTTCCTCCTGCATCTGAAATACCCCCCCAAATCCTTGATGTTTGAAATGATGTTAACTCGGCAATAGAGACAGTTCTGTAACAAGCAAAGATAAAAGACCTGAAATACACATTTCCACTGGCACACTAATCCGGTACTAAAAACTTGGTTTAAAGAGGACATTAGTTTGCTTTCTGTCTCAACAGCTCTAGAATACAACTTCTGTGAGGCCAAGGATGCTTTGCCTCATTCCCTGCACAATCCTCAGTAACTGAAGTGGTACCTGATCCACAGTGTGTGCAAAATAAACATTAAGAATAAGTGAATGAATGAATGACAGATATGTGAGTCCTTACCAAGCACAAACTTCCATAGGGATAGAGAAAAGTCTCCAGAGGGTACTAGGTGACTGAGAGATAGAAGGAAAGGTAGACCAGAAAGAACAAAAGGGGAAGAAAATGGACAGGTGATGGGAAAGGAGATTTTTCTTTTCTTCATTGAGTCTAGGACAGGCCCTAATTGAATTCTCACACTGGATTCCATGTCAGAGGGTTGGAAACTCTGTCTGACATCCGAAAGTAAAGAATTACCGACAGTATTTGAACCAAGTAGCGTCCCACTCCCTCCTAGCTCACCCTGATCATTTGATCCCCAAGTATCAGTCCCCCCAACTCCAGAAATGGATTTAACATGAAGTCGACAAAGCGTAAGCTTTGGTGCTCCTCAATTTGATAGGAGGAACCTTAGCACCACCTTCATTGGCTATATGTTTTTGCGAAACTTGTGAAAGTTGGATATTTTAGTCACACTAGGTCAGACTGCTGTTTCTTTCTACGCCGTCTTCTCACATCAGAGGGCTGTAGGCATTTTGAGGGGCCAGCTAAGGCAAGGGGAACCAGAGATTAGTTTGGGTTTAGCAGATTGTAATTACGTGATTCCCAGTCAATTGCAGATCTAATTATTTCTATCTGTCCTGTTATAGGAGTGGCTTTCAGGAAGATTCCAACAGCCCACTGTGGAAACTCACCTGGTATCATAAGACAAAGTGGCAGATTTATAGTTTGTATAATAATTTGAATATTTCTAAGACCCTAGTGGAGGAGATGCAAGGGTTGAAACAGATGGAACCAGAAGCTAGTCTGTGGGAAATTCTTCCCAATCAATTGTAACAGAGGATTTAGTTTTCACTGCTACCTAGTCAAAATGAAGTTTCTTCCTATCAGGAATACACACGCCGATGCAATGTATACTCCTGGGTTTTTTACCACACGATAAAATCACTTTTTATAGATTTGCATATGAAGTTGATATACACTATCCAGAGATTTAGAAGTAAACTCTAAAAAAAATATAGATTATTCCAAAATTAGTACATCATTAAAAGGAAGAGATAGATTGCTAGTAGATGTAATAATATGCTCTTATACTATTTAATGATCCAATTAATTTTTAAAAAGTGAGTTCTATGAACATACTTGAAAAATATTTAGGTTTCTTTGTGATCTGACAGGAATATAATACTGACAAAGATAATGCACCTGTAATTCACAATACGCCACTTTAAGGAGGACATTCACACAAATGAGTCAACCATGAGTGCCATCCAGGCATGTTTAAGATTAGGCCATAAACCACAACAAAAATAAATAAGAAGTGCTCTGAATTCTTAGAGTTCATATCGGATGACAATTTGGTGGAAGTTACCCAAAACATTTATGTGATGGTACCAAGAATGAGTTATAAGCTCACAAAAACTTTTCTAAATTTTTAATAAAAGAACAAATTTGGGGGCGGCTCCTATGGCTCAAAGGAGTAGGTGGTGGGTTCGAACCTGGCCCCAGACAAAAACTGGAAAAAAAAAATTTGGTCAACCATGCTACAGTAAAGACTGATCTTTATACACACCTTTTCACTAGAAAATACTACAAAAGATTAGTCATGTAAAGAGGTGATCCAAAAGTACAGATTCAAAGAAATGAAAGAATAATTAATTATGCAGGGCTATCAGGGCAATTGAGTAACAAAAATACTGTGGAGTTTTAGGGGGGATTTTGTGATGCTTGTGGCATTGAAATATTTTTAAAATGTGTAATTTGTAACAATTTCTTTTCTCATTTTAAATAAAAACACAAACCTATATTTGTGTAAACAATCTTGTATTTTCTTTCTTTAAGAAGTCTCTAAAATGATGCAAGCTTCGGATTCCCAAAGTATTCCCAGTACTTTATTAAGAGGAAAAGATCCTGGTTTCACCCCTGCTTCCAATCATTGCAGCTCTGGTTTTGATAAGCCATTACCCAGTTTTAAAACACACATACACACTCAAAAACAAGTGAAAGAAAAAATGTCTAACATTAATGAAACGAACTAAAATAGAAAATGGATTGTTTCATTTGCTCAACCTTTTGTCAATAGCCCAGAGATCTGATATGTGTTTGTATTTCCACAGGAGAATGGCAAATGTGTGTTGGGACAGAGGGAGTTAAGAACAGGGTTCTGGAATTCAGAAGCCTTCTTAGGGTTTGTTAAGTGAAAAAAAAAAAATGGGAATCACTGCCTATCTTAGTCTGTTTGGGCTGCTAACACAAAATAGCATCTACTGAGTGACTTCCAAACAATAGAAATGTATTTCTGGTAGTTGTGGAGGCTGCTAAGTCCAAGGTCAAGGTGGGAGCAGATTCAGTGTCTGGTGAGGACCCACTTTCTTTTTCATAGATGGCACCTTCTCTCTGTGTCTACACATGGTCAAAGGGGCAAGGGAACTTTTTCAGGCAGATTTTATAAGGGCAATAATTCTATTCAAACTTGTAAAAATAGGCAGAATATTAAATGCCTTTTAAAACTTCTATGAAAACTAAATGCAGGCTTGGTGCCTATAGCTCAATGACCAGGGCACCAGCCCACATACACTACAGCTAGCGGGTTTGAACCCAGCCCAGGCCTGCCAAACAACAACGACAGCTACAACCAAAAAAAGCTGGGTGTTGTGGTGGGTGCCTGTAGTCCTAGCTACTTGGAAGGCTGAGTCAAGAGAATCGCTTAAACCCAAGAGTTTGAGGTTGCTATGAGCTGTGATGTCACAGCACTCTACCAAGGGTGACATAGTAAGACTCTTTCTCAAAAAAAAAAAAAAAAAAGAAAGAGAGAAAAGAAAACTAAATGCAACTTCTAAAATTAAATGAAGCTAGGCCAGGACAGTGACTCATGCCTGTAAACCGAGCACTCTGAGAGGCTGAGGCTTAAGCTCAGGAGTTTGAGACTAGCCTGAGCAAGAGTGAGATGCCATTTCTACTAAAATTAGAAAAATTAGCTAGGAGTGGTGGTACATTCCTATAGTCCCAGCTACTCAGGAGGCTGAGGCAAGAGGATCACCTGAGCCCATGAGTTTGAGGTTGCTCTGAGCTACGATGCCCTCTAGCCTAGGGCAACAGAGTGAGATTCTGTCTCAAAATAATTAACTAGTTAATTTAATTAAGCTATAAAAATTAAACAAATAGGGCCGTTTTAAAGAGCGAATGTGCTCAGAAATAGGTGTTCTATAAATGTTAAGCTTCTTTATGAAGAGTGGGATGTGAACTTATGGAAAAAACATAATTTTTTCTGGTCATAAATACCATTGTATGTTTCTCAACAATGCCAGTGAATCTATATAGACCATATGAATTATGTTGTACCTTTTCCCCTATCCTAAAACTAGTGTCAAATAGGGAAATTTATGAAAGAAGTAAGAACATCTGATAACATAGTAAGAATGGTTAGCATCCTTTGTAATCAAATACAACATAACGATCAGATATCATTTCGTCTGTCAGACTGTGAAGGTTAAGAATACTGAGAATGCTCCCGTACAGATGAGAAGGAGGGAAGAGGAGGGGTATACTTACAATATCGGAGAGCCGGATGGAGTTCATATTGGTACAGCTGTTTTGAAGGCCAATTTATTATAAAAGTAGATCCCCTTTCCAAAAAAAAATTCTTTTAAAAAGTCCAACCTACATTTGAAGCTAACCGTATGTCTACTCTAGGACCTAGTACATTGCACCGCTAGTTTACACTTAAAAAGTATAAATATGTCCTCCAAAAGAACACACAAGAATATTCATGGCCAAGAGCAGTGGCTCAGGGCTGTAACCCTAGTGCTTTGGGAGGCTGAAGCAGGTGAATTGCTTGAGCTCAGGAGTTCAAGACCAACCTGAGCAAGAGCAAGACCTGTGTCCTACTAAAAATAGGAAAACTAGCCAGATGTCATGGTCTGTGCCTGTAGTTCTAGCTACTTGGGAGGCTAAGGCAAGAAAATCATTTGAGCCCAAGAGTTTGAGGTTGCTGTGAACTATGATGGCATGGCGCTCCACCCAGAGTGACAGAGTGAAATTCTGTCTCAAAAAATAATAAATAAATAAATAATGATACATTGAATGGTAGAATGCCGCATAGATATTAAATAAGATGAAATAGAAGAAAAATAAAAAAACATGGAAAGTTGTTCATGAAATGGTGTTCATAAAAGGTAAGTTAGCCAAATGGTATTTAAGAAGTTATACTATATTTGCTTAAAATACATGTGTGTCTCTGTGTATATATACACACACATATATACACACATACAAATAGGCCCAGAGGAAATGCTATTTAGTATATAATCCATATGTTTATCATGCTTATCTCTAACTAATGGGCTTATAGGTAGTTTTTCTTTTTTGTTTTTCTTGTCTTCTGTAATTTTCTACATTGGACATGTCCTATTTTTGTAGTCACCAAAAACTTGAAATAAAATTTAAGAAGGGAAAGAGAGAACAAAAGTAATCCAGCCAACTCCCTGCACTAGTAAGCTGGTGGACATCCGTGTTGTATCCTATGAGTGCCCTGACTGCAGGCAGATTCAGGGCCTGTCTGTAAAACAGGGGTAATAACTGAACCTTTTTTGTTATCTGAATTAAATTAATAGTCTATAAGCAGTGCTTGGCACAGTGTCTGATAGCTCAGAAATGCTTCATACATATTAACCATTACATTGCTCTGGGACACTGGCTAAGACTCCCAGGTTGCCAGAACTGACTTAATTGCTCCTGTCTCATCTTCACCTTGGGTATCTACTGACCCGGTTATCACTTCTTTCTTTTAGGAGTAACTAGAACACTGCTAGGGATGAATTGACAAATACATCCGGTATTGACACATTCAGTCCCCTGAAGGTCTCATCTGATCAGGGACCCTGTCGTCTGCTCAGTATCACTCTGAGAACCAGGTCTGAGAATTATTTTTCAGAAATATCAAATTCCACCTGACACTGAGGGCCATAAGAACAGCCTTGTGAGTGTCCCACAGCGAAGAGCTGGGGCCTGGGTTCTGTACCATTCTGAGTAACACTTAGAGACCTATACACACAAGCAGAAAGTTAGGAGACAGCTGATTTGCTTTCTTCATGGAATTTTCTTCCTGCAACTCACATGGAAGCGCAGTTGGACTTTAGTTTCATTTTTTCCCTGGCATTTCCTCTTTCCCTTCTTTCTACTTTCCTTGTTTCTATTTCTACTCTTTCTCAAATTTTCATTTCCAGAGTGGCCGCTGTGCTCTCTTGTCCCTGTACCAACTCGCCCCCTCCTCCGCCTCCTCTTCTTTCTCCCTCCCTCCTCTCCTTTGACCCTCCCTCCTTCCCTTTCTCCCTCCCACCTCCCCTCTCTCCCTCCTTCCTTCCCTTTCTCCCTCCCACCTCCCCTCTCTCCCTCCTTCCTTCCCTTTCTCCCTCCCTCCTCCCCTCTCTCCCTCCTTCCTTCCCTTTCCCCCTCCCTCCTCCCCTCTCTCCCTCCTTCCTTCCCTTTCCCCCTCCCTCCTCCCCTCTCTCCCTCCTTCCTTCCCTTTCTCCCTCCCTCCTCCCCTCTCTCCCTCCTTCCTTCCCTTTCTCTCTCCCACCTCCCCTCTCTCCCTCCTTCCTTCCCTTTCTCTCTCCCACCTCCCCTTTCTCCTTCCTTCCTTCCCTTTCTCCCTCCCACCTCCCCTCTCTCCCTCCTTCCTTCCCTTTCTCTCTTCCTCTTCGCCTCTCTTGAGACAGGTCTAGTGGCCTGGTTGCCATCTGCTGCCTTTTTTATGAGGTTGAGATCAGATGGCATCTAATCGATCGTCATGGTCTCCATGGTTACCAGGGTGACAGAGTACTTGGGAGAGACACATTCTCAAGCCTGGGGCTGTCAGACCATTCCTGAGAGGGGGAAAGAAAATAAAACCTCTTCCATCATATTTGCACATTTATATCTTTTTCAAATGCAGCAAAACACAGGCCCTGTTTATGTTTTACATTGCTACCTAGTGACTTGAGGCCAGGGAATGCAGAGTGGCTTTATTCTCTTTAAAAAAAATGTACAGAAGTAACAAAAGTAAAGGGTTTTTCTTTTCTTTTCTGTCTTTTTTTTCTTTTGTTGAACCTCAGATAAAATCATACTCTCCCAACCCCATACAGACCATTACCATTTTTTCTTTCCCTTTTGAATGTTTGAGAATTAATTTAGTAATTCTAATGAGTTGTTATCCTTCCAATAAGTCACAGTGTAGTTCTAAAACTGACACTCGACAACCCTTCGCTTTAGGAAAAGAAATAACCCTCAGAAAATTACCAACACTTGGATTAGGATGGATGGTAAGGTTAATGTTAGCTGTGTTTGGGGCCAAGAATTATTTGTAAAGCAGGACGTCATGTTTTCCTTGAAGAGCAGCCACATAGGATAAAATGTAAACAGAATGACCCTTATTCTTAATGCCAAAAGTGCCTGAATGTGGCTGTGGTCTGGAACTCTGTAATGCCGAGGGGCTGGCCAATCCGGCAGAGACACTCCCTTATTGTAATAGAATATGATGGCGCTGACAGCCCAGGACTGGTTGAAAGGGACATGAGGAAGATCTTGGTACTAAGGATACATAACTAATGAAAAAAAAGCAGAGTTCTGGAGTGCCCCAGAGACAAGAAAACCACCGATCATCATCCTACCATTAAATAATGCTAAACCGCCAAGGGAATCCTGTTGTTGATTCCACACCTTTCATGGTGGCACAGATGACTTGGGTTACATCGTCTGCTTTCCTTCCTTTCCTGGTAATATGTGATGTTTCATAATACCTCTTGGAAATTCTGCTTTTTATTTTTTTTTTTTGTCTTTGCCAGAGAAAATCAAACTTAAAATTATGGCACAGGTACAAGGCTTATCTATAAGCAGTTTTTTGGATTTAAAGAAAAAATGCAATGCCAACCCGTGTGCTGTGCCTCCTTCCTGCTCTTCCTCCCTCCCTCGCTCCCTTCCTTCTTTCTTCCTTCTTTCCTTCCTTTGTCTCTGATTTCTCTTCAGACCTCCTGCGTCTCCCTCTGTACAGTACTTTAGGAAGATTCAGATATATTTGTCGGCAGTGCCTTTGGCTGCTAAGCAAATAGCACACTGATATTTGAAATAGAAATGATGTCATCAATTGGAGGAGAGACTTTACTATAAAGAGAATATAATTTACCTCGACCGTGGACCCTCTTACTCACTTCACACCTCTGCATCTCTGCTAATGCCTGCGTCTCCTTCCCTCTCTGCAATTCCTCCTACTCTCTTACTCTCTTCTGATACTATGGACCATGGAAAGGCCAGAGGAACTCTTTTTAGTTAAGCCCACCTCCCCAGAAAAGTTGTTCCCAAACTCCCCACAACACAGAGCTCTGACCTCTCTATGTTCTTTGGGTCTGTGCCTCTCACTCATGACTCAGCCCATCTGCCTTCCACCCTGGCTTATATATTATGCAGGTCTCCTGCCTCTCATTTACATCGTAAGCTCCAGATGGGAGAGACTGTGTCCTCCACTTCTAGGCCTTCCCTTAACTTTGCACGCAGTTAGCCCTCACTAAATGTTTGATAAAGGTAATAGCAGCCTGTTGTGCCTACAAGGCAATAGCTGGGTTTTTTTTTTTTTTTTTTAAACTGGACACCGAAATGGGTTCTCTGCGTTTCTTCCACGGCAGGGATTTTACTTCGTGTCAGCCAAGAGGCTTCCCTTACCTCCTTGTCTGCCATACTCTTTTGCACAAGCACGCTTCTCAGGGAAGGTGGGTTCCACCTTGGAATGAAATGAGTCGTTTCCTTCCATCAGGACAACTGGCACAGCGTGGTGTCAGCTCACTCTTGCCTTCTGTAAATTGAGTTTGTCAGTGCTCAGCCTCAGAGCTGAGTGAAATGCTGTGTGATGCGGGCTGTCTCCTGGGAGAGAGAAACTGGCATAAACCACATCCTAATGGGATCCAGAAACAAAGAAGCGTGAATGAAGTGTTAATTGCATTCATAAAGACATTAACAAAGGAATTAAAATGGTAGAAGCTTCAGTCCCCCACTCAAGAGTCACAGGAAAACACGTTACCAGTGGAATGTTTTCACAATAATCATCAAAGTTTGCTGCTTGCCCACTGCAGAGATAACTCTCAATAAATATTAACCTTTCCAAGAACAAACACTTTGTGTCCATTATCTTGAGTATATTAACTAACAGTTTAATCCATCCTGCTTCCGGTTCTTTTCTTGATTTTGTATGATTTAAGTTCCCAAAGAATCAAGAGGCATTTTCAATGCTCCTTCATTAACCATAAGGATGGCTGGTAACAGTTTGCACCTAATCAATCCCACAGTTCTTAGTAGAGCAAAATGCTCATTATCTGGGAGATTTTTTTCTTCTTTTTGAAATAAAATTGTAAGAGTGGGGCTTATTTTCCAGTTCTTCCTGAATATTCCTGAGATAATCTGCACTGTGGGCAACCTGGGGCTTTCTCCCCAGCCCTTTGGCAGGGCCCCCAGCTGCTGACAGCAGGGCTAAGCTGGCAAAAGGTCAGGAGGATGCATTTGACTGAGGGTGGATCACATGGAGGAATATTGTGCCTGCTTAATGAAGTCAAGGCCACGGATTTGGGGCCTTTTCTGGTTCTTCTTGTTTCACTCAATTTCACCTTCATAGATCACACAACTAATCCAAGCCAATTATTTTATATATATGTGCAACTGGTAACTAAGGGATTAGGCAAAAGTAAATGAATTTCATCTCTAAGACAATGACTGGATATCTCTATGCCTATAATGGAATCAGAACTAAAAACCGTGTTAATGCAGAGTGTCTCCTGTCATCCTGGCAGAAACTCTGAGAGCCACAGAGCACTCATTCCCACCCTCATTCAGCGGATGAGAAAGCCAAAACTGAGAGCTGTTCAGTCAAGACCCAAGATTAGAATTCAGGTCCATTTGATCATCCGACTGCTGTTTCTATCTCCCACAGTCGTCTAACTCTCTTGGGACCTCATTTGATTCTCTCCAGAACCTTGTGAAGTGAGACAGGCTGTATGAACAAGCAGGTCTATGTTTCCGTAGGAGTCATATTAATGCAGTCAGAGGGCAGATGCTCTCTAGTCCATCCCTAGAATTTAGCTCACATCCCTGGTTACCAAAAAAGCCGTGTTTTTCAGTTTTGTCTACATCGATCATCTTCATGGATGTGGCATCAAACCAAGGGCGGCAGATTTGGAAGTGACGAAATCCTCTGGGTTGTGTATGTGTCTGGGCTGATCAGCACCGAGAGGTAAGTGGAAGAGGAGCTGAGAGGAGCGTGTGCAGCAGGCAGGGAAGCTCACAGTCCTCGCCCGGGAATGGACACACCGAGCCACCGGCTGCTTTTATTTTTGTGGCAGACATTGGGAACATTTCCTCTAAGACTTGGACTATACTGAATTTGTTTTCTTTTCTTTTTTAAAATTTCAGATTAATATGAGGGTACCCATGTTCAGGTTACACTGTTTTTATTTCTAAGGTAAAGTTCAAGTGTAGTTGAGCCCTTCCCCCAGGAGGCGTGCTAAACACCCTCACCCTGCGCACAGTAGGTGAGATCCGGCCAATGGCCCTCCCTCTTCCCCCTCCCCTCTCTCTTCTCCCCTCCCCCTCACTAGAAGATACTTGTGTTTTTTCTTTCCTGTGGGTATGTTTGTTTATATATTGGTTTCATATCAGTATTGAACACATTGGATCCTTTTTTTTTTTAATTCTTCAGATACTTTACTAAGAAGAAAGTGTTTCAACTCCATCCAGGTAAACACAAAGGGTGTAAAGTCTCCATCTTTTCTTATGGCTGAATAGCACTCCATGGTATATGTACACCACCACAGTATTAAATTTTAATTTTTTTTAATTCAAAAATAAAATTTTTAAAATTATATGCCATTTTGTGTTAGTCGTGCTTAGTCTCTTATGTTACCATACACTCGGGGGATGGCTGTCCTTATTTCTCATTAGATCACATCATTTATAGCACTTGATCCCAGAGTTTCCAAATGACAAATTTAGCTCCAGTGTAGATTGCCACCAAGCTGTTCAGAGGTCTGCTCCAAATAGCATTTTGAGTTAATCCGCTTGAAATTATTACTGTCATTGTTTACATTTACTTTATATTTTTATAATTTTTTATCCTGATGATCCTCCATGTTGCTCCTAAGACAGAAGACGAGTGAATGTTAATCTTGCTTGTCTGTGGCTGGTGTCCCCCACGAGGGTGCAGAATAAATGGGAAAAAGTCAAAGCGAACAGTTGGTTGGTTACATATTCAATCTGGACAACTGAGGTTAAATCTTTCCTTTTCCATCAATAGCAGAAGGGCTGAATAGTCATTCATTTTATTTATGTCAAAATTAAGAGAATTAGTTCATGCTCCTAAGTCATAGTTGTGTCATTACCATTGGGTAATCACTTACTCATTCTCATTTATGGAAATCCAAATGGTAAAGTTACTTTCTAGCGCCATACTGTTGATTACGGCAACTGTTGGACATGTGTGACTATTTAAATGAAAATAATGTAATTAAAATTAAATAAAATTAGAAATCTAGTTCTATATGTTAAGTCATCAACAGTCACATGTGATTAGGTCTACGTATCAGACAGTGCAGATTTATAGACATTTTTGTTAGGCAGAATGTTGTATTGGACAGCACTGGGATTCACACCTGCCACAGAAATACATTCTACATCCAATCATATAGGTTTCTGTGTGTGTGTGTGTGTGTGAAATACTACAGTGACCTGTGGCGCCAGACTAGAGGGGCGCCTGGGCATGGAGGAAGTGCCGCCTGCAGCCCCCTTTCTCAGAGTGTGAACTGGCTCTGTGCGTCATGGGAGAGGATAAGCCAACTCTCTGGAGAAAGGGCAGGTGCGGAAGAGCCATTTCCATTTTCCACTCCTGCAACTCCCAGAACCTCTGAGTCCAGACCTGCCGCCAAGACGTGCTTGTACCGACGCCCAAACTGAAGCGCATTTTGGATTAATTTTCTGGCCGTTATTTCTTTGCACAAAATCTATCTTGGGCTTTTGATTAAGGACTTTCTTTTTGCCATGAATTTCAATGAATCTGAACCTAGTGATGTTTTTCACCAGCCAGGACCTTTAGCACAGGCACTGACAAAAAGAAATAAGGCTTCAGACAAACAAGAATTATAACAGGGACTGAAAAATAGAGTCCAGATCTCCCAGATTGAACATTGTAAGGGAATGCCATTGGCTCATTATCATGGACAGCCAGCAAATCAGTATATCCACAGACTAAAGAAAGATCTCTCCCTAAGATGGAAGAGGTGAGAACATTCTCTAACGCGTTTGCCACGCCAGCCATGTTAAACTTGCAAACATTAAAAAGTAAAGCCAATCACCTCCGTTCTCCAGTGTATCTCCCTAGGACTGTCTTTGCTGTATTAAGAAAGAAATTGAGACAGGACATTTTCACAAGAATGCTCAGTCATAGGCAGCGAGCACATTCTTTTAGCACATATCCTTCAAAGTGGGCTTATGGGACACATGTTTTATTTTCTTGGTAGACCGTCAGTCCCTTGAAACTGCTGTATATTATACAAAGTCACACCCCACAAGTACCTGATACAGTTGGAGGTGCTCAACTCTTCGATTCCAACTTATCAACAAATATGTATTGAATACATTAATGAATGATCCCTGGTAACACATTAGCGTGCATTCCGGTAACTTTCAGCTGGGAGCTTATAGAAAAGCAGGAAGGGAGACAGAGGTCCAAAATGTGAGAACATGGATTGTGAGCTGATTGGAAAGGGAATCGTGTCCTTAGAATCTCCATAGGGACGTGATGAGAGAGATGAGTTTTTAAGGGCAACTGTGAGGCAAAGGTGAATTCAGAGAAGATCTGCATCTCATCCATCATCTTCTCGGCAGAATTTCCTTGTTGACGTTCTTCCCAGTCAGATGTAGGGAACCCAAAAGTATTATATTAATTTGTGTTGTATACCATTGTATTAACAGCTGGATGGTGAGATAATGGAGTTAATTGACAATGAAAATAATGAACGCAATAGAACTCAGGCCCCCACACTTTCTCACAAACTTGAATGAAAATGAATCCTAAAACTAAAGTGACCACAGGAAACCTTGTCATCTATCCCCCCACTTTAAATCATCCCTAGTAAATCAGGATCCAACCCAATCTTCAACATGTCCAAGGAAAGAGAATCATAGGGGTATGTTAAAGATACAACATAAAAGGAAATTTTGAAAAATGTTTGTAACCTCTTTTGTGTTTTAACAATGCCGGTCACCAACTTACACAAGTCTTTTGATGTAACTTTCTAAGTCATATATCTTTAAATCACCATGACTCATATTTGTGTCTGTTCCAACTGTTTTCTGTGTCTCTCTTGCTGAAATGGTTTCAATTAGAGCCTGGAAAGGGTTGATAGAAAACTCTTGCACGGTGCTTGCCAACATGGGAATTGATTTTAAACATTGCTGTTTTTCATCCAAAAAAAAAAATTCCCCCTTCCCACCCTGGAGTTAGAAGAGATTATTCTCAGACAGGCATTTAGCTGATTTTTAATGTCAAAGAAACTTAATTTGCAAACTCGTTAGAAACTCTTTAGTAAAAGCTGCCTAGTAAAACAGATGATTAATATTGGTAAGCTCCTCATTTGCATATTAATTAGTCTCCATACTCGACTAATTAAAGCCACATTGCCTATTTGAGGACTTTCTTCCAGACTGCTGCCCTTGTTTCTATGTATAAACATGTATTTTAACTAAAGTAAGCGTTAGCGATTATGTCCGTACTTTGCTTAATGTATTAATTTTTCTATCAGTAATACTTAGGACGCCTAGAGGTCCTAAAACCCTCCCTAAGCAACCATTGAACTGGCCCAAATTACTTTTGTCCCAGTGGTCATGCCTTGCTTAACGACAGAGATACATTCTGGGAAATGCATTGTTAGGCGATTTCGTCATTGTCTGAACATCATGGAATGAATGTACTTAACTCAAACCTAAATGGTCCAGCTTACACCTTGGCTATATACGGTCTGGCCTATTGCTCCCAGGCTACAAGTCTGTACAGCATGCTATGTACTGAATACTGCAGGCAATTGTAACAGCATGATATTTGTGTATCTAAAACCAAGCTAAATACAGAAATGTGCAGTGAAAATACGATATTATAGTCTTTTCTTTTTTTTTTGGTTTGGTTTTGCTTTAAGATATAAGTATAGTCAGCTAGGAGACCATAACTTAAATCTCCTCCCATTTATTAACTAATATGTGGCCTTAGGTAAATTATTTAACCCTCAAAGTGTTGGCTTTCTAATTCTAAAAATGGATATTGGCCTACTTGATATTTGTTGCAATCTTCTTCTAATGTGACTTTTTGTTCTGCAGAGGCTTGAAAAGCTGAAGCCTGTAATTACCAAACTCCCTCGCAACCAAGGCTCTTGATGTGACTTAGCTTCAACCAGGTGGACGTACACTAAGGGGACGGACTCTGAAACCCAGTCAAGTAGGAAAATTTGAAACGCATTGAAGACACTGACTTTTCTGGAAGGATGCAGCAGCTATGGTACAGTGGTGGGGCCAATAGTCCTAGTGAGAGTCATGTCCCAAATGCAAGGTTTGGATGTCATGGTCTTAGAGTCTGCGGCAAGTGTGGAACCTTCTGATCTCCTAGCATTCCAACCCTAGTAGCGGGAGGAGTCCACTCAGCAAGATAATTCCATAGTGGTGTTCTGGGAGTCATTTCTGGGGCTCTTGTCTAAAGCTTGTTCATTTTTAGAAAAACAGACACCAAACTCCCTTTCTGCTTAAGATAGTTGTTGGGCAGGTGCTATCGCTTACACCTATAATCCTAGCACTTTGGGTGGAGAAGGTGGGAGGATTGCTTCTGCTCAGGAGTTCAAGACCACCCTGAGCAAGAATGACAGCCTGTCTCTGCAAAACATTTAAAAATTTAGCCGGACATGGTGGCACATGCCTGTAGTCTCAGCTATTTAAGAGGCTGAGGCAGGGGCCTCAGGAGTTTGAGGTTGCGTTGAGCTATGATGAGGACACTGCATTCTGGCCTCCTGAGTGACAGAAATGAGACCCTGTCTCAAAAGAAGAAAAAATAATCACACACACACACACACAAAACAAAGAGAGCAAGACTAGTTTCTGTTTTCTGGACTGAATCCTGATGAGTGGATAGATTCCCTTCCAAGATCATGATGGAGTTTACTGAAGATACTTTACGTAAAAGTGGTTCCACTTAGGAAGCACTTAGTAACTGTTACTTTTCCTTCTCTTCTTATTTATATGTACAAAATAACAGACGAAACATCCAGACAGTTTGAAAGATTCTCTTAACTGACTCTCTCTTTCTCTTTTGGTTTTTAGTCGGCAAATAAACACAATCTTTAAACAAAAACCCAGAGCCACGCCACTACACAAACATAAAAGAAGATAGAGAGACAAATCCCACTCTTAGTCGTCTTTTAACAAAGACTTATGAACCTTATGCTAAGATTAAGTGCCTGAGTTCAGACTGCAGCAAATCATTTTACCTCCTCAATGTTCTTCATTGAGGGCCTCAGTTTCCTCATCTGTAAAATGAAGAAGAAATTGGATGACATACTGTCTAAGGGTTTTCCCCTCCTTGCAGCAAGACTGTGCGCTCTTTAAACTAGTAAGCAATTACCTCTCATGTCAGTCTAGACATAGGCAGTCCAAGGCTGCCCGGATTCCAGCCTTCTCCAGTGGTAGGGGATTGTGTGGGGAGAGTTGACCACGGGCCCTTATGTACTCACCATTTCTCACATAAGCTAGGACAACCACTCCCTCTCCCAAACCAGATTTTAGCTCTTTTATCAATAATAACGTACTTGCCTGACCAAATGGACATGCATCCAGCACTCCAAAATACAATTCCTCCCTCCCTTTTACACTGCAGAAAGCACTGTCGTCATCATCATTGATAATATTGATAGAACAATTACTATCTGTCAAGCCCTGTGGATTTTCTTATTGTCTATTTAACTTCCACAACAACCCATGTGCTTTTTTGATATCATGATAGTAAGGCTGAAAGAAGTAAGTTATCTAAGACAGCAGAATTTCTAAGTGGCTGAGTTAGATCTTGACCAGGCTTATTTGGACTGAAAGCTCTGTCTTAACCACTACATCCCATGTCCTCTTAACGACAGTAATAAAGCCTGAGCAGCCTAGACCCTCTCTCTACAAAAGAATAAAAGAATCAGCCAGGCCTGGTGGCATGTGTCTGTAGTCCCAGCTATTTGTGAGGGTTATTTGAGCTCAGGAGTCTGAAGTTGCTGTGAGCTATGACACCACTGCACCCTCACCTGGGTCACAGAGCAAGATCTTGTCTCTAAAATAACAATAATGATATTAACAATATGTAGCAGTATTGAAAATAGTATTATTTCAGCTAACTTTTACTGAGTACTTACTATGTGTTAAACACTCTGCTCCGTCATTCATATTCTGAATGAATTCTCATAATTTATAACCTATCAGAGTCCCTATTTATAAGTGAAGAAATAGAAGCTTCTTCCCTTAAATGTCTTAAACCATAGTTATTCAGTTTCTCCTTGGTGGAGCCGGGCTGAGACCTGAGGTGTGTTTGTACAGGCTTGTTGCCTCCTTTTTCTTCTTTTCCCCATGTTTCCTGTTAGCAGGGTCTTGAGAGAGAAATCTTAACTCTGCTTTAATTTATGGGAAAAGTAAATCATTTGCATTCTTAGAATCCTTATAAGGAGCTAAGGATTTCCAGCCCTCCCCTGCAGCTGATTCTGCCCGTGAGGGTGCCAGGGCACCGTGACTGAGAACCACTAATACAGAGACAAATGGCACAAGCAGGGAAGGAACTAGGGGGCACGCGTCCTTGTTTGTGAGAACAGCCATAGAAGGACACACTTCCTCCTTTTTCCTAAATTGGTGTGTGAGGACCATAGTCAGCTCTTTTATTTTCCTCCCAGAGATACAGAGCTCTGACCCTGCTTCTGTGAGGGTGGACGTGATCATGGCCAGCCACCCTGTATTTCTGTTTTAAACAGAGCTTTTGATGTTACATAGGCATGGGTTTAAAATTCATGTCCTTTTGGAAAAAGGTACAGCCATTTTCAAACCTGAATTAATTTTATAAGTGAACCAGATATCTGCCAGCATTAATAAGAAAAAAATCATGAATCCAAGCAATTAATTATTAAACACCTCACAGCCGAATATAGTACCTGTGGGCAGAGAGGCCCTCTCCTTTGAGGAGGTAAAAACTAACTGCCAAAGCAGAGTGGCCGAGCAGTCACCCAGGGAAGCGTGGTGTGCACACGGCTTCGTCATTTTCCGTTTGCTGAGCCATGTTAAAAGGAAAGGTGGCGATCTAAAAAAAAAAAAAAGAAAGTAAAACCTTTGGGAAATGTATTCAATAACAAGCATGAGAAAAAAGTAGGTGCTAATGAGTAAGAAACGCAGTAAGAGGATGTTTAATCTCGTTTCAGAAGCTCAGTGAGTCCTGGTGCTTTCAATTCCCGAAAGAGTACAGGTCTGGCACACAGTAGGCGCTTAAAAATGATTAAAATAACCAGCTAGTGAAAGGATGGCTGGATGCCTTTTCCCCTCAAGTTTGAGGAAAGAGGAAATCTGATATTGGCAAGTATGACTGAAAATAGTAGCCGTTATTGATGGAATGTTTGCGTGCCCCGTGAAGTCAGAGATTGAAACCATAGCACCCAGTGTGGAGGGGAGGCTGTGGGGAGGTAATTAGGGTGAGATGTGGTTATGAGGGTGAGGCATGGTCCATGGGATTCGTGTCCTTAGATGAAGAGACTCCAAAGAGTTTGCTCTCTCTCATGTTCTGTGTACACAAACCAAAGAAAAGCCATATGAAGACATGGCAAGAAGGCAGCCATCTGCAAGCCGGGTAGAGAGCCCTCACAGGAACTGAATGGGCACCTTGACCTTGTACTTCCCAGTCTCTAGAACTGTAATCAACAAGTTCTGTCATTGAAGCCACCCATTAAGTGGTATTTTGTTATAGTCGTCCAAGCAAACTAAGATAGTTCCTACATCTAAGTCCTTCATATCTTTAAACCTTATTGTACTTGGGGACACATATAATTAAAGAATGCTACATAGGTTGTACATTGCAAATAAATTTATACATAAATATTGGATATTTTAATTTTTTAAAAAATAGTTCTTTTTGAATGCAAAATAATTTCCTAATTGAATGAAAACTGCACTATTTTCTATGACTCAGAGGACCACACCTAAGGAGAAGCTGGTATTCTAATTGTGGAGCCCTAACCAGATCCTCTCAGTCAGTGTGGTGCTGTAATAACCTGTAAGTGGCACATCAAGGGAGAAATTCAGCTTTCTGCAGCAGAGGTGAGGCATAAACCCACACCGCATGGTTCATTCCCTCTGTGCTCTCTTTCTCCCTTCCCTGGACACACAATAGATAGAAAAGCAATCAGAGACCGGGTGGTCACACGCTGGGTGTGCTAGATGTACCGTGGGGCTGCCATAATAAGAGCTTCCAGGAGAGGCCCAAAGCCCTTGGGGCCTGTTAGGCTCCTCATGACAATAGTGAACAGGCAAAAGAGGGAGCTCTGCTATAGGTCAGGGTGCCTGAGCCCAGTGACTTAAAGTGAATATGTCAGTTAGGGAGTATTTGGTCTTAAGTAATAACCACAGCAATACATTTAAAAGTGAATAACCCAAATCCTTACAACCTAAATCACGGGAAGTCTGGAGGAAGGCAGTTAAGGGGTGGATTCAGAGGCTCAAAGGCAAGAGCCAAGGCCAGAGGTTCATCCAAGAGCGAGGCTCTTTCCAGCCTCCTCCATCCCAACCTGATCAGCAATGTCGCCCCTCATGGTGCCAAGATGGCTGCCACAGAGCCTGGCCTGAGCAAAGGACTCAGAGGACCACACACAGGGAAGAATCTATTTCTGTGGCCAGCTCCAGCATCTTCCAGGCCAGCAGCTCCTCATGACAGCAGCAGGCTGCTGTGACCGTCCAGTGCTGGTGGTGGTGCTGGCCAGGATGTCCATTTGTCTGAATGGCAGCAATTTTCTCTCCAGGTGGCTCCGTTGGGGTGAGTCTGCTTGGGGCACCACCATTTGTGCCTGGTTATTTTTCTGACCCTGATTCGCCAAGCCTTCCCTGAGAGTCAGTGAGTTACCCGGTAGCTCTTTGGTATTTCTTTTTCTCTGCTTATATCAGCAAGAATCAATTTCTGTTATTTGTAGCTAAGAAGTCTGACTGATAACATGGCTGTTTAATTGATTCATTGAAAATGAGGTTCTCTTTCTTTCTTTGGTTGTTGCTATTATTATGGTTTTAAATGGGTTTTAAAAGAGGCCCAGAGAATAAATACACCTTCACTAGAATGCATACCATCCTTACCTTACCCCGTCTCTACTGAGTTTATATTAATGTTCTCCTGCTAGTAAAGTTCTAGCCACACAAGTATGAAAAGATATCCGGGGAAAGGGGAAACTCTGCTCACAAATGGCATTTACTGAGTACTTACTATGAGCCAGGAATGAAGAAAAGTACTTTAATGTGGATTTAATTTTCACCGTGCTATGCATGTTGTATAGATGAGGAAACTGGGGTGGAGGTCAGTCACTCAGTGCAAAGACCAAATGACCGTGTGCTATCAAACTGCAAAGGCACTTAGATCCCACTCATGCTGGGATCTTCCCAGTGTACCTGGGCAGTATTTGCATTCATTTATGTGATCAGAAATTAAAGCAATAGATTATACCCTATGAAGTCACCATAATACAGCGTAGCCACCGTGGAAGTTGGGGTCAAAGGCATCTATTTTGGATTCCACCCAAAGGATTTTGTTCTGGAAGGACCATAAATGACATTGATCGCTTTGTAATGGAGAGTAAGGTCAGTGGCACAACACTGAGGTTACCTTTCAAGTGTGATTCCAGGCAGTGTAGTCATTGTACCTGAGCTGCGTCTGCCTTGCACTGGACTTGTTGGTCAGGTTGGCCCACCCATGTGCCCCTCTGAGAGGAATTTCCCACCTCCCATCTAGTCCCTGTAGCTAAAGCAGACATGTTTTATGCTAATTGCCACAACTGAGAGATGTTGTGTTATCACTTGCCTGAAGGTGGCTCATGCAGCCTGTCTTAAAGATGGGCCATTGACATAGCTCTTATCTGAATTAGGAATTGGGAAACTGAGACACAGAGGGAGTGAGCAGTGGAGCTGAAGGCAAAGGGAGATTCTAGTGTCAGACTGATTCAAAAGTCCCATGAAAGCTAATGTCAGCAGGAGGGAAAGTTTATGCTCTGTAAATACAGGATGGGGAGGCCAGTTGGTGGAGAGAAGAGGGTGGAAGGGCTGGGCAGAGAGAACAGAGACAGCTACTCTGAGATAGAGAGGAAAGAGGAGGGGAGGGAGAGCAGAGGTGCTAAGAGAGAGACCTGGCCCTGGATCTTCCTGAATTTCCCAGGAAACTTTGGTGGATCTCCATTCTCTCCAACCACATCATCCTGTTTCTCATCAACCTTTAAAAAGCCAACCTGTGAATAGAATGTGCCTTTCATCTTTTTAGTTTTTTTCCCATTCTTCTTCCTGTGACCTCCCTAATCCCAAGGCTAGAAGCTAAGAACAAAGTGGAATAGACAGCAGAGTCTGGATCATCTAAACATCAAAGCCAGACCCTGCAGGGTAAAACAGGATTATTTTGGGCTAAGACCTGGGCTTTTATAACCTCTCTGCTCCCCTCTGTGGATAAAGACAGTATTGAGAGTATTTTTCATTCTATAAACTCTGGAAGCAGAAGCAAAATGCAGTCCTTTTTTCTTTTCCTATGACATTTTTTTATGACTACAAACTAAAAATACCAATGCACTTCCTTATAAAAAATTTTTTTCCCTGATTCAACAACTTCTCTCACTTAAGCATAAGTGTTTCAAGCACACACACCTGGACCTTACCTCTAAAAGGCCAGGCAGATGGTTTGAGTGGGAAAAGCCAGCGTGGGCAGTCATCTTGCTACACGTTAGCAAAAGCCCAACCGTTTCCTTCTCCATGTCAATCTGCTACAGACCAGGGCAGCATTAACTAGCAAGGTGACAAAGAAATGCAGGTCCTCTCTCCCTTTGTGACCCAGTGATAATGATTTGCTGTAAAGCTGAGTTGGTGGCAGTGGCTCTGAGGAAAGTTTCATCTTAGGCTGTTTGGCTTTCAAAGCTCTTTCCACCAACCTGCAGAGAAGGGTCAACTGGGCTCCTCCCTGTTTTTATCTCCTCCTATCTGCTGTATTGTTTTTCCTTACCCAGAATAGCACAGCGCAGCACACAGGATGGTAAAGAATGAATGGGGCAGGGCGCAGTGGCCCACATCTGTAATGCCTGCACTTTGGGAGGCTGAGGCAGGAGGATCATTTACGGCCAGGAATTGGAGACCAGCCTGGGTGACATAGTGAGAACTTCACCTCTATAAAAAATAAATAAATAAAAGAATGAACTGTGATGCAACGCTTATGTCCTTGGAACATAAAGACAAACCTCTTGGTTTCAAATTTGCCTCTGCCAATTCTATGTAGATGAGATCTCTCTGAGCCTAAGTTTCCGCATCTGTTAGAGGTGGATGATATTGTGCATTTTCAGTTCCTACCTGTAGTGCTGAGTTACTGTTTGCAAGGGCCCAGGATAGTGTCTACCTTAATAAACAGTGCAGCGTAGTGTTTGCTAAACCAGTAAACAAACCTGCTCCAAGGGTAGGAGATTCCTCTGCAGAAAACCAGGTAGCCTGGTGGAGTAGCACTTTCCTTGAAAAGAACTGAATGGTGCCTCTTGTTATGGTGATTTGGTTTCATTGTAGGAAATTTCCCTTTTCTAATTAATCTCTACTTGGCCCCTGTATGTTCTAAAGTAAGAGAGTACTTTATATTATAAGTAACTTGCTTTAGAAAAAAGGAAATTAAATACAGAAATATGCCACTGAAGTGTAGGCTAATAAACTAACAATGAGGGCAAGGGAATCAGCAAAAACAGAAAAGGATGAAAAACTTTGAGTAGTTACACCAAGAGACCTGGGCTGAATCCCAGCACAGCACCCTTTCAACACCTTCTGCAAGGCCCTCAGTCTTCTAGGGCTTCAGTGTCTGCACAGTGAGGTCACTCATACCTGTCCCATAAGGAAGTCCCAAGAATGAAGTCAGATAACATAGCCCAGTGCAGGCCCCAGTGTGTGCCCTGGATGACTCAACAGATGTTTGAATGTAAATTTGAAAATAGTTTCTACTAAGCTCATGCACAGAGTCCTACAGAGTTTGGCTCAGGACTAATAACTTCTTCTTTAGGCACAATTTTCTGTTTTTTTTTTCAGAAAGTCCTTGAGTCCATTCTGTCCAAACACTGTTGAGGCAAGAGTAGGGCCAGACTCCTAAGCCTGCACATAGGTAAGATTCTACCAGGCTGGGTCATCTGATTTCCCAGCCACAAGGAGTCGAGGTGGTGGGCAGTTCAAGATCACTGCAAGAAGGAAACACTGGTGATAAAAGGGACAATAATTACATTAAAAGAAGAGAAAATATAAAACTTTATAGAAATTAGATAAGACAATTCCAAAGTTTACTAGTTGGGGATCTTTTAGTATGGGAGAAAATAGCCCTACAGACCTAAGTCACCTCAGAAGGCCTCATCACATCACAGCCCAGAGCCATGAGTGATGCTCACCTGGTCCAAAGCTTGTCAGGCAGAAAGAGCATCTCTGAAAGACCTTGAGAGGGTGGGGCGTTCCTACACCCCAGAGGAAAGGGACTTGGAGGAGGGAATCACCAGATTATCTCAGGTTATTTGAAAATGAACCTCAATAAGCCTAGGAGAGAAAAAGGCTGCTTGAGGTCCACTTTCTCACTACAGGGCCCATCTTAAACTAACTTAATCTCTTCTGTCTAAAATAAATACCTTATAACACTGTTCTGGGCTTGGCACCTGTGGCTCAACCGGCTAAGGCGCCAGCCACGTACACCTGAGGTGGCGGGTTCGAATCCCCAGCCTGGGCCCGCCAAACAACAATGATGGCTGCAACCAAAAAATAGCCGGGCATTGTGGCAGACGCCTGTGGTCCCAGCTACTTGGGAGGTGAAGGCAGGAGACTCGCTTGAGCCCAGGAGTTGGAGGTTGCTGTGAGCGTGATGCCATGGCACTCTACCCAGGGGGACAGCTTGAGGCTCTGTCTCAAAAAAAAAAAAAAAAAAACACTGTTCTGGGAATAGCTGTGTTGACGTGCTTGGGGCACTGAGAAGCCTGCCTGGTATGTTGCAATCAATTGACTCCTGCCGGCTGTTGCTAAATCTGCCTTCCCCACCCCCGTATGTGTTTTATCTTCTTATTCCTCAAGTAATGAATGATTGGGTTGTCTCAAGTCCACTCACCATAAACAATACTCATTTAACATGCATTATTCAGCACCTAATATGTGCTGGGCAATGTTTCTTTTAGTCCTGTGCAAGAATTTCCCAGAGGCATACACCCAGGAATGGGTTTCTTGACCAATATTTATACATGGATCGGTAGCTCTTGTTTCTCCAAACCCTCATCAACACTTGATATTATCAGACTTCTTAATTTTTGCAATATGATTGGTAAAAAGTGGTATCTTAGTTTTCAATACTGTTGAGAGTGAGATTAAGCATGCCTCGGCATACTTACTAGGTACTCTCATATCCTAAGAATTGCCTATATCTAGGGTATGTCTTGCCCACATTCCTTTTGGTTTTCCTGTCTTTTTGTTGTAGTTGTTGTTTAAAGTTGTTTTTATAAATCTCAGATGTGTAGCACTTGCTAGTGTTAGATATTGAGCATATTTCCTCCCAATTTATCATCTTTTTATTAGATTTTGTTTAGATTTTCTTTATCGAATAGAAACCCCCACTTATTGCAGTGTGCCAGGCAACCTTCTGAGTGCCTAATGCATGTTAGCACAATTATTCTAACAACAATGCTATAAGGTATTTATTTTAGACAGAAGAGATTAAACTAGATTAAGCTGGGCCCTAATAATGAAGAGATGAGACCTCACATACTAAAGGTACCAAACTTAGCTCAACTCCTGACTAGACTGGCTTAATGCTCCATTTCAACAGTCTGTCAGAAAAGATGCATACCTATTTCTGGACACAAATGTTATTTATTTCAATCTCATTCTTCTACATGCAATGTCCAGTATTCAACCAAAAATTACAAGACACACATACACACACACACACACACACACACAAAATGGAGCAAAATACTGTCAAGACATATAGCAATCAAAGACCTAATTCGGATGTCCAAATTATCGGACAAGAGGCATTGAAGAATTTCAGCAGAGAGATGAAAAGTATAATAAGGAGTAAAAAACTACATACTCTGTTTGCGTTATTCTGATTGTTTCCCTAAATCATTATGATCTTTGCTTTTTTTTCTGTCTTGATTTTGTTGTTGTTGTTTTTTTTTTGATAGTTTGGCTAGTTCCTCTGTCTCTTTCACTTCTTGGTATCCTTAGGACTGAGATTGAGGGTAGAAGTAAAGTTTGCCATCTGGTCAGGAATAGGAAGCCTTGCCTCCCATGCCTCACCTGTGATCTTCAAGCAGTGAATGCTCTGAGGGAATTGGTCTTTGGTGAAAAATGTCAAGATATTCACCACAGGGCTTAATTAAATGGAGGGTCTACATGGTTCCATTAAACGGGTTATTTTGGTTTTTGTTTAAGTAGGGTACTTCATTTTCTAATAGTGCCACAAAGTAAAATATTGCCTACATTTACAATATTAATATCAAGTAGATTCAAAAAAAAAGACAAAATAAAAGAAGTTAATCATCTAATGATTATACTATTTGCCCTACAATTAAGTATATATTTTTTCTCTCAGAAGTATCAAAGTCAGACATT
Organism: Otolemur garnettii; assembly: GCF_000181295.1. NCBI lineage: Eukaryota > Metazoa > Chordata > Mammalia > Primates > Galagidae > Otolemur > Otolemur garnettii. The sequence continues at coordinate 5,478,418 of NW_003852468.1, read as the reverse complement.
GTTTTTCATGTCAACAGCTACATATTCTGAAATACCCAGCTTCAGATCAAGTGTTTTAAAATCTACTGAGCTTTGGTTCTGTTATAATTTGTGCATAGCTCACTTTCTCTTTACTCATTCGCTCATGGTTGTGATATCCAAGACTAGCTGTTATTATATTCTACCTACAAGAAAGGAATTATTTGGAGTTAACAAGAGTTGCAGGAAGGAAATGGAAGATTTTGTTCATTAGCCCATTTTAGGCCATCACGTGTCATCTCTGGAAGCTGATGGAATTGGGCCTGTGGAGACATTACATTCCTCAGGGCCATGAGTGACCCCCAAGTAATAATGGCACAGTACTTAGAGCCTACGACTTTCTAAAGGACTTTCACAAATGTTTAAGACCTCAAAAAAAATTGTCTCTAATATAACTAAAGAAAATTATGTGCTTGATATGCTATTGACCAGGGTCATGGGGCTCCCCCCAAAATGTACTTGGAACCTATGCAAGTCCTAACCAGCCTCAAAGCTCCCTGGGAATGATCTTCCATCCATTTTGTTCAAGCTACAGCTTGAGCTGAGTGGGAGCATTGGCTGATAGAGTACAATGGAGAATGATAGAGAATTAGAATGTTTAATGCTGAAACCTATAGTGGAGACCAATCCATCCAGGTGTTCAAACTCTGTCCCAAATTCAGAAGGAAGGCAGAGGCAGTGGATCTCGGGTCCACCCCTGTTATCCCTGTTCTTACCAGGTTATCAGATTAGCTCTACTTGGAGCTGTTGAAAGTATTAGGATTCTCAGTAAAGTTGTGTTTGAAAAATGAGCTAACAGCTTAGTGTCAAAGTGATCATTTTACTAATGCATGCTTAAGAGGGTCAAAAAAGTTTGATAGATTGCCCCAGGTCTCCCGACTAGCTAACAAAACCAGGTTTTCAGATTCCCAGTTCAAGTCTGTTTCCTCAAGCAGAGACTGAGGAAACATCTACAAAGGAGAAAATCAGTCTGTGCCAAAGGTGAGCCCCAGTCTCAGGGGGTGGGGTGCTGCTGCCGTCTGCAGAGGCATTTGGGCTTTGCTAGAGCTCTGGCAGCATGGTTCCACCTCCCTTACCCAAGTGCCATCTTTTAGGCCAAGGTCATGTCCTGGGACTTAGAGTATATATTTTTGAAAGGCTCAGAGAGCATCTATGAAGCTAACCAGGAGATAAAAATTATTGTATCTCAGAGGCTATCCTCCAACTTCCATCCCTGAAGAGAAAGTTCCTGTTTCCCGCTGAGGAAAAGAAAAGCAGCTCAAACGAAATCTAAGAAGCAAAATTACAACGAACCCAGGAAGTATACAAAGGAGTTTATCAATGATGGCAGAAGAATCGCCTATTGACCAAGGAAAGTTTTATCAATCACACAAAAAGGCTATCACAACATTGTCCCATGGGGTAGCCACGACCTACATGTGGCTGCTGAGCAGAGTAGAGATACATACTAGAATTAAGACTTTATGGGTGGCGCCTGTGGCTCAAAGGAGTAGGGTGCCGGCCCCGTATACCAGAGGTGGCGGGTTCAAACCCAGCCCTGGCCAAAAAAAAAAAAAGACTTTATACGAAAATAAAAGAATGTAAAATCTCTCAATAGTTATTTTATTAATTCATGTCAAAATGATAGTATTTTGGATGTATTGAGTTAAATAAACCATAGTATTAAAATTAATTTCACTTGTTTCTTTTTGCTTTGTAAAATGTGGCTGCTAGAAAAATTTCAGCGACATTTAAATACGTATAACATTCACATTATATTCCTATTGGATAGCACTGTACTATAAGTATGATAATTAATACATATCCACTGCAAGTGAGCAATGAAGCAGTGAGCTGAGAAGCTGGGGTTCTTTCCAGAAACAGCTTCCTACCTGCATGGCACAGGCCCAGATTTCCTTCAAAGAACAGCTCCAGCTTCTGGACTCAGGCTTCCAACTCAGGCCAGACACTTACGTATCTTCAAGGAGTGGTCAGTAACAGCGCTTTCCTTAAATATAACTTGACCTTAGCCTGGGGTCATGTAGTTTGGCAGGTTTTCGGGCTATTCAATATCCGACTAAAGGGCACACTCCATCCACATTGATTTTCAAGCTCCAGCTCCGTGGGGTTGAGGCTGAGAAACACAAAACTTCGTCAGTGAATTTCTACTTCATCTAGGTAAGCGGGACAAGATCTAATCAGACCAGAAACATATTAAAAGGTGTTACTTAGCACTTTCCATACAGAAATCTCTGAAGGTTTTGTTTTCTGATATCCCTACAATAAATCTTTAATCAGATAAAGACTTATTTCAGTTTTGCGTAGACCCCTGACGTGAAACAAAGCTAAAGTTTTATTGGCTTACGATACACTTTCTCTCCCTTGTTAAGAGCAAAATTGGGGACTAGAAGTAATAAGTGGCCTTATACCTACAGTGAAACCTTGATTAGCATTGAAAATTGCTAAACTCTGAAGGAAAAATAATTATAAAGATTCTGTTAGAATTCCAGAAAACAAGAAAAGTCCATGCCAGAAATAATCAAAGCACTTGATTTTCTTTGTTTGAAGAAGTAATATGATAGACAGTGAAATCTGAAATGGACCAGTGGTAGGCTGAGTAATGGTCCTCAAAGATATCCACATCCTAATAATCTCGGGAACCTGTGAATATGCAGAGGGTGCCAAAAAAATGTCTGCACATTTTTTTCCTTTTTTTGCGGTCTTTGGCTGGAGCTGGGTTTGAACCTGCTACCTCCGGCATATGGGGCCGGCGCCCTACTCCTTTGAGCCACAGGCACTGCCCCAATGTCTGCACATTTTAAGTAAGGAAAAAACTGTATGAAAACTGTAATATTCAAGTCATGTTTGACTTCCGCAATTACAAGAGGTGCTCAACTATGATGTGTACTCATTTTTTGTTAAGGGCGTATATGTTGAGGATTATAATTTTAATACAGTTTTTTCTTTTCTTAAGATGTGTGTACATTTGGGGGCACCCTCTTATAGCCACAAAAGGGGCTTTGCAGAAGTGTTAAATTAAGGATCCTCATCCAGGGAGATTATCCTGGAAATAATAGAGAGATGATCCTGGATTATCCTGGTCGGCCTTAAATACAATCACAAGTGTCCCCTGGGGTCACCGAGGGCCCACAGAACTGCAGGAGGCACCCACAGAGAGGAAGGCGAGGTGCGCATAGAAGCAGAGAGGGGAGTGAGGAAACACCGGCCAGCAAAAGCCAGTAACCACCAGAAACTGGAAGTGTCAGGGAAAGGATTCTTCCCTGGAGCCACCAGAAAAAAACAGCCCTCCAAACACCCTGATTTTGGCCTCCTAAGCCTGGTTTCATACTTTTCACCCCTGGAACTATGTAAGAAGAGTGAATCTTGTTTGCAGCCATTACATTTGTGACAATTTGTTACAGTAGCAATAGGAAACTGATACAGGACCCCAAGGACTTACTTGGAAAAACTAACCTGGAGGTTAAATTGGTTTTTCCTTCACATTAATTTTCATGGCCTTAATGCGTAGGAAAAAGAAACCTGTAAGACCAAGTTCTTGGGAGAACACAGCCCAGAGGGGTGAATGTGGAAGAGCATGTGCCCCTCACATTTCCTTACCCTTTAGCCCATTCTCTGGCCTTGGGCTCTTTTCCTTCCTCTTCCCACCACCCTCCTCCCTCAGCTAAGGAATCTGGTCACAGGCAACTTCAAATTTACTTTCATGTCTGACTTGCCAAACCTCCATAGTGTTAACAAGACCATTGTAATTTCCCTTTCAGCTATGTATAATATGAATAAATAGAACCATCAGCTCTGGTTTATTGTAAATATTAAATTCATTTATTCAACAAATTGAGTACCAGCTGTGCCCTAGGCACTATGCTAGACCCTGAGCAAGACAGCAGTGAACAAGGTAGGTGTGGTCCTTCTCTTTAGCTTCATATTAATAACAGAAAGCGACAAGAATAAGTAAACACGTGCCTGAAATTACCAACTGCGGTTAATACTATGAAGGAGACACAGAGAGTACGACAGAAAATAACAGAACTGGCTGGCTGGGCAAGGTGGCTCACGCCTACAATCCTAGCACTCTGGGAGGTCAAGACAGGTGGATCATCTGAACTCAGGAGTTTGAGACTAACGTCAGCTAGAATGAGATGCCATCTCTTTTAAAAATAGAAATACTAGCCAGGTGGTGTTGTGGACGCCTGTAGTCCCAGCTACTCAGGAAGATGAGGCAAGAGAATCACTTGAGCCCAAGAGTTTGAGGTTGCTGTGAGCTATGACACCAGGGCACTCTACCCAGGGTGAAAGAATGAGACTCTGTCACAAAAAACCAAACAAACAAACAAAAAAAACAAACCATCATTTGTGACCTCAGCAGTTCTAGGGCATGAACAAGGCAAAAATCAAATTGGTATGAAAAGTCTACAGTGAACACTTGGGCTTTCACAGAAACTTCAGAACAGTTACGCTTTTGTAGAGGGATTAAATTAGCCCTACAGTAAAGGTTACCCTAAATTTACTCTAACAACGTTGAAGAACAAGGTTCAACTCAAGCTAGTACATGAGTAAATCAATTGGCTAGAACAAAGCCTACCACTCTACTCTATATAAGACAACAAAATCCAGTGCTCAATAACCAAATTTACAATTTATAGTAGCCAATAAAAAATGACTAGATGAGAAGAAGCATGAAATTGGGATCCAGAACCAGGACAAAAATCAATGAACAGAAACAAACCCAGAAATAAAGAGATGACAGAATTGGTAGGTTAGCAGTTGAGAACTTCACATATATCCATGTGCTGAAAAAAATGAATATAGTGAGAAGTGAAAGATATAAAAAAAATACTGTAAGCAATGATATCAAAGTTCTGCCTTAAGAAGCCCCCACCCCCACCCATGCTATAACCAGCCCTACACTCTCTTTTCTGTAAAGTTTTTTATTTCATGTAACTTTGTACTTTGGTGCTCTATATGGGCATGTTTTTAAATTGTCTCAGATGACTTGTCATAAATATTTCTAAAGAAAGTTTGGAGTGACCTTGACAGGTGCCCAGGAAGCAGGGAGGTAGGCATGACTATGATAGGATTCCAGATGCACCTCGGCCCTGAATTGACACTGTTCGTTGAAATTGTAAGACTTCCTAGTCTCCAAGCACAGAGCATCTGGCAAGAGCTCGGGGATGTATGAGGCCGTGCGTTCTCCAGAACACCTCAGTCTTCCAGGCCAACCTGCCCAATTAGCCCATCTGACCCTGAAGTCCAATAGTTCTTACTGGAGCAGGTTCTCATAACTGCTGGTCCTATTATCTTGGTTTTTCCTCTTTTTAACCATTACTGGGGAGCTTGGGGGGGGGCACTTTTAAAGGTATCCTTAAAATTAAAAGAGATATTAATTAAAAGGAAAATATGAAAGTTTAATAGCTCACTCAAAATATTTGTGAGTCTTTATCACAGCTAAGTTGGGTTTAGGTCAAATGAAGCAATTTAAGGTTAAAGGAGAAGAGATAGACCTTCTCTCCTAGCTGTGTATGTATATGTACTTCCATCAAAGAGGTATAGGTTTTCCCTAAAGATTTCATCCCGTCAACATTGATCACAAAGCTGAATTTTCAAATTTGAAATCGCCCCTATAAACAGCTTTTCTAGGTGTGTTCATACGGTAAAAAATTCATGGGGGTCACAGTACTGTAGTTTACAGGTCACTTTAGTTCCTAAAACATTCTGTTGAGCTAAGCCATTGGACATATTTTTATTTAGAATCATTAACTGAAAACTCATTTATTTCTGCATTGCCCCATGCCAGTAAGGGAATTAGAGATCACGTTTTCAGCTACTCCCTGGATGAAGCAAAATAGAAACGTGGGTTTCAGTTGAGTGCACCGAGCTGTCATGTTCATAGTTGGTGCCAGCTGGTCACCTGTTGGCAGTGCCAGCAGAGAGCTTGGGGACTAAATCCATGCTGTCCTACATCCAACGTCAATAGACCATCTCTATCAGAATGCTTACTCCCTGTGTAAGCCACTTCATTAAATAGAAAACCTCTCTGCTTAAGTGATGTCTAGTTATCAGCTTGCATTTTAATACCCAACAAATTAAAAACTGCATTAACTCTGAGGCGGTATCTTTCCATGCTATGTTGTTTTAAGAGACTCATGTGTTATGGGGTGAGATAAGGACCACAGACTCGAATTAAAAGTTCAAAAAGGAGTCTTTTATTAACTGCGGGGCTGTCTCAGCAAAGTTTGAGGCAGACTAAGTGAAAGAGCACTGAGGGGTCTGAAGTTGGGGGTGTTACAGTCTGAAAGTTGGCAAAGGGAACAGGAGGGCTAAAAGTTGGCAAAAGCAGCAAAAAGCAAGCGTGGGGGCACCATGACCCCTTTTACAGAAGCAAACCTTCCAATTTAGCGGATTAGCAGATAGGTAACATAAAGTAACATAAAGGTCACATAAAGCAGATCTGGCAACACATTAAGCAGATCTGGAAATTAGCAAATAAGTAAAACAATTTGTCACAGCACTTAGCTTGTTAACTCTCATCATGACCATACTTGGCCCCTTAGTTCTTATCTTGGTCTGTTCCGGTCCGATCTGGACCCATCTAAGAGTAATGGTGCCTGTCATCATTTCAGGTATTCTCATCTTTTGTCCTTTCATCTTTTATCCCATCTTTAGCCCCCGGTGCAAGTCGGTTGCAGGCGGTATGCATGTTATGGGGGTGATGAGGCGGCTGGCACCCATCTCAATCTCCTTGCAGCAGAGGATGTTTTTGTCTCATGGATACACACAGAGCTGAAAGGGCAATGATAAAAAGAAAAACATAAAAACAAAAAGACTCACTTCGAATGTCTGTGTTTTATTCTCAATGGGCATGTCTCCACCAGGAGCCGAAGACAGGGAGGAAAAGGAATGCTGGTCACCAGGACCCTGTAGACAGCAAATGACGCCTCGTTGGGAACAGTCGTTTAACAGACCAGGCTGAGGATGCATCATCAACAGCCCAGACAGAAGATCATCATCTTCCATCATCGCTTGAAATTAAAAAGTACCTCCCAAGGAATTGTTTACTGCTTTGCCTGCGAAAAGTGCTACAAACAGTAAACCAAAGAGACAAAACAGCCTTCAGTGGATTGTTAGGGCACTTAAAGGAGCTGTAAATTGTAATTAGCCATATGCCAGACTTCCACAGCCCAGCAAGAAATACACCTGATGGTGCCTGATGGTGCCACATCTCCAAGGCCCAGTCATGCAGGTCAAAAGCAGACTGGTTGTTGAGTAAGAAATAACCCACCCAAAAAAGCGACAAAACGATTCCATTCTCTGGTTTCAAACACCACAGATGAGACTCTTCCTGCTCATTTGTGACAGCAGTTGTGTCTTTTGAGTTGGCTAAGTTTCTGGCTTGGGAATTGGGAGGGAAGGCCCCATCCAGGTAAAGTCCTAACCCTGAAATCCCTGTGAATCTGGGAGACACATCTCCTCTGTTATAAAGGAATCAGAGTTCAAATGTGTTATAAAGATAATGTTTTCCACCCGATATTTCCAGAGAAGAAAAAGTAGTTTGGAGATGGGGACCTATATACCAGAGAGTGATCTCAGGTAATGAGGGAAAAACTTCTTGGTTACTCTGCTGAATAAATATGAGATTTTTGGCCTGTCCCTTAGCCATCTTTAGCATGTGACTTAACCTCCTATAGCCTTGATTTATCAATTTATACTATAGGGGATGGATTCGGTGATTTCTGAAAAATCACAGTGTGTGTACATACGTATAAGCACACTCATACCTTCATTTTTTTGCTGAGAAATCCCATAACTTTCATCAGATTTGCAAAAGGTTTAGGGACTAAAAAAAGGCAAAGGAAGAATCTTGGCCATGGTGGATTAACTGTAGGAGTAGAAAATGAAACTGAGAATATTCAGTCTTAGGCTGGAACAGATAATTTACAGGATTTGATTGGCTCTGTTTGGCTGAGAATAAAACACTCTTATGCAAATGAAGACTGACAAAGAAGATGAGTTTATATTGTTTAAAAATGCAATCTGATCATTTGGTTTAAATAGCTGCATGCCAGTAAAATTAAGGATTCATGCGGTTCTGAAAACCATGCAAATTCTCTTTGTGAATTTATGCACTTATGTAACTTTGTACTAAGTGATTTTCACTATAAGGAGATAAGATTTGGCTACATTCTTAAGACAGATAAACATAGGAACAAGACCCATTAGACTGAGGAAGGCTTAATGGATCCCATCCCTCTTTATAATCTGCTCGGTTCACATTGCTATGTTTTGATTTGGCATTGATTTCATGATCAGATAATAGAGCAAGTGTGGAATTTCCGTAATCTACAACACCTTCCTTCTCTTTGCGCTCGCCCTACCCATCCATCCAGTACTGCGGCCAAGAAGAAGTCTTCACTAGAATGGCAGTAACACAAGGGAGGGACTTTGTCCGGTTTCACGCTGTACTCTTATCACCAGTGCCCAGCACACAGTAATCCTCAGCAACCATGGGTTGGGTGAGTTCTCATATTGATTGATTTTCAGCATAGGTTAAAATTTGTGACTCCTCCTTTCTGAACCTGGGCAGATCAATTGTGTCAAATTTAATTCTCAGAAATCTACTTTGGCTTCTAAAAGCAGTGGACATTTCTGGTTCTAATTTATAAAGCGCCCTTGGGGTTGACAGTCTTGATATATAAGTTACCAACCTCACCCTCGGGCGATACACAACCAACTCGAGTGGTTCAGGAAGTTCCAGTAAGCACCCACGTTATCATTCCGGGAAACTGTGAGGCACTTATTCCTGTACAGGGCAAATTTTCATCCACCTTACTGAATCCCAGCCACAATGTATTGACCCCATGAGTGCAGCAAATTCATCATGTCGCTTAGGATTCCCTAGTTATGTATGAATACGTCTCTTATGTAAGAAATAGCAGCAGCAACAACAGAAACAGTAACAATGTTGACGTTTTCATTAAAGACAGGCTCTTGGGAATGCATTTGTTGAATTAAATGGATTCTCTATTATCTGTGATCGGCACCTGTTGGACAACATGTAAAATCAGATGCTCAGTGAGGAAGACACTCGACTTCCTAAATCCAAACATCATGAATGGTTACCTTTCCTCACATTTCATATCTCTTGATATGAAATATTCTACCTCAGCCTCCTCAATTTTAGACCTACTTCTATTCATTACTCTTTTGTTTTATTCCTAAGCTTTGAGACATGGCAATGGCCAATTTCCCTGTATTAAATTGAGATCTATTTTAATATGTTTTTCACCTACTTAAACAATGTTTTCTATATGCTACCGGTGTTGTTTTTGGAAGACCAGATGACAGAGACCTCTCTCTCTCTCTCTTTCTCTCTCATTGCTGATTCCACTTTATTTCTGCTTCCCTTCTCTTTTCTTTTGTTCTGTCCTCCCAGACGTTACCTACAAAATCTCCTGGCTCCCTTGTGATCTGTTTATTCCCATCACATTTGCTGTGTTTATATCAATTTAATATTGACAGAGGTATCTGTATTCGGCTGTCTTTATTAAGGGATGTTGTTGTGACATGCTAACAATAAATTGTTATCTCAGCACAAATGAAGGTTTATGCACAGGGAGAAATGTTCTTAAGATTTTTAAAAAAGGCAGTACCTCTGGGTACATTTAGGCTGGTATAGAACACTGATTTCCAAGGGTCTGAAACAATACATAACATACATGAGGTCTATTATCTCACACACCAGATTTCAGTAGCCATCTGGGACACCAAATTACCAGTGAAACAAAGGACATGACACAGGGATAAGGTGCACAAGATTTGTGATTAAAGAAAAAAATGGATACCGATCGATTATATCTGCAATTTACCAAGTAAAGTTAATCATTTCTTCTCACATGGACCAAAGAATATGTAGTTGATAAACACAAAATTCTAAACATTATTTTAATTTTTTTATTATTAAGAAAACCCCAGATGTGCATTATTCTTGAGCTATGAAAGAAAGATATAGCTACTATAAAATGATGGTAGAAAACACCAGAAAAGAAAAATGAGGAAAAAAAAATGGTTAGATGGGGAAAATATGCTCTCAAAATGGAACTCTTTGCTGAGAGCCACAGATGCAATACCTTGAACCTCTGGAGAGCTTTAATTAGTCCAGCTCTTCCTTGGGCGCATGCTCAGAAGCTCTGGCGCTGACTGTAAATTAGGGCAAAGAAATCCAGCAGGGGCCTGGGTGGGTTAAGGGGGAAGGGCAGAATCTTAAAGGGGCAATGACCATTTAAAAGAGCAATGCCTGTCGGCCCCACTATTCTTGTCTTGGGATACACCACCTGCCACCTTCTGTCTTCCCTATCTCAGTTAAGAGCACCTCCACTGTCCCAGCCTGGTTACAGTGACTAAACATGTCATTCATGATTTCTGTCTTTTTTTGGATCTGCAAAATGCAATTTATCATTTTCGCAGATTTTACCTTAAACTTGACTTCACTTTTCCGTTCCTCTTATTGTTCTGGTTTAAGCCCTCATTGGGCCCTGCTTGGGTCATTACAACAGCCTCTCAACCTGCCTTACCTGCATTTTCCACAGCTACCAAATCACCTTTTAAAAAGTACATCACTCCAGATTAAAATACTTCAGTGGGTCCCCTCACCGGTAGGAAAAAGTTCTGTCTTCATAGCACTGCACACCTGGCCTCTCTTGACCTAGGAGACCTCATTTCAGACACTTCCAAGGTTGCACTTTCTGTTCTCACAATAATCAATTGCTTCTAGCTTACGTGTCCTCATATAAGGTTAATTAAACACTGAATATATAGAAGAGTTTTTGGTTCACTTAAAATATATACTTTTGGTCTAATCCTAGCACTCTGGAGGCTGACAAGGGAGGATTTCTTGAGCTCAGGAGTTTGGGACAAGCCTGAGCAAGAATGAGACCCCATCACTACTGAGAACAAAAAAATTATCAGGGCATAGTAGCACCTGCCTGTAGTCCCAGCAATTTGGGAGGCTGAGGCAAGAGGATCTCTCGAGCCCAGGAGTTTGGGGTTGCTGTGAGCTATGATGCCACAGCTCTCTACTCAGGGTGACAAAATGAGACTCTATCTCAAAAAAAGTAAAAACTTAAATAATAAATAAAATATATACTTTTAGGGAATAAGATATAATAATCCAATATCTGGTTCTTACTTAATTTAACTATAGTCATATATTAATTCATTTTTTTTCACCCTAACACATCATAATGTCAAAGAAAAATTCTTAAAAGTTAGAAGCATGATTTTCTTACCAGTATGGAATCAACCCATGCCAAAGATCTTACCCCATTCAATAACTGATGAGGGAACCAGTAGGATGACAAGGTGGTTGGTTCTAAGAGCATTGGGAGAAACAGTTATTTGTAGGAAAAAAAGAATGGTAGAATAAGATGGCTACATTAGATTTAAAACCAGTTAATGTACAAGAGGGCAATAAAGTCACAGATTCTCTCTCCTACTGAACATAATTACTTACATCTCTGTCACACACACACAAATCTACAAGTTGACATGTCATTCCACAGTGTCTGGGCACTTGTTAACAGTAAATAGCAAAGTCAAACAAAGGTAAATTCTCATAAAGAATTAAGGGACCCTGCGGTAGACCTATTAAACAGTGTTTCCATATAGTATTACTATATGGAAAGAACACACCATCCTCTTCTTGCTTTTTATTATTTCTAAGTTAAGGATAATTATTCTTAAATCAAAAATCTTCACATTGTTTTTGATGGCATGAAAGTCACTTCTGGAGCCACTTAACCAAGTCCTCTAGAACATAACATTTTCATATCCTCTACGTTTTCTCAGATAAAGTACTCTTGGAATTTTGTGTAGCTTGTTAATTTAGATTGCAAAGAGGATAGCTGTATTAAATAACTATAAATACTGTAGAAAGGATATAGTTATATAGGTGCTAAAAATGTAGGCGTCGCTACCAAAGTAACAATAATGCAACTTGTATCTCCTCCAAACAGTGAGAGGGGCAGGGATATAAAGATAGCTTTAAAAATCCAACTTCAAGGAAAAATAAGAAGATAGTAAATAGAAAACATAAAATAAGCTGGTAGAAATAATTTCTGATATAACACTTTATAATAAATATATAACTGAATTTCATTTACCTATTAAACAATAGAGACTATCAAACTGGATGGAGAAAATGTCCCCCTTTTATAAACATGTTACTATGGTCTGAATGCCGTGTCTTAGTCTGTCTGTGCCGCTATAACAGAATACCACAGACTTGGTCATTTACAAAGAAAAGAAATGTGTTACTCACAGTTCTGGAGGTGAACAAGTCTAAGATCTAGTCACTGGCAAGTTTGTTACCTGGTGAGGGCTGCAGGTCCAGAGAGGAGGAATAAGGCAAGGGTGCAAACTCCACTGTCGTGCCATTTCATAAGGGCACCTTGTCCCATTCCTGAGGGCACAGCCCTACATCTCCCCAGGTTGTATTGGGGACATGTGAATTTTGGAGGAGACACTAGCTCCCCCTAGCTCCCCCAATTCATGGCCTCCTTATATACAGAATACTTCCATTCCATCTCAATAGTCCCCCAAATCTTAAGTCATTCCAGCATCAACTTAAAATCTAAAGTCCAGAGTCTCATCTACATATTATCTAAAGCAGATATGGGGGAGACTCAAGGAACAGTTCATCCTGAGGCAAACTTCTCCCTAGCTATGAGCCTGTGAAATCAAACAAGTTATGTGCTTTCAAAGCACAACGATGGGAGAGGCATAGCACAGACATTCCCCTCCAAATGGGAGCAACAGGCAAGAAGAAAGGGGTAATAGGACCCATGTAAGGCCCAAACCCAACAGGGTAACCCTGCCCTGTGGGATTGCTAGGCATGGCCTTCACCTCAGCTCTCACAGGTTGGAGCTGACTGTCTACCTCCCAATATCATTGCATTGAGGACACCTGAATTTTGGAGGACACAATGAAATGATGACAGAGTTGCCACCCTCCAAATTCATGTGTTAGAACCTATTACCAAATATGAAATATTAAGAGGTGTGGCCTTTGAGAAGTGATTAAGTCATGAGAGCTCCACCTTCATGGATGGGATTAGTGCCCTCCACAGATGCTCCAGAGAGCTCCTTGTCTCTCTTGGCCATGAGATGACGCAGGAAGAAAGTGCCATCTCTGAAGCAGAGAATAAGCCCTCATCAGACAGATCACGGACTCTCCAGCCTCTAGAACTGTGAGGAATACATTTCTATTGTTGATAAATTGCCCCGTCTGAGGTGGTCTGCCATAGGCCCCTAATGGACTAAGATATGTGCCTAAAATAGAAAAAAACTGAAAGGATGAAAATAAAAAGATAAGAATATACACATTACAAGGAAAATACAGACAACAGAAAAGGTGATGCAGCAATATTGATATGGATAAAATAAAATTTAAGACAAAAAAGCACAAAAAGGAGCTATTTCATCAAGATAAAAAGAATCATTTAATTAGTACCTTTATGAATATACAGAGATTAAAAAAAGAAGTTGATAAACTCAAAACTGATAATAATTTGGGGCTGTTTTAGTATATTAATTATAAACTGATATATTCAGCAGAGAAAATTTCAGTAATAATATTGGGTGCTTGAATAAAAGTAACAGTGGTTAACCTAATAGAAATATAAGTAACTCAACAAGTGGGGAATACACAATTTTCAATACACATGCCATTTTTTTTTAAATGACCATATACTGAGTCACAAGAAATTCAAACAGTTTTCCAAGATTTAATATGATCTCTGTCCATGAAACATTTAAAATAATAATCAATAAAAACATGGTTAAAAAAATAGCAACAACCTTTAATTGGATGAAAAAAAAACCTACACTAAAAATAGCTCATTGGTGGAGGAGGAAATTACAATGTCATGACATATTTAAAACTAAAGACAACAAAAATACCACATGACAAAACTTGTGGGGCAGAGATGTAGTAACAAGGGAGAAGTGTGAGCCTTACATGTGATTATTCTTAAAAAAGGACTATTGAGCTGGGTGAGGTGGCTCACGCCTGTAATCCCAGCACTGTGGGAGGGTAAGGAGGGAGAATTGCTTGGCACAGGAGTTCGAGACTTGCCTGAGTGAGAGAGAGACCCCCGACTCATGAAGAAAATGGAAAAACCCAGCCAGGAGCTACAGCAAGCGCCTGTAATCCCAGCGGTTTCCCGAGGCTGAGGCAGCGGGATGCCCACAAGCCTGAGTCTGAGGTTGCAGTGAGCTACCAAGCCACTGCACTCTGCTCAGGGGCATAGGGTGGGACTCTGTCTCAACAACAACAGCAAAAAGGAATATTGAAAGCAAGTAAGTTAACCTTTCAAGTCATTTAACTAGTAAAAGAATTACAGAGTAACAAAAGCAAGTAAAAGAAAGAAAAAGTCATATAATCCATGAAATAGAAGACAAAGAAATGAAGAAAAAAAATCACAAAACAACTGGTTCCTTAAAAAGTAGTAAGACTGGCTCTGCACCCGTAGCACAGTGGTTACGGTGACAGTCACATACACGGAGGGTGGAGGGTGTGAACCCAGCTCAGGCCTGCTAAACAACGACAACTGTAATAAAAAATAGCCAGGTGTTGTGGCAGGCGCCTGTAGTCCCAGCAACTTGGGAGGGTGAGGCAAGAGAATCACCTAAGTCCAAGAGTTTGAGGTTGCTGTGAGCTGTGATGCCAGAGCACTCTACCAAGCACAACTAATGAGACTCAATCTCAAAAACAAAAAAACAAAAACTAGTAAGACTGATAAGACTAAAACAATAATGATAAGCAATATTAAGAATGAGATACCGGACATGAACACAGCCAGAAGTGGATTTTTAAAAGCCCAGAGAGAACAACATGAACAAGTTTATTCCCAAATTAGTAAGAAAAACTAGATAAAATAGAAACATCTCTAGGAAAAAGAAAACCCCAAAGTCATACAAACATATGTAGATATAGATTTGTGTATATATGTATATCTACATAGCTGTAAGAAAGAGGGTCCCCCTGAAAAACAAGCTAAGTCCAGATGGTTAAGGGAGAGTTTTACAAAACACTCACAACTCTTGCTATGAAGCACTATAATCTTACTGTCAAATACAGACATGGGCAGTAGGAAAAAAATTATAGGCCTGTCTTACTAATTATAGACATTAAGTTCCTAGACAAACATCAGCAAATTAAATTTAACAGTAAATAATAACAATATCATGGCCAAGTAGGATTTATTCCAATAAAATTCAATATTTAAAAAAACCCCTATTACCAGAATGCACCAGATTATGAGAACCAAGAAGAAAAACAATAGGATGGTGTCAACAAATGCAAAAAGCAGTTGTGAAACTTCAATATTTATTAATAGTGAGAATTCTTACAAAACAGCTAAAGAAGGAAATTTCCTTAACTGGTACCTATATAAAACTATGTTTTGTTAAAACAGCAAAAATATAAATCTGTAAGAGGTAAGTTTCCAATCCTCTGATACATTCAGCTACCTTGAGAATTCTTGTAATTGCTAAAATAAAGTGTTAAGCAGTAAAGCATAGCTATACTAAACTACAAAAGGCATTATAATTAACAGAAATTTTAAAAAGCATGGCAAGGAGTCCGCAGGACAAAGACAGTAGCTGGTTACCATTCAATATTACATCCAGAGTTACGGTCTGGACAATGGAATACTACACAGGTGTTAAAAACACAAAACAAAGAAAAAGGAAAACAAACTTCGGAGGCTGAGGCTTGGGGAGACAATGCCAAGAGTTTCTGAGCCCTGCCACGTCTTTCCCACTTTCCAGCCCGGGAAATGACCACTTATCCTTTAAATACCTTGGCAGCTACCTCCTGCCCCACGGGTTAATCGCATTTCCTTTGTACCTCATGCAGAATTCTAGAAGCAGAAGTATCTCAACTGTCAGTGTACGTAACCCAGGCACAGCACAGAGGAGGCCTTTTTTTTTTGAAGGCGCTAGAATCCCCCGCGCCCCTGCATCAAACTGATTTGTGCAAAAGGACAAACACCCCTGAGATGCGGGCAGCATCCAACAGTTGTCGCGCGCCCACGGCAGAGGCCACGCTGGCGCACATTCGCCACCAGCGTTCCTCCATCTCCGAGGGCGCCTGGCGCCCCAGCCCACTTCCTCTCTCCTCTCGCTTTAAGCGGCCTAGCCAGCAATCCCTCCCACTGCCCCACCTCCAAACACACACATTCTTAAAATTTTTTTAAATAAAGGAACGCCCAGAAACCAGGGTGCGGGGTGTGCGGCCGGGCTCTCCAGCGCCCCCGTCGCGCGCGCCTCTCGGCCCGGGCGGCGTCCGCACGCCGGCTCCCCGCCCGGAACC